>NC_090926.1:395886239-396189269 GCF_040938575.1 Ambystoma mexicanum | reverse complement strand
CTGCCATTGGCTTTTTGGTCTTGAGAGGGACTCTACAGACGGTCAACAAAGGTGTGTAGTCAACCGCCAACGTGTGTAGATGTTTGGCTCGGTCGTTATAGAGCTTTGAAATGGTTGTTATTGCCTTTTCCGTGATCCTGAGTCTTGTCCCTTGAGCGTTAAGATCGAGTTCTGCACACATTGTGTGGTTTTTCGGCGGATTAGTTAACCAGGTAGTCTCCAGCAGATTGTGGTCACTTTCCCTTGTTTTAATCACTTTGAAGGAATTAATGTGTAGTAATAGAGGACGTGATACCAGAATGTAGTCGATTGTGGAGTTTGAATTCGCTCCTTCCCATGTAGGGAGTCTGTTTGGGTCAGCAAAGACTTGATCCAGGTTGTCGAAAGATCTCGATTTCATAAGGTTTTGCCATTTGATGGATCTCTGGTCAGTTGGACGTTTTTTACATTTGGATGCCTTTGACTTTTCGCTCTGCTGGCTGTGGATGTTTAGATCTCCGCATAGGACTACGTAGTTTGGGTGGTGTGTGACTTGCGCCCAGTCCAGTTCTTGTTCTATTGTTTTGATAAATTTCCCACACTCGACAGTTGCCGGGTTCCAATAGATGGTGACAATTATGATTTTCTTCGTTGTTAGTTTATTTGATTTTTCATCTGTTGTTTTCCAGTTTAGTTTGACCATCATCATGAAGTGATTTTCTTTTATTTTATATGAGTCTGTTAGGCCTCGACCACCGCGGATTGCGATGAGCAGCCCCGCTGTAGGGCGGCCTAAGAGGCCCTTCTTGGCCACCACTGTGTGGGTCTCGTAGCCGTCGAGAATTGGGGGTAGAAGAAGCCATGTCTCCTGAAGACAGATAATGTCGTAGACTGTTAAGTTCGTGGATCCTGGGGTTGTTAGGTGAAGAAAACCTCGGGTGTTCCACGAACACATTTTTATTTGGTCTTGGGCTTTGGGGATCTGATGGGTGTAGGTGTTGCTGAGAGATCTTCTCTTGGGTGGCTATTTTTGTAAGTTTTGTTTGAGGGCTTTCGGCAGCCAGGACCAAAATGAATGGGGAGGTGAGGGTTGAGATGTGCTTACAGCCCCCTGGTATGTCTCATTTTGGACTGTCCTTTGGAGCTTTGGAAGTTCTTTTGAGTATTTGGTTATTGCAGTTGTCGTAGATTTTTCAATTTTCTTGAGCACTGGAGTCGAGTTTTTCAAGCTTATTGCGGGTCTAGTGTGATTTTGCTTTTGGTTCGCTTTGCTCATAGCTGGTTTTTGGACCCGCACGGGGGTGTTTGCTGGTTTTTTTCTGGACGGAGGCCGGGTTTGGTATGACGATTGATAGTATTCAGTTTTTCTTTTGGGTTCTTGAGCGTATTTGTTTTCTCGACAATCACGTGGATTAATTTCTCTTGATGATCTCGTAAGGTCATATCCCATAATTAAGAGTTCTTCAAGGGCAGACTTGAAAGCGTTGTTTATTGTTTGTGACGCTATGTATAAATGAGAAATAGCTTTGGGACCCTTGTGGCTAGGGTCGACAATCTGGAGGTCGGCTGATTTGACTGAACTGAGTGTCGGGATATAACTAAACAGGTCCATCACTCCTCTTCTGTTTAGTATCACTGTTTAGTATCACTTTGTCAGTGTTGCCCGGTATCTGTTCAAGTTTCCATATCCATCTTGTTTGAGTTTTTGAATGATATTTATCAGTTTTTGATTTGTAGGTTGTCCTCGTGGGTTCCTTTACATGGTTTCTAGTTTGTGATTTCTGCGACTGAGCTTTGGGTCTGCAAGAAGGGGGGCTACTGCTCGATCTTCGGGTAAACCTTATTGGTTGCCGACAAGGTTGTGCTTCGCGTTTATCGCTTTCTGGATTGTAGGGTTTGGAGTTCCGTTCGGCCCTCGTCTTTCCCAGTAAGCGGTCTTTTGAGATGCGATTAGTCATGGTCGACCGCTGTTTTCGTTCTTTGTTGGTGAAAAAAGGTCGTTCCTTGGTCGCTCGTTTTGTGTCGAGGTTTTCATCCGGGGTTGTACTTGTTGTTTGTAGGGCTGTTGTTCCTTGCACCTCTTGGGATTGGGTTATGGATTGGTCTGTAAAATGTTGAGTGATGTTCAGGAGGTCTTCGTCGTTCGGAGAAGTTTCAACTTCTTTTTCGTGGTTGATCTTGTTTACTTCACGGTGTAGTTTGGCTGTTCCTTTCTCTTTTGACTGGGTTGTTGCACGTGTATGGGTAGCTAACACTGCTAAATTAGCAGGGACCTGTTGTTGGAAGATTGGTTTGAGTGCCATGGTTCCGTTTCTTTTAGGGTTTACTTCTTTCCCTCCTTTTGGTGACGTGGAGTTCTCTTTCGTGGTGATTGAAGGTACAGTTAAATCTATGAATGAATGGGTTTGCGTGCCTTTGGAAGTTTTTTGTGTCATTTCTTGTGAGGAGGGGCACTTGATTTGAGACTGTTTTTGGAGTGAGAGTGTGGAAGGTTCTTGAATTTGTTTTTTCTCTGACGACTGGATCTTTGCTTCTAAGGCCAAGATGTAGCCTTCCAAGAAAGTTAATTTATTTAGCATTGTCGTTTGAATCGATGTGTGGTCTTACATCGTGTCTCCGATTGTTTCATACAGTTTGACAAATGGATTTGGCGCTATTGATAGAGCTGACATCAGAGTGCAAGTGTCCAGTTTTTTGGGCTGAGAGTTGTTTAAGGGTATGTGACTTTGTGGAGACGGTCTGCTTTTGGAGGGTGATGGGAGTCGTATGCCCGGTGTCATGGCAGTTGTTGATCTTCTGGATGGAAGGTCAAAAGAGTGTCTTCTTTGGTTGTTGTAATTGTCCAAGTTTGAGTAGAAAGAGTCTAAAGTTTTCTCAAACTGGAGACTATTTTTTGATCTGACAAGGTGATTTCTTTCAGGGACTCTTTCCTGGGGTTGGTTTGTGGGCTTGGACGCCTCTCCTAGGGGTGGCGGCACAGGCTCTGTAGGTTGTTCCTTTTGGGCGTTGTTGTCGCTTTGCCGAGGACTTAGGGCCTTTTCAAGTATCAGGACTTGTAGTACTGGTGGAGTGATGCTCGTCGAAGTGAGGTCTGATGGATCCAATGGCGGCAAACTATGTCGAAGGGGTGTGGACCTCTCCTCTTCCCGTATCTCTTGATTTGGAGGGTGCGGTAGAGTCTGGGTTTCTTGGACTGTGTTAGTATGGCTATGTAGGAGAGGCTGAGTAAAAGCTGACGTTAAGGCCGTTGTGTTGCTAACTGGAGGAGCAACTAGTATAGATATAGGAATTGGTGGTGGGGATGAAGTTTGCGCGTTCGTCTCGTTCTCGTTTTCAGAGGTTATTTGTGGAATTGTTGGTGTTACTTGTCCAGAAAAGTGACTTTTTATCGGGTCCCTAGCGGGTGCAGCTCTATTGTCTTTGTTTGAAGGAAGGTAGGGTAATTTTCGGTTTGCTTGTATCAGCCTGCGATGTTTTCGAGGGGGAGTAATTGCGTCTGCTGCCTCGAGGATTTCAGCATCTGTCAGTTCTTTACATTTTTGTTGAATGGCTTTAGAATGCTTGTGAAAGAAGTCTGATAGGAGCTTCAAGGGGCGTTGAGGTTTTTTGAGGCCCTTTCTTGGTATTTTGGGAGTCATCCGTGATGTTTTGGTGGAGCTCACTTGTTTTGATAAGGGCTCGGTTTTTTTGTTAAGGTCGTCAATCAACCGAGGTCTCTTTTTTATTGTGTTATCAGAGGGTGTAACCCTCGTTTTACTGGGTGGTGGGGGGTCTAAGACGATCTTCTCAGTTTTGTCAGCGTTAGCCTGGGCTAGTGTGGATTTTGGGGCTTCATCGTCGTGGATTGATGTGACTGACTGGGCTCCCGCCAGAGGAGGCGCTGTTGTGGATTCACTCCTGCTTGCCGGCGTCGGAAGCACACCTTCCGCTCCTGGTCTCCTCTGGCCCGACGGCTTTTGATCCTCAAGTCGGCGCCCTCCCGACAGGACGGGTGCCGCTGCCCTCGTCTTCCCCAAAGGGGGGGGAGAGGAATCTCCTTCCGGCGAGGCGTCGTCCGGGTCAGCCGATTTCTTCTCCAGGCTCGATGTGCTCTCCGATGCTGGTCCGCTCTGCACCGGCTCCCCTCCGGGAGGCCGTAGAGCCGCGACCACAGTCGGGGTCGGCCCATCAGGCGTCGGCAGGCTCTTCGATGGTGGGGGTCCATGATCCGGAGCGGTCCCGTCCCCTGGCGGCTGACGGCTGTCCAGCACGACCACCCGCGGCAGGTCCAGCAACGGAGCCTGGGAAGTCGACGCGGTCGCCCCTCCGGGCTGTCGCGGAGTTCCCGTCGGTACCGAGCCTGCCCGCGGCGGTGGAGTGGAGACCCCAGGCATCAGGGACGGTGGAAGTTCAGCGTCGTGTAGATCCGATGACATAGCGTTTTCATCCGGTGAGTCCGCTTCGTTAAAGTTTTGGAGTGGTTTAGAGTTGCGGGCATCAAAGGGCGGATTAGTAGGTTTATTGCCATTGCCTTGCCCCAAGGTCGTGCGTCTTTTACCCAGATGCGCTAATGTTTTAGGGCCGGGGCTCTGGGATGGTGGATGGTCCTCTGATATTTCTCCCTGAATCACAGGGGAATGATTGCAGTTGGCTGGGTTAATTGCGAAAGTGTTTTTAGAAGACTGTTTGGCATTACTCCTTAGAAATCGACTTGTCGTGTCTTCAACGTCAAGTAACTGTGGTTTAGATGGTAAGGTAGCGGTCGAGCCCGACCTGCCTGACATGACTGCAGGACTGCCACTCGCCGCCACTCCGCGCCGCTCCGCGGGGTAAATGGTGTTTTATGGTGAGAGGTGTAACAGGAAACACACCCCCAGCAGTAAAACTAGGAGAAAGACTGGACGTAGAGAGTTCACTGCAGGACTGCCACTCGCCGCCACTCCGCGCCGCTCCGCGGGGTAAATGGTGTTTTATGGTGAGAGGTGTAACAGGAAACACACCCCCAGCAGTAAAACTAGGAGAAAGACTGGACGTAGAGAGTTCACTGCAGGACTGCCACTCGCCGCCACTCCGCGCCGCTCCGCGGGGTAAATGGTGTTTTATGGTGAGAGGTGTAACAGGAAACACACCCCCAGCAGTAAAACTAGGAGAAAGACTGGAGGTAGAGAGTTCACTGCAGGACTGCCACTCGCCGCCACTCCTGGAATAATCCCAACCTATGGATCATCTCAGGACAGCAATGCAGTGACACTGGCGGCAGGGAAGAGGCTGGGCCTGGAACCCTCACAGATGGAATCCTCGCATCAGCAGCAACAGCTGACCTTTATGCATCAACACTGACATCTCCCCCGCTTGAGAATGTGACTGGCAGAGCCCGATTGTTAGTTTTTCTCTCTAAAGGATCCATAAATAATAAAGTAGTCATGTCCCCAGAGGAAATGGGGTTCAGCCTGATGAAGCTGCAGGTGGTTGTTACATGTCACAGGGGGGCGGTATACCGGCAGTAAATCTGCCAGAATACTGCCAAACTCAATTATCATTACTGCCACTTGGTCCAGTGGGTTTACCACGGGATCACAAGTGGTGGTAATTCCACAGGACGCCATGGGGATTCTTGATGGATTGACCGCCGGCGGAGTTAGCGTGGGGTAAACACACCAATTTTTGAAGGCAAAGTGGAGGATTTACCTTCAGCAACAAGCTTGAGGTGAACATGCCACTTTTACTCTGGAATTCAGCATATATACCATGCAGTAATTCCACCGGCGGTAAATCAGGCAAAAATTATAATTTGACGGTGCAGGAAAAGTGGAGTAACGTAATTACCGACACATTTGCCCTGCACCAACAAAGTTTTAAAGAAGCCCATTTGTGTCCACTAGTTTTTATGACCACATGGGCATCTTCCTGGGGCAGTAACTGACATACTCACAAAGCATGATCAGGTACTCAGCCATCACACATACACTTAAATCTAAACATTCTCACGGTCAAGGATGAGCATTACAGATCGTGCAGCGGTCCTCTTCCTTGTCATATGTGTATGTCATAATATCCATCGCAAAAGGCCATTGGCATTCCCATCCCCCGTGCAGATCTCAAGCAGGGTCAGGGGTGTTGCTAGGTCTGGAAAAGAACCGGGGCTACGTTAATGTTGGGACTGTCGGGACTTGGGGCTAGCTAGCCTTTTCGTTGTAGGCCCTGAGCTTCTATCCAGGGCTACAACGAAAAGACGTGGGACAACAGCCCCCTCAGTCCCATCGCCCTAGCAACGCCTCTGAGCAGGGCCACTCTGGATCACTCGTGCGGAGTCAATGGGCATCAATACAATTGTGCCGGTCAGGAAACCAACGGTGCCCATAAGCCTACCGGCACTGTTGTTTCGGACCGGTGCACTATAACTCTGTGGGCGGGTGCCGTCCCGCCTGCCAGGCCCAGGCCTGCCGTGCGGGACGGCACCCGACTGCAGAATTTTCACAGGAACACCGGCACTGTTCTTAACAGTGCCGGTGTTCCCGTGTCCCCATTCCCATGGAAGCCTATGGAACTCCATGGGAATGGGCACTAACAAAATTACCGGCACCTGACTTCCCAGCCACCAGACTTGGAATAGTCCGGTGGCACCGGGAAGTCAGGTGCCGGTAATTTTTTACAGGTGCCCGCAATGAGGCCCAGGAACACACCGGGTACGGCTACTCCTCATCCAGAAGTCACTTGTTTGTGACATGTTTATTATCCGGGACAACATATTCGGACAAGCTGAGCATTCAGGGACCTCTCCAGGGAGAGCCAACAGATAGTTGAAGATTTCTGAGGGTCTTGTTGTGGCCGCAGAGCTAGACATGCCCAAATTCACAGGAATCCCAGTTTACCGTCTACCAATCGTCTTGCAGCTGAGGAAGGGGTGACAGGGCGTAGCTTGGGGCAGAGTGTTTGGGATGGGACTCACCTTCAGTTATGGAGCCCAGTCGGATGGCTGACGCCGTATTGGGTCGATTGTACTTAAGTCGCCTGTGTGTCAGCTAATCGATTGCTAGCGGTCATGACGTTGCATCAATTAAGGAGAAATCCCTGCGAGGACAAGGTCATTTTCAGTCACCCTTTTATATGTTATATTCCAAATGTTCCTAGAAAGCACTCAGTGTCACTGTGTGATGTGCCATCTGCATTTCAGAGCAAGATTCCTATCACTCCCTGTGGTTGATTACTTTGCAGAACAAAAAGGTCAATATTTCCAGTTGCTTGAGGGTTAGGCGCGCTATATAAAATGTAATAAATAAAAATAAATAAATAAATTTACACATAGCTTTCTGCCTGCTAAAGGCACGCTTTATTCACAAAATGTGCAGCAACAAACTGAATGCCAGTGTCACACACTGATAAAAGCACGTGAGTTTATTTTGATAACAAAACTCTGAGCAGTTTACAGGAATATCAAGTTTCCAGGAGCTCCGTTTCCACTTATTTTTGAAATAGGACTCAATGATGGAGTTGTGGCAGATGGGAAAAGAGTGCCGTTGTTTGTGAACATCGTCAGCTTTGTTGGCTGCCAAACGTGTTCTTATTGATCAGTAACTTCTCATGCAGTAGATACACAGTTTTAAGTGGGGTAAGAAAGGGGGGGCCCTCATTTTGGGGCGTGGCTTGTGGGAGGGGCGTGGCCTAAAAAGTACGCAAATCGTAGGGTATAGACACAAATATATATAAATGTTATATATTTGTGTGCGTACCTTACTATGGTTTGTGTACTAGGCAAGCCATCTTTTCTAAACATAGAAATATGTAACATAGAAAAGATGGCTTGCAAAGTACACAAACCATAGTAAGGTACGCACACAGATATATAACATGTATATATATTTGTGTGCATACCCTACGGTTTGACTAGTTTTCAGGCCATCTTTTTTAAACATTTCAGGTTTATAAAAGATGGCTTTGAAAGTACACAATTCAAGCCATCTTTTACAAAGCTTTGACTAAGGACAAAATTGTCCGTCGGCAAAGCTTTATAAAAGATGGCTTGAAATGTGTACTTTCAAAGCCATCTTTTATAAACGTCGAAATATGTCGAGGAATCCCCAGGTTCGCCGAGGGTTAAAGGCGCCTCAGCGACCTGGGGAAACAAAGGGACAGTAACTGCCTCTGGTGACCTCTCGCGCGCGGGGTCACCAGATGCAGTTACTATGACTGACGGAAGTGGCAGCCAGTCACAGCGTCGCTGTGGCTGGCTGGCACTTCTGTCAGCTCGCCTGACTTCATGGCAGACGCATCACCCGTCGCGGCTGCGGCCGCGATGGAATAATGCATCCCGCCAATGTTGCGATAGGACGGGGGCCCCGGCAGGGCCCCGGCTCAGTCCCACTTTTTGGAGACTGCCGGGGCCCAGCACCGGAAGGCCCCGGCCCACTTTAATCACTGAGTAGATACCTATTCTGCGGCAAAGCAGTCCAGGCTGCAGCACTGCCCCACTTTGCTACTTTGTATGCACCACCTTGGCTAGGATGTGCCCCCTGGTAGCAGTTCATTTCCCAGTAGACCATACACTGGCTTTTAATGTTGCCGGTCAAGTGGCACAGTGAATAGAGCGCTCGCTTTGACATCGGTGCAGAGTCTGCTAGCAGGTTCGAACTTCCGAGGTCGATAAATGAGCACCACACACCGTGGGTAATAATAAGCAGCGCTCAGATACCTGAGGGTTCGTAGCGCTATATAAATGCCAAATTATTATTTTATTAATGTTCCCCTGAGAATGAAGGATTGCATCTAATTGAAGGCACTTTATGGAAAGTGAGACTTTCGCAGGCGCACAGTGTCAAAACGTGTACTACCCCTTATGAACAGGCCCCTATTCTTTGTCTCGGCATGTAATTAAGAGGCAATATCATAACCGGACATCATGGTTATCATTTTATTGACTTTGGAAGATGAAACACCATGTTGGACATACCCAGATTCAAACTATGCAGGGAGTTCAACCCACTGAGCTATGCTACCACCCTTGTCCTGTTATGTCCTTATATAAAAACACATCAGTACACAGAATATTAATCAATAACAAATCATATTAGAAGTATGTTTTTTCCATTAAGTTTGACAACTGCTCAAACAGTTAAGGTAAATTAATGGAGCACACTGATTTCAACATACACACACAGTTTCTACCCTTCTTTGTATTTGAAATTGTATTATGGAGACTGACAACTTTTCATTTTTAAATCACATGCTTTACTGGATTGCCCTGTGATTATTTTTTAGATGCACACTCACTGTTGTGTTCTTTTGTTCGTTCAGAGGAAATGATACTTGCTTTGCCTAACACATTTCCTTTACAAATTATCTATTGTTAGGTTGATTCACCATGCGGTTTATTGCTTTTAATGTAGCTTTATTGATTACAGGATAGCTTTGTGAAGACAACTATGCCGCAGTATATGTTGCACACCTAAAGATTTGGCTGGGATAAAATATAGGCTACTCCTTAAACTGCAAAATATGGAACCAAGAAACATCTCAAATTCCAATGTGCACACTTGACTCTGTGATCCTGGGCAAATTCCTTTACATTGCTCTGTCTTATTTGCCCAAGCTGTCAAAACTGGGGTCACCTGGAAGGGATTTTATTAAATGTGCATTATAGAAAAAGGCTCACTCATGCATAGTTTAATATACTACAGTGCTGCTCCGTTTTTAATAATGCTATTTGTATGGTACATCAGATAGGCTGAATTGTTTCTTAGCTCACTCATGGAACATCCATAGCCATGCTCTCTCACCACATAGATACGTTATTTAAATAATACTGCAGTGTTTGGTGGGAGGTGCTGGGAGAGACGCATTCCAAAATCTGTGTAGGGGCATGAAAGCTCATCGCTTTCAAAATCTGATATGATATGATATGGCATTTATAACGCGCCTATACACAGGTGTTTCAAGGCGCGACGAGGCAAAGGAGGGGGAACAAAGGGAAGACGGAAAACGATCCTACTAGACCAGGTATCATTCAGATCGCACAAGTGCATGGGGAGGGGGAGAGGGAAAAGTGCAGTACAAGGAATAGTAGAATAAATAAGATAAATAAAAAAAGAAAAGAAAAACGGCCATTTGTGTCAAGTGCAAGGTAAGTGCAGACATAAGTGCTGGTAGGGGGACTGTAGGGATACAGAAAACAGTCCTCAGGTGCCGGGGTAGCAAGGGAGGCAGCGCAGGTGGGCAACTGGCGGGGCCTGAGCCCGAGAATCAGAAAGGGGAACCGGTGCCGTTTCTGCCAACAGTTTAGCAGGGGAGAGAAAGCAGAGGAAAAGAGGAAGATTTTGAGGTGCTTCCGGAACCGCAGTTGTTTCCCCTCAAGTTTCAGGGAGACAGGAAGGCTGTTCCAGAGGGAGGCCCCTGCCGAAGAGAGAGATCTGCCACCAACTCTTTGCTTGGAGAAGTGACTGACCCTGAGGGAGTTGGATGCGGATGAGTGAAGAGCTTGAGAAGGAAGGTATTTAGGAAGAGAGAGTTGAAGGTATTTCGGCCCCAGGCCCCAGAAGGCCTTGTGGACAATGCAGAAGGTGTTGAACTTAATCCTCAAAGCCACTGGGAGTCAGTGAAGAGATTTAAGTCCAGGAGAGATACGATCCCTGGGATTGAGGCCGAGGACAAGTCTTGCCGTCCTGTTCTGGATGTTGCAAAGGGCGGAGAGTAGAGGCAGGCAGATTTAGATAGAGGCTATTACAATAGTCCAACCTAGAGAGAACCAGGGCTCTGGAGACAGTGAGCTTCTGGGGGAAGGTGACGAAAGGAAGGATACCTCGGAGGAGGTGCAGCTGGTAGTGAGACTTCTTAGAGACGTCGGAGATGTGAGGAGAGAAGGAGAGTGTGGAGTCGAAGATGACTCCAAGGTTTTTTGTCTTGCAGGTGGGAGCAGGAAGAGGGCCAAGAGAAGCCGGCAAGAGAGCTGTACGGAATGAGGGAGCAGGTGTGCCAATGAGTAGAATCTCAGTCGTACTGGCATTAAGGCAGAGGTCATTGGTGGCACTCCACTCATGGATGGCAGAGAGACAGTCAGAGATGAGGGAAGGAGAGGAGGAGGCCAAGGGTAGCCTGAAAATGAGCTGGGTATCATCCGCATAGCACTGAAAGTTAGGGCAAAGAGCGGGGATGCGGTGGGCAAGGAGTGCCAGGTACTGGTTGAACAGCCAGGGAGAGAGGTTAGACCCATGGGGGACACCACAGGTGGAGAAAAAGATATCAGAGTGGAAGGACCCAAGTTGGACCTGGGAGGGTCGGTCGAAGAGGAAAGAAGTCAACCACGCCAGAGCCTGACCAGTGATACCCAGGTTATCACAGAGACGGTTGAGCAGGATGGCATGGTTGACAGTGTCAAAGGCAGAAGAAAGATCAAGCAGGATGAGGACGCACAGGGTGTTGAAATCAAGGTTGGAGAGCAGGTCTTCACGGATGTTCAGGAGAGCAGTTTCCGTGCTTCTGGCAGCTCTGAAGCCAGACTAATGGTCATGAAGACAACCAACAGATTCAGTGTGGAGATTAAGCTCGGAGATGGCCAGTTTCTCCAGGAGCTTGCCCAGAAAGGGAGTGATCGAGATTGGGCGATAGTTATCCAGGCAGGAGGGGTCGGCAGAGGGTTTCTTAAGAAGAGGGTGCACAAGGGAGTGCTTCAGGGGGATGGGAAGACTCCAGTGGTGAAGGAGTGATTGCAGAAATCAGCCAGGGCAGGAGCAAGGGTGTCGATGTGTTCCTTGATACTTTTGGAGGAACAAGGGTGAACTTGTTTTGACAAGACTTTCATAGATCAGACTTGTCTAGAAACCTTGTCTGCAGAGAAAAGGGGAAAGGCAGGGAAGGAGGGAGCGGGGGTGGCTGCAGAAGGGCCAGAGAAAGAGCAGGGAAAAGAGGGAGGGAGACGAGAGGAGGCGAGTGAGGACATGGTGTCCTTAGTTTTAGAAATGAAGTGAGAAGCCAGTGCCATGCAAAGGGTCTGGGAGGGGACAGGAGAGGTAGAGACTGCGGCAGGATTGGCCAGTTTCTTGCAGATTTTAAAGAGTTCAGCCGAGTTGTTAGATGCTGCAGAAACGCGGGCTTGGATATGAGCTCTCTTCTTGGTGAGGACGGAGAGCCGGTATTGCCTTTGCAGTAGGCAGCAGACCAGTTTGTCAGAGGATGAACATAAAGCACGCCATATTCTCTCAGCCACCCTGCACTAGCGTTTAAGGGTGACGAGGTCTGAGTCATACCAGGAGTTACACTTGGCTTTGGGTTTCAGGCGGATTCTCATGACAGGGGCAAGGATATCAAGAATATCAGATATAGAAGAGTGGAGCGTGGAGAGGGCTGTGCCAGGGTGGGGGTCAGCGGAAAGGGGGGGGGTGAGAAGGTGGTGGTGAAGCCTCAACTGACACGCAATTCATGGGTCGGATAACCGAGAAGATGGGTGGCAGTGATGAAGGTGGCTTGGCCTGAGGAGTAGGGAGGGTGAGGTGGGAGGATAGTTGAAAGTGATCACTTCAGGAGAAAGGAGTGGAGAGAGGGATAGAGAGAGGAAGCTCTGAGGAGATCAGAACATCGAGAGTGTGCCCTGCAGAGTGAGTCGGGCCAGAGGGAAGAATATTGAGTGAGAGAAAGTCGCAGAGGTCGCGAAAGAATTCAGAGGGAGGAAAGGAGGGATCCAGGTGAATGTTGAAGTCTCCAAGAAGGAGGAGTTGAGTGGTAGAAGCCAAGAGTGAGGAGGAGAGATCCGCCCACTCAGAGAGGAAGGAAGAAATCTGAGCAGGTGGCCAATAGTAGCCACAGTAAGGGGGTGACTAGGGGAGAGAGAGAGCCAGCAGATGAGGCATTCAAAAGAGGAGGAGGCCTGCGTAGGAGTGATATTTCTGGTTCCCTCAAATATGTGTGGGTCACTCAGAGGGAGCACACCATTACAAAATTACCTTCTTACTACTCTTTCCTGTTCTATCCGTAATTTTTTGCCCTGAAGGGTGGTGCCAGTGCTGATTACTGCCTAGCAACAGAAAAATGCTACTTCTAGCACCGGTGAGCACCCTTGCTCAAAATACATGAAACTCAGACTTTTTTTTATATTGCGCTTCATGACAGACTCAAGCCACTAAGCACAGGACCGGGTGTCGATCTGTGCTGCTCTGCACCAAGGTTGCCCCTGAACTATCCTCCCGGCCTTAAACAGAAAGCTAAAAATAGAAACAGAAAAAATGCTTTTTTATATGTGTAGCATGGGCGGGCACTGGGAGTAGGAAAAATGATTGTACTTCTACAGCCAACAGCCTGCTCATGTTACAAATTCTAGCACGAGGGGATGAGTGTGCTCGAACTAGAAAAAAGTTTAATTCTTTTATTAATGCAAGATGTCTGCTCTCACTATAAACAGAAATTATGTTTTCTATCTCTAGCTTAACCCCGTATTCGTGGTTGAAATGGAATAGAAACAAGACCCTGCACGGTTCTCTAGCTTGCCCTGCTCAGGAGGCCCATTTGCATGATATTTTTGGGACGTAAATCGCAGAAAATATTTGAAAGGAACCACAAATCACCAGAAATTCGAGTGGTTTAAGTCTCCCTTAAACTGGTTCAAACATGAATAATTTTGACAGAGGTACATCCTGCAAATGTAGCTTAATATAACTGAAGATATGAAGGCAGGGCAATTGTAGTAGGATATAGTTAGTCAGTTTAATTTGGTTTTGCCCCATTGATTGTTGGGTCATTTCACAATCACCTCCCAGTGTTACAGAGTAATCGGCCGCACTGCAGGGGATTTCCTCCCATGGAATCATCTTCAACCTCCAGTCAAGCCAGCCATCTCCCATAGAGATCAATGGGAAGATCCTGCCAGACAACCTTCCTTGCCCTGCATAAATTGGTTGTATCGACAGAATTCAGTAGGGTCACACCCAATAATAATGAATGGCCCTTTCCATGCCTACTGAGTTGTTGCGTGCTAAGCTCTTTAGTATTTATTGGAACATGTAAATGACCGAACCATACTGGACTATGACAGAAGTAGGAGTCAACAGGTAAAGCCATGGACAAGAAGCCAACAGCATCTGCAAGTGGAATGATTAGAAGAACAGCACACATGGTGCAGCAATGCTAGAAAGTCACACATGAAACCAAACCACGCACTAACACACCTCAACACCACATGACGGCTACCTGTTAAGGATTTCAATCAGGCGACACACACCTTGGTCTCGGCATAGTATGCAGCGCACGACTGAAATGCTTATCTCTTTATATTATATAGATTCAATATTGAGATGGTACACCACTCATATCACACCCCTTTTCAAATAGCCCGGCTCACAATGGACCATGAACCAGGCTGGTTGGTAAAATGTAATATTTATTTATTCATTTTAAAATTCAAAAGAAATCATACAATTTTTAATATGGGGCAGCAATCACCAATGGGGTGATAATTTCTATGAGAATGTGAGTAATGCACTGGGTTTAACTTTCTAGTGGAACATATACACAGCACAGCGGAATAGGAGCACTTTTTGATTTAGGAAAGATAACACCCAAGTTAGTATTTCCCCCTGCAATTTTCCCTCAACACACAAATAGTCAATTCTGAGTGGATAAACAGAAGCAGCAGGTAATCGGGAATAAGAAACAAGAAACGGAATACAAATCTGACCATCCCTCCCCAAATAAGAGAGAAAAACGGATTTTAAACCCCTTGCAATGTGATGAAATGACACTTGGAAATGGACAAATAAATAAAGAATGTGTGTTAAAAACCTTGAAGCAAATATAATTCCTCACTAAAGCAACAATGCAAAGACACTAATAATCACAAAGAATGGATTACCAAAAGCATACAGTTTGAAAATAAGTGGAAAGTTTAAAACAGATTGCAGCAAAATGACAAGTGTAAAAGTTGCATTTTTTTCAATTCGTGCCTTAAATTACCCAAACGTTTTTTAATAAAAACGGGTCCATGTGACACACATGTATCTGTGAACTACAAATGGACAAAAGGCGCTGAGGCATTTATGTTGGTCTCCCACACAAGTTCCTCATACCCTTTCAGCTTACATAAGCAGGTTACATGTTTTATGTAGCAAATGGCAGTCCAATCCTTCAGTTTGTGAGACCTTGTTTTGCCCCTCTACCAGCTTTTCGTGCTTTTCAATTGGATTTATATTACTCAAAATTCTATAACTTTATACATGGGTGTGGAGGGATGTATGTACAAAACTTAGCATTTGCACATTGAATACTTTTCTTGTAATCCAAAATACTTTGCCCTTTCTTTCCCCAAAGTGTCAGTGAATTCTACCAAGTCTTAAAAGAAAGCCCATAAAATCACTTTTAAACTGTGAAATTGTTACATTTATACAAAGTCTTGCTGCAGAGATAAAAGTCCTTAAAGTTTATTTATGAATTGGTTTCTGGAAGCAAATGGCAATCCTTTGTCACTGGAGCATTTTTTTTACCTCTCTTCAGCAGCCACCAACTTTCACTTCCTCCAGAGCAAGGTGGGGGGTTACAGCTTGATTAAAGGTTTATTGCCCCCTTGCCCTCTTCACACTTCCTGGCCCTGGGAGTTCCATTATCAGTGGGTTCAGCGCAGACTAAATTATTTCCAACCTAGTAATTATCAGTGGGGTGTTAGTCTCTGCTGAGATTTTGTGGTGTGGCTCCCTTCCTAGGGGGAAGCTTTACCTCTGCAAACTGGAATAACCTGTTTCTGACAGCTTGCAAATCCAGCCAAGCCAGTTTAAAACCTTTATTTTCTGATATTTGGTCCTGAATTAAAATAAATAGCCCATGTGTGTATTATCACCAGCAAAAAAAACCCTTCACATTGATAGGTAATGGCAGGCTTTCATTCAACAGTTTACTTTTCAAACAGGCATTTTTCTCCTTTAGTTTTGCAAAGTCCATTTTTTACACGTGGTACACAGCTGGCATTTCTTTTTACATTCGTTTTTGCATCTCCATCAGATTCCCACTCTATCCTACAGCCATGGTTATTTTCCTGAGTGCAGGGGTTTTGTCTGTCGCACAGATGTATTGAAACTGACATGGCTCAGATAGCTGGAGTCTCTTTTGAACTACTGAGCTTTGATACATTTGTAAAGAAATGAACGTGTTTTCCCCATGCAGAAAAAGTGAAGCTCCTTGTTGATTTTTCTCAAAGTTGGTTTGACAGGGCCTGTCATTCAGAAATCATGCCTGGTTTGGCTGAAGCACAATGAGATATCATGGGCATGGAAGGGCCTTAACGATCGCAGCGGTTTAAGAAATAACAGATGGAATTAGCGTCAAAGCAGCATTTTTTTTTAAAGGTGAAAAAGTTTATTTTTTTTCAATGGGGATTTTGGGGTTTTCAGCAAAGCAGTGCTGACTTTTCACTTTCTTCCTTTTGTATATGTCAGAACACACTGGCACGCTCTTTCGGTGTGTCCCCTTGTTCCATCCTGCCCAATGTATGCTTGGCAAGAAGGTGCAGTCGTCTTTTTGTTGCTGCAAAACGCAGTTTTGAGTCCATGGCGTTCACAGGAGCCTATGCAACCATTTTGCTGTTTCTGCGCAAATGCAGCTTTGTGATGTGGGGAAATACTGTTGAGTGGGTCAATATATCCCACATACCAACCGAAAACACAGCTATGCTCAGTGGCCGGTTTCCCCAAAATGAAGCTGCCAACAGCACATCAAAGCTCTCTTGCTCTTCTCCTTATAAATCCCACTAAAAAATCCTTCTTCCATTGTAAATCTGCCAGCGTGCCAATATACCATGCAAGTGCCAATAGTGTGTGGTACTAGACTCATTCACATTAACATTAGCATTGTGCCGAATCAACTTCCGGGGCACAAGTGGTCCAGGAATGAATATCGGTTTCTAAACCACCAATCAGCCCCACACCTCTAGAACACCAGAAGGGATCCAAACAGATTGGAAACACAAGCAAATTATAATCCTTTGTGTCCATTTTTGGTAACGTGGTCAGAACAGCAGGCTGTTCTCTGAAAGGTCGTGGATCGTTGGTTAGTTGCAACACAGCAAAAATACAATATTACCCAATGATAAAAGGGACTGTCCAGTCAAGGGTGTATAAAAAAACTACTTTATTATTATCAGAACAGACAGATCTAGCACACTACAAAATACAACCCAAGTGTAAAGGAATGCAGAGGATAGTTTCAAGAAGAAAAAGAGATAAATTCTGGATACTAACAGGAGGGTAGTCAGTATAGTAATTAATTGCAATAGTTCAAGGATACTTGGTTTCAACACAAAGGGAGCCTTGTGCTGTAGGAGTTCTTGGTGCTCGATTGGGTCGAGTCGGTTTCAGGGCACTTCGTAGCTTCTGCGACAGATTTCAAGATAGGAGGCAGCTGCAGGTATCATGTGGCAGGCAGTTCCGCAAGTGAAGCTGGACAGATGGTTGCAGGCTGGCCTACATGGCAGCTCAGGATCAGGACTTGTTGTCTCAGTGCTGGCTTGCGGATTTGGAGCACTGGTCGAGGCATCTCAGATGGCTTTTGCAACATAACGACAGTCAGTGGTGCAGTTGGTTGCTGCTCTAGGGGCTCCACTGGCTTGAAAATGTCCTTTAAGGCAGAGATCAGTCGATGTTTGTTGCTGCACTCCTCCTAGCTTCTTTGCTGGGCTTGTGTCATCCTTTAAGTTGGACGGCCAAGAGCTGAGGAGAGGGTTGCAGTCGGCTGCCTTGCACTTGATTTGGTTCAGAGACTCTCTGGCACTTCCCACCTAGGGAGCTCGCTGCAGAGCCGAGCAAGAGATATGATATGATATGATATTTATAACGCGCTAAATACCCAGAGGTTTCTAAGCACGGACCCCAGGATCGAACCTGTGTTGCTCCGTGTCATCTTGCTTCCAAGGTGAGCACGTTGCCCCTGAGCTATCCTCCCGAGACTCTGCATGCTGCATGCTGGCTGGGTACCGGTTCAGAGCTGCTGGAGGGTCATCTGGATTTGGATTTCTCCCTCTGTTTCCTGGGAGATGTTTAGGGGCGGGATCTTGCTTTCCTCTTGGAGGTCCTGGCCTGGTTAAAACCTGTACCACTAAGTCCCACCCATCTTCCTGTCTGTTGTGGATTAAAGGTTAATGGAGCTCTCTGTGGTTTCAGATTAAAGCGGAAGGTCTCCCTTGAAGCTGCAGTGAGACGAGACTTTCTGTCTCTGTCAAGCCACATACTCATACCTTCTGAATGGGGTCTCCCCCTTGGGATGACTACTGTAAACATGCAGTCCCAGACAAGGCATTTCCCTGTCAATCGACACTGAAGGCGGGAGCTGGCATCATGTTGATACAGTGCATATGAAAGGGTGTTGGGGGCTTCCTATCTCCTTTATTAGCTACTGCATCTTGGCCCCATGAGGGCCTGTTTGAATTAAACTCTGATTAGTATGTGAATGCTGCCACCAGCTGGCCATGTTAGGGGGAAGGTTTGACCTTCCCCCTTCTGAGATGACATGGTGTACTCCTGGCTGTCATCTCCCAACTAAATTTGACAGAGGGGACTGCACCTGTAGGCTGTGTCCACCCAGAGTACACAGGTCTATGTGTATGCCATGCGGTGAGCATAGGAAAATGTGTACAGGTTAGCCCCACACATTTTCCAGGGGGTGAGCTACCATCATTTAATTTCATTTCAAATTTGAAAAAGCCCAGGCGAGCGCACACCCACCGTGTGGATGGTCAAAGTCCTCACATAGACATACAGGCACATACATGCAGGGACACACGAGCACACACACAAATACATAAGTACACGCAGAGACACATAGGTACGCTCACTGATACACAGAGTCATGCACACTGACGCATACACACACATAAATGCAGACCCGTACAGGCATGCACAATTCGTACAAGTAAATACACATGCACCAACACAAAAAAACAGACATACTTGCAGAGACACATAGGTACACACACTGATACACAGTCATGCATTCACACACATACAGGCATGCACAAAGCACACAAATAAATACACACACACAAATACAGACATCTATGCAGAGAAACATAGTCGCGGACGCAGAAGCAAACGTACAGTCATGCACTCACTCAGTGGCATACTGAGTGGGTGGTAGAGGGGGCAAGCTAGACAGGACAATGTCCCAAGGACCTCCAGGCAGCAAATGGGCTCTCACGTTGCTCTGTGTCAACAGCGTTACAATGTGAGCCATTAGGCACTGTTGGGAGGGAGGGGCGACTATTAGCAGGGACTTTTGTTCCTTTAGACTTTAGAAATGGGAGTGATTAGAAGTGAGAAGGGTGCATAATGCTGCCTGCTTTATGAAATGGTCACTATAGCTTAAAACCCAAGGCGGGTTTGTTAGGCTCATATTAATCTGCATGATGCTATTGTGACTTTGCATGCAGGATGGGGAGAATAAAACTGAAGCCATATTCTTATTGCTCAACATATTTCTATGACAATATATATAGTGCATAGTTAGTTTATTATGAAAGGCTAGTTTATTATGTAATATGATTTGCTTCCATGGTATTGCTATAAATAATGTATTATTTAAGCACATGAAATGCAAAGCAAAACCTTAATAAATATCTAAATCAACTAAACCTGGAAAGATGTACTCAGTTATTTACATTGTCCACATCCTGGTTACCATTCAAACAAAGTGTGTGATCCTGGGCAATTCACTTAATCACACTGTGTCTTATCTGGAGCTCTGTTAGTGAATCTGATTTACTTCATAGCGTATGTTAATATATCATGCTATTATTAAAAAAAGCCTGATGACAATAGAGTCGCACCATATAGTGCAATTTAGATATGTTGCACCACAAGGTAATTTGCCACTAGGCTTACTTATGGCAACTCATTCTAAAGTCACTTCCGTAATGCCTCCAAGACTGACGTTTCTTGTAATGTCCTCTCCTGTGAAGTCACTTCTGTTGGTGCAATCAATATTTAAATTAGGAGGTTTGCATATATGTTGCCCCAGAGCGCTAATAGCTGACTTTCCTGCATCTGCTCGGAACCTGTAGTTTTATTTATTGTGTTATGTGTTAAAATCCCAGCTGCCACTAATGTTACCAAAAAAAGTAGATTGGGGCAGCGGTGGGCGGTTTGGGGGCGCGATTTGAGACTGTATGGAATTGCGCGCACTGCAATTGGGGGCGGGAGGGGGGAGTAGCAGGACTTTTTTGGTGGCTTGTCCACCCACTCTTGCTATGCTGGATACTCCCCTGCACTCACAGACACACGCATGTAAACACACATAACTACAGACACACGCAGGCATGCACAAAGAACATACAGTAATACTGACAGGCACCCAAAGGTGCATGCACATAAGTATAGAGACACACATTAACAAACACATATATGTAAATGAAGAAACACATATGGGCGGTATCATACACACGTGTACACATGGGGCATGTGGACAAACACCCAGTCATGCAGATGCTTGAGGATATCGTTAGCTAAACCAGGGCAGCAGTTTATCGGTTATGACCCGTGGTATAAGCAATGGAGGGAGGCTGGGCGCGTCCCCCCCCGCACATTGTACGCACCCCTCCCTCCCTGCACTGGGAGCGCCCCCGTCGCTCGCCCACTCTCTCCTCTAGATCCCAGGTGCACACCCGCCACCAGGGCCTGGCGCTCCCCAGGGGTGCCTTTTAGTCCGTCCATGCAGTGCTAGCCGCTGCGAGGGACGCGTGGGGTCCCCCGAGAATCACTGGGCGCTGAACCCCTTCATCCCACAGCAGGCGCCTGGGCACTGTAACACCCCGTGCACTGTTGCAGCATGCGGGCAGAGGGTCTCCCGGAGGCACGTACCGGGGGCGACACCTCACGGGGGCCTTTACACGAGGAAACTTAACGGGGCGAAGAGGGGCTCGGTCGTCGGATGCGAAGGGGATGTTCTGGTGAGAGGAGGTGAGTGTCTTTTGCGCTCTCTATCTAGGAAGCAAGGCAGCGGGGCAGCCCACCGTCCGCTCCCTGCTGCCCCTGGGGGGTTCGGGAAGGAAAGCAGAACGTCGCGAGGGGGTGGGTGGTGCAAGGGGCGAACTGGAACTTATCCACTGGAAGGGCTGGGGCTCCTCGCCTGCCGCGGTGTGCATGCATCTCCACGTGTGTCTCATGCAGGCGCGCCCGCTATACTTCCGGGGCTGCTGCGCGGCGCGGCGCGGGGCATTGGATGGCCGACTGGTTAGCGATGGGGTCACGACATGGCCGTGTCTGGTATTGTTGACCATAAAGGCATGCGCGTGTAACCCTGCATTTCTGGCTTCAGCCCAGCTGCACTCCTTCCTCGCGCGTGTGTGGGAGCTGCCCATGCGTGCTGCCAGGAGTGTACCTGTTCTTTGTGTACGCGTACAGCGTATACTGCTGCTGCACGCGTGGCACCTGTGCTATGCGTGTGCGTAGGCGTTACGAGGGTGGTCTTTACATGGTACTTTAGCTGCCGCACCTGGTGAGTGTGTGGTGGGGTGGTGGCGACGGGCTGAAAACTGCTGCTAACCGTATTGCACCCAGTATGTGCGTGCGGGTGGGGGTGGGGGTGGCATGTGTGGGTGGGTAGCTTGCACTGCTGCAGCCCATTGTGTACATGATTTCTGTGTTAGGGAAGCGGGGCGTGCCGAGGCTCGTGGAGTGCGTGTGTGCGGCCAGTGCTGCGACTGTTCTTCCTGTGCGAGTAAAGCGTGCACGGCGGTGGCACTGGTGCATGTTACACCTGTCCTGTGTGCGGAGCAAGTGTGCCCTGCCTACGCCCCCTACTCTTCCCGTGTAGTGTATGAGAGCAAAGCGTACACTGCTGCCGCACGCCTTGCACCTGTTTTGTGTGCGTGAGAGGGGGTGGGCGCGGGGGGGGGGTTGAGGGGGGGCGGAGTCGGGTCTTGACATGGTATTATTTTGCCGCACCTGCTCTGTGTGTGTGATTGGGGTCTTGAACTGTTGCTGACCGTGTGGCACCTGGCGTGTGTATGTGTGTGTGGTGTGGGACTTGGACTGTTGCTGACAGTGTTGAACCTGGTGTGTGTGTGTGTGTGTTTGGTGTGGGACTTGGACTGTTTCTGACCGTGTGGCACCTGGCGTGTGTGTGTGTGTGGTGTGGGACTTGGACTGTTGCTGACAGTGTGGCACCTGGCGTGTGTGTGTGTGGTGTGGGACTTGGACGGTTGCTGACAGTGTGGCACCTTGCGTGTGTGTGTGTGTGGTGTGGGACTTGGACTGTTGCTGCCCGTGTGGCACCTGGCGTGTGTGTGTGTGTGGTGTGGGACTTGGACGGTTGCTGACAGTGTGGCACCTGGCGTGTGTGTGTGTGGTGTGGGACTTGGACGGTTGCTGACAGTGTGGCACCTGGCGTGTGTGTGTGTGTGTGTGTGGTGTGGGACTTGGACTGTTGCTGACAGGGTTGAACCTGGTGTGTGTAGGGGGGGGGCTGGCATGTGTGGGCCAGACATACACGGCTGCAGCCCATTTGATACCTGCTCTGTGTATGAGTCAAGCTCGCACTGAAGCTGCACGTGGTACCCTTGTTGTCAGTGGGGTAACTTTGCTGAAAGTGGTGGGGGCGGGGGGGCATGACATCTGAAGAAAAGGTACCCCAGCCAAATGAATGGGGGCAAAATGGTGTGCCATGAAAGTTGGGGGGGACACAAACACCCCTGCCCCCATAAAATAACGCCCATGCTCCTTGTGTATGTTTGTGTGTGTGAAGGACGGTTGCTCTGCTTGCTGCTGCCAGTGCTGCACGTGCTCGTCTCTGATTGTATGAGGGGGAGTGGCATTAGCAATAACGGTGCGCGTTCTGTCAGGAATGTGCGTGAAGCCTGGGCGGCTGCTGCCCATGTTGAACGTGTGTCTGGGGGCGCGCGCATGTGTGGTCTTGGTCGCTCGGGCCCACGCGCTGTCTGGTCTCTGTATGTTAGGGGAACTTGCACTGGTGCTACCCGTGCGATGCCTGCTCTGTGTGTGGGGGCAGCATGCCCAGATGCACCTGGTGTTGATGAAGTCCGAAGCAGTGCCGCTGACCGTGTTCTGTTCTGCACGCGACTGGAGAGTGCACTGTCTGGTGCAGCTTAAGGTGTATCTGGTCAGTGTGTGAAGGGAGTTGTTCGTTCTGCTGTCCGCATGGCTGGACGAGGAAGATTGCTGTGCTGTGGGCTGCCCGTGCTGCGCGCCCTTCGTGTGTGATGGTGGCTTGCTCTGTGCCTGTTGTGTGTACGATGAGAGCTTCAATTTCTGCTTTATCTGCTTTGTGCATGTGGGGCAAACCTGCGCTGTGAATGAACATGTCTGTGTTTGAGAAAAAGCCTGCACTGCTGGTCTTCCTGCTGTCCCTGTCCTGAGCATTGAGGGTAATTCCTGCTGCTGCCTTTACTGGTCTTGGTTTGTGTTTAGGGAAGCCTGCACTCCTGGTCTTCCTGCTGTCCCTGTTCTGTGCATTGAGGGGCATTCCTACTGCTGCTTTGCTGCTCTGGTTTTGTGTTTAGGGAAGCCTCTATTGCTGGTCTTCCTGCTGTCCCTGTTCTGTGCATTGAGGGTAATTCCTGCTGCTGCCTTTACTGGTCTTGGTTTGTGTTTAGGGAACCCTCTATTGCTGGTCTTCCTGCTGTCCCTGTCCTGTGCATTGAGGGGACATTCCTGCTGCTGCCTTTGCTGCTCTTGTTTTGTGTTTAGGGAACCCTCTATTGCTGGTCTTCCTGCTGTCCCTGTCCTGTGCATTGAGGGGCATTCCTGCTGCTGCCCTTGCTGCTCTTGTTTTTTGTTTAAGGAACCATCTATTGCTGGTCTTCCTGCTGTCCCTGTCCTGTGCATTGACGGGCATTACTGCTGCTGCCTTTACTGGTCTTGGTTTGTGTTTAGGGAAGCCTCTATTGCTGGTCTTCCTGCTGTCCCTGTTCTGTGCATTGAGGGTCATTCCTACTGCTGCCCTTGCTGCTCTTGTTTTGTGTTTAGGGAAGCCTCTATTGCTGGTCTTCCTGCTGTCCCTGTTCTGTGCATTGAGGGGCATTCCTGCTGCTGCCTTTACTGGTCTTGGTTTGTGTTTAGGGAAGCCTGCACTGCTGGTCTTCCTGCTGTCCCTGTTCTCTGCATTGAGGGCATTCCTGCTGCTGCCTTTACTGGTCTTGGTTTGTGTTTAGGGAAGCCTGCACTGCTGGTCTTCCTGCTGTCCCTGTTCTGTGCATTGAGGGCATGCCTACTGCTGCCTTTACTGGTCTTGGTTTGTGTTTAGGGAAGCCTGCACTGCTGGTCTTCCTGCTGTCCCTGTTCTGTGCATTGAAGGCATTCCTGCTGCCGCCTTTACTGGTCTTGGTTTGTGTTTAGGGAAGCCTGCAGTGCTGGTCTTCCTGCTGTCCCTGTCCTGTGCATTGAGGGGCATTCCTGCTGCTGCCCTTGCTGCTCTTGTTTTTTGTTTAAGGAACCATCTATTGCTGGTCTTCCTGCTGTCCCTGTCCTGTGCATTGACGGGCATTACTGCTGCTGCCTTTACTGGTCTTGGTTTGTGTTTAGGGAAGCCTCTATTGCTGGTCTTCCTGCTGTCCCTGTTCTGTGCATTGAGGGTCATTCCTACTGCTGCCCTTGCTGCTCTTGTTTTGTGTTTAGGGAAGCCTATATTGCTGGTCTTCCTGCTGTCCCTGTGCTGTGCATTGAGGGGCATTCCTGCTGCTGCCTTTACTGGTCTTGGTTTGTGTTTAGGGAAGCCTGCACTGCTGGTCTTTCTGCTGTCCCTGTCCTCTGCATTGAGGGGCATTCCTACTGCTGCCCTTGCTGCTCTTGTTTTGTGTTTAGGGAAGCCTGCACTGCTGGTCTTCCTGCTGTCCCTGTTCTCTGCATTGAGGGCATTCCTGCTGCTGCCTTTACTGGTCTTGGTTTGTGTTTAGGGAAGCCTGCACTGCTGGTCTTCCTGCTGTCCCTGTTCTGTGCATTGAGGGCATGTCTACTGCTGCCTTTACTGGTCTTGGTTTGTGTTTAGGGAAGCCTGCACTGCTGGTCTTCCTGCTGTCCCTGTTCTGTGCATTGAAGGCATTCCTGCTGCCGCCTTTACTGGTCTTGGTTTGTGTTTAGGGAAGCCTGCAGTGCTGGTCTTCCTGCTGTCCCTGTCCTGTGCATTGAGGGGCATTCCTGCTGCTGCCCTTGCTGCTCTTGTTTTTTGTTTAAGGAACCATCTATTGCTGGTCTTCCTGCTGTCCCTGTCCTGTGCATTGACGGGCATTACTGCTGCTGCCTTTACTGGTCTTGGTTTGTGTTTAGGGAAGCCTCTATTGCTGGTCTTCCTGCTGTCCCTGTTCTGTGCATTGAGGGTCATTCCTACTGCTGCCCTTGCTGCTCTTGTTTTGTGTTTAGGGAAGCCTGCACTGCTGGTCTTCCTGCTGTCCCTGTTCTCTGCATTGAGGGTCATTCCTACTGCTGCCCTTGCTGCTCTTGTTTTGTGTTTAGGGAAGCCTATATTGCTGGTCTTCCTGCTGTCCCTGTTCTGTGCATTGAGGGGCATTCCTGCTGCTGCCTTTACTGGTCTTGGTTTGTGTTTAGGGAAGCCTGCACTGCTGGTCTTTCTGCTGTCCCTGTCCTCTGCATTGAGGGGCATTCCTACTGCTGCCCTTGCTGCTCTTGTTTTGTGTTTAGGGAAGCCTGCACTGCTGGTCTTCCTGCTGTCCCTGTTCTCTGCATTGAGGGCATTCCTGCTGCTGCCTTTACTGGTCTTGGTTTGTGTTTAGGGAAGCCTGCACTGCTGGTCTTCCTGCTGTCCCTGTTCTGTGCATTGAGGGCATGCCTACTGCTGCCTTTACTGGTCTTGGTTTGTGTTTAGGGAAGCCTGCACTGCTGGTCTTCCTGCTGTCCCTGTTCTGTGCATTGAAGGCATTCCTGCTGCCGCCTTTACTGGTCTTGGTTTGTGTTTAGGGAAGCCTGCAGTGCTGGTCTTCCTGCTGTCCCTGTTCTGTGCATTGAGGGACATTCCTGCTGCTGCCTTTACTGGTCTTGGTTTGTGTTTAGGGAAGCCTGCACTGCTGGTCTTTCTGCTGTCCCTGTTCTGTGCATTGAGGGCATGCCTGCTGCTGCCTTTACTGGTCTTGGTTTGTGTTTAGGGAAGCCTGCACTGCTGATCTTCCTGCTGTCCCTGTTCTGTGCATTGAGGGCATTCCTGCTGCTGCCTTTACTGGTCTTGGTTTGTGTTTAGGGAAGCCTGCACTGCTGGTCTTCCTGCTGTCCCTGTTCTGTGCATTGAGGCACATTCCTGCTGCTGCCTTTACTTGTCTTAATGTGTGTTTAGGGAAGCCTGCACTGCTGGTCTTTCTGCTGTCCCTGTTCTGTGCATTGAGGGACATTCCTGCTGCTGCCTTTACTGCTCTTGATGTGTGTTTAGGGAAGCACGTGCATGTTTGGTATTTATATGGTGTGAAAGTAGGTAGGAAGCAGCCGAGCACTATTCAAAGGCAAGGATGAGGACCAAGAGAGCCGCAGCACGGCGTGGCAGTCTCGTAGGATGGCACAGCGGCGTATCAGGCTAAGGTGCCGTGCTTCAAGGCCCCTGCTTTTGCCAGGGAAGCTTGCTGGCACTGCTGGCAGCCCTTCATGTGTTGCGACTGTGAGGGGAGCTTGCACGGCTGCTGCCAGTAATGCACATGTTCAGCGTGTGTGGGTAAGAGCGTAGTCCTGCTGTCGGCAGTATCTCTTGTGTGCATGCGAGGGAAGCCTGCACTGCTGTCAGTGCTGTGCATCTTCTGCAGGTGCGATTAAAGCCTAAAGGGCTGGGTCAATGCTGTACCAGTACTGTGTGGGAAGAGGTTTGTAAGGCTGCTGCCTATGATGTGTGTATGTGTGTGTGTCTGTGCGCGCGTGTGTAGACTGCACTGTCAAAACCCATGTCATGCATGTTCTGTGCACGAGGGGCACTTGCGCTGCTGCAGCCCGTGTTGTGCCTGTTATGTGCATGAGGGATGATGCACTGTCAATGCTCTTGCTGTATCTGCTCTGAGTGGGTGTGTGTTTGTCTGTGAAGCGTGAAGTGCTTCTGTCATTGTTGTACCAAACATGTTCTGTGTTTGAGGGACATATATGCCGTTAATCTCTTTAAAGTACCTGTGCTGTGCACGAGGGACACATGCACTACTACTGCATACCTTGTTACACCTGTTCTGTGCACAATGAACTCTTGCAGTGCTGCAGCCCATGCTATACATCTTCTGTGCATGAGGACGTTTGCACTGCTACAACCCATGTTAAACCAATTATGTGCACGAGGGGCGCTTGCTCTGCTGCAGCCTGTGTTACACATGTTCTGTGCATGAGGGACGCGTGCACTGCTGCAGCCCTAGGAATACCTGGTCGGTGCACAAGAGATGCTTGCACTGCTGCAGCCCATGTTATGCCTGTTCTGTGCGCAAGAGATGCTTGCTCTGCTGTAGCCTACACACATGTTCTGTGAATGAAGGATGCTTACTCTGCTTCTGACCATGTTATACCTGTTCTGTGCACAAGGGATGCTTGCTCTGCCGCAGTCCATGCAATACCTTTTCTGTGCATGAGGACGTTTGCACTGCTGCAGCCCATGTAACAGCTGTTCTGTGGATGAGGGGTGCTTGCTCTGAGCATCCCATGTTACACATGTTTTGTGCACCAGGGATGCTTGCACTGCTATAGTCCATGTTATGCCAGTTCTGTGCACGAGGGACTCTGGCACTGCTGCATCCCATGTAACATCCGTTCTGTGGATGAGGGGTGCTTGCTCTGCTGCATCTCATGTTACACATGTTTTGTGCACCAGGGATGCTTGCACTGCTACAGTCCATGTTATGCCAGTTCTGTGCACGAGGGACTCTTGCACTGCTGCAGCCCATGTAACAGCCGTTCTGTGGATGAGGGGTGCTTGCTCTGCTGCATCCCATGTTACACATGTTTTGTGCACCAGGGATGCTTGCACTGCTACAGTCCATGTTATGCCAGTTCTGTGCACGAGGGACTCTTGCACTGCTGCAGCCCATGTAACAGCCGTTCTGTGGATGAGGGGTGCTTGCTCTGCTGCATCCCATGTTACACATGTTTTGTGCACCAGAGATGCTTGCACTGCTACAGTCCATGTTATGCCAGTTTTGTGCACGAGGGACTCTTGCACTGCTGCATCCCATGTTCTACCTGTTCTGTGCACGAGGGACACTTGCACTGCTGCAGCCCATGGAATACCTGCTCTGTGCACAAGGCATGCTTGCACTGTTGCAGCCCAGGTTATACCTGTTCTGTGCACGGGTGACGCTTGCACTGTTGCAGCCCATGTTATACTTGTTTTTTGCACGAGGTATGATTGCGCTGCTGCAGCCCATGCTATACCTGTTCTGTGCACAAGGGATGCATGCACTGCTGCAGCCTATTTTATACATGTTCCATGTATAGGGGGTCTGGCATTGACAATGTACTTGCTCTATCTGTTCTGAGATAGTGTGTGTGGGTTGTGTGTGTGTTTGCGTGTTTTGTGTGTGTGTGAAGCTTGCTGTGCTTGTGCTCTTGTTGCAGCAAACCTGTCCTGTGTTGGAGTGAACACATATACTGTTAAGCCCTCTACTGTATCAGTTCTGTACATACATGGGGTGTTTGCACTTCTGATACGTGAGCTGTACCCTTTTTGACCATGAGGAAAGTGTACAATGCTGATGCCGCTGCTCTTCCCATTGAATGATGCTGCTCTATCTGTTCTGTGTGTAGGGGCCGCATGCACTGCTGATGTTGCAGCTGTGCCTGCTCTGTGTGTGCGAAAGATATGAATTGAGATTCCTCTGCAGTTCCCGTTTTGCCACCAGCGCTGCATCCGTTCTTTGTTTGATCGAAGCTTGCACTGCTGCGGCCCATGCTTTACCTATTCCCTCTGTGGATGAAGCTTGCTCATATTGCACCTGTTCAGTTGGTCACTGTTGCATGCGGGAGAACGCGAAGCATGCACTCCTTCTGCTAATGCGGTCATTGTTCAAGGGGTGAAGGAAGTCTGTTATGGTGATGCCACTATTGCATCTATCCTGCATGCGAGGAAAGTTTGCAGTGCCTTTGCCAGTGTTGCATCTATTCCATGGCTGTGAGAGACACGTGCACTGCTGCTAGTGATGCATCTCTTTCATGCATGTGAGGGACACGTGCACTGCTGCTAGTGTTGCATCTATTCCATGGCTGTGAGAGACACGTGCACTGCTGCTAGTGATGCATCTCTTTCATGCATGTGAGGGACACGTGCACTGGTGCTAGTGTTGCATCTATCCTGCATGCGAGGAAAGCTTGCAGTGCCTTTGCCAGTGTTGCATCTATTCCATGGCTGTGAGAGACACGTGCACTGCTGCTAGTGATGCATCTCTTTCATGCATGTGAGGGACACGTGCACTTCTGCTAGTGTTGCATCTATTCCATGGCTGTGGGAGACACATGCACTGCTGCTAGTGATGCATCTCTTTCATGCATGTGAGGAACACGTGCACTGCTGCTAGTGTTGCATCTATTCCATGGCTGTGAGAGACACGTGCACTGCTGCTAGTGTGCATCTATTCCATGGCTGTGAGAGACACGTGCACTGCTGCTAGTGATGCATCTCTTTCATGCATGTGAGGGACACGTGCACTTCTGCTAGTGTTGCATCTATTCCATGGCTGTGGGAGACACGTGCACTGCTGCTAGTGATGCATCTCTTTCATGCATGTGAGGGACACGTGCACTGCTGCTAGTGTTGCATCTATTCCATGGCTGTGAGAGACACATGCACTGCTGCGAATGTGCATCTATTCCATGGCTGTGAGAGACACGTGCACTGCTGCTAGTGATGCATCTCTTTCATGCATGTGAGGGACACGTTCACTGCTGCTAGTGTTGCATCTATTCCATGGCTGTGAGAGACACGTGCACTGCTGCTAGTGTTGCATCTATTCCATGGCTGTGAGAGACGCGTGCACTGCTGCTAGTGATGCATCTCTTTCATGCATGTGAGGGACACATGCACTGCTGCTAGTGTTGCATCTATTCCATGGCTGTGAGAGACACATGCACTGCTGCTAGTGTGCATCTATTCCATGGTTGTGAGAGACACGTGCACTGCTGCTAGTGATGCATCTCTTTCATGCATGTGAGGGACACGTGCACTGCTGCTAGTGTTGCATCTATTCCATGGCTGTGAGAGACACGTGCGCTGCTGCTAGTGTTGCATCTATTCCATGGCTGTGAGAGACGCGTTCACTGCTGCTAGTGATGCATCTCTTTCATGCATTTGAGGGAGGTTTGCAAATCTGCTGCCACGTTGGCATCTGTTTCTAGGTTACATGTGATTTTATCGAAAGATAAAACAAAGAATGAATTTTGGGGTTCCCCTTGACCCCCTTTTCTTAAATACTTTTCCCCCACCCCTAAAACTACTATTCCCATTCCCAACCACATATATATAGTTTTCTAAAATGTGTTATTTTATTTGAGATGTTTTGGATTAGTTTAAAAATGCATTCTTAGTTTTCTATTCAATAACATCACTGCATACCGTTTTTTTATGTATGTGGGGAATCTTGCAAAGCTGCTGCCACTTTTGTATCTGTTTCATGTATGCAAGGGAAGCTTCCAAAGGTGCTGCCAGTTTGCCATCTGTTTCATGTAGACAAGCGAGGCGTGCAAAGCTGCTGCCAGTTTGGCATCTGCTTCATGTACACAGGCAAGGCGTGCAAAGCTCCTTCCAGTCTAGCATCTGTTTCATGTTTGCAAGGGAAGCTTGCAAAGGTGCTGCCAGTTTGGCATCTGTTTCATGTATGCAAGGGAAGCTTGCAAAGGTGTTGCCAGTTTGGCATCTGTTTCATGTATGTGATCGAAGTTTGCGAATCTGATGGCAGTTTTTTTAAATCTATTTCATGTATGAAAAGTTGCTCCCAGACTAGCATCTGTTTCATGTATGTGAAGGAAGCTTGCAAATCTTTTGCCAGTTTGCTTCTGTTTCATGCATGCAAGAGAAGCTTGCAAAAATGTTGTCAGTTTTGCATCTGTTTCAGTATGTGAGGTAAGCTTCAAAAGCTGATGCCACTTTGGCATCTGTTTCATGCACGTGAGGGAATCTTGCAAAACTGCTGTCAGTTTGGCAAATGTGTAATGCATGCAAGAGAAGCTTGCACAGCTGCTGTCAGATTTCCACCTGTTTCATGTATGTGAGGGAAGCTTGCAAAGCCGCTGCCATTTTATGCCAGTTTTTGATCTATTTTGTGTATGCAAAGTTGCTCCCAGACTGGCATCTGTTTCATGTATGTGAAGGAAGCTTGCAAATCTTCTGCCAGTTTGCTTCTGGTTCATGCATGCAAGGGAAGCTTGCAAAAATGTTGCCAGTTTTGCATCTGTTTCAGTATGTGAGGTAAGCTTGCAAAGCTGATGCCAGTTTGGCATCTGTTTCATGCATGTGAGGGAAACTTACAAATCTGCTGTCAGGTTGGCATATGTGTAATGCATGCAAGGGAAGCTTGCACAGTTGCTGCCAGTGTGGCATCTGTTTCATGTATACGAGGGAGGCGTGCAAAGCTGCTGCCAGTTTGGCATCTGTTTCATGTATGAAAGGGAAGCTTGCAAAGGTGCTCTCAGTTTAGCATCTGTTTTATGTATGTGATGGAAGTTTGCAAATCTGCTGCCAGTTTAGCATCTATTTCGTGTTTGCAAAGTTGCTCCCAGACTCGCATCTTTTTCTTGTATGCGAAGGAAGCTTGCAAATCTTCTGTCAGTTTGCTTCTGGTTCATGCATGCAAGGGAAGCTTGCAAAAATGTTGCCAGTTTTGCATCTGTTTCAGTATGTGAGGTAAGCTTGCAAAGCTGATGCCAGTTTGGCATCTGTTTCATGCATGTGAGGGAAACTTACAAATCTGCTGCCAGTTTGGCATATGTGTAATGCATGCAAGGGAAGCTTGCACAGTTGCTGCCAGTGTGGCATCTGTTTCATGTATACGAGGGAGGCGTGCAAAGCTGCTGCCAGTTTGGCATCTGTTTCATGTATGAAAGGGAAGCTTGCAAAGGTGCTCTCAGTTTAGCATCTGTTTCATGTATGTGATGGAAGTTTGCAAATCTGCTGCCAGTTTAGCATCTATTTCGTGCTTGCAAAGTTGCTCCCAGACTCGCATCTTTTTCTTGTATGCGAAGGAAGCTTGCAAATCTTCTGTCAGTTTGCTTCTGGTTCATGCATGCAAGGGAAGCTTTCAAAAATGTTGCCCGTTTTGCATCTGTTTCAGTATGTGAGGTAGGCTTCAAAAGCTGATGCCAGTTTGGCATCTGTTTCATGCATGTGAGGGAAGCTTGCAAAGCTGCTGCCAGTTTATGCCAGTTTTTGATCTATTTTGTGTATGCAAAGTTGCTCCCAGACTGGCATCTGTTTCATATATGTGAAGGAAGCTCGCAAATCTTCTGCAAGTTTGCTTCTGTTTCATGCATGCAAGGGAAGCTTGAAAAAATGTTGGCAGTTTTGCATCTGTTTCAGTATGTGAGGTAAGCTTGCAAAGCTGATGCCAGTTTGGCATCTGTTTCGTGCATGTGAGGGAAACTTGCAAAACTGCTGCCAGTTTGGCATATGTGTAATGCATGCAAGGGAAGCTTGCACAGCTGCTGCCAGTGTGGCATCTGTTTCATGTATACGAGGGAGGCGTGCAAAGCTGCTGCCAGTGTGGCATCTGTTTCATGTATACGAGGGAGGCGTGCAAAGCTGCTGCCAGTTTGGCATCTGTTTCATGTATTCAAGGGAAGCTTGTAAATGTGCTGCCAGTTTAGCATCTGTTTCATGTATGTGATGGAAGCTTGCACAGCTGCTGCCAGTTTGGCATCTGTTTCATGTATACGAGGGAGGCGTGCAAAGCTGCTGTCAGATTGGCATCTATTTCAGCTGCTTTCAGTTTTGCACTGTTTTATGTATGTGAGGGAAGCTTGCAAAGCTACTGCCAGTGTTGCACCTGTTTAATGTATTGGAGAGACACGTGCACTGCTGCTGTCTGTGCAATCTTTTATAGTCCTTTGGCTTCTAAGATCACCTATTCTAGTCGATTTCCTTTTATGTATGCTAATGACCTCAGTATTTGCCCCCCCCATAGTTATGCACAATAATATGCATGTCTCTCTGCGGTGGAATCCTCGCCAGGGTGAAATCCTTTTCGTCACGTTCCTCATCTGCAGGCATCCTTGCCCTCTTCCTCGCTCCTCTCTGCCCCAATCCCCCTCTCCTTTTCCACGTCATCACCAATTCCTGGCGATCACTGTGACACATTTCTTTCCTTCTCCCCCCATACCAAGTCCTTCTCCACCACTTGTCTTATGCGTCATGAAATATTCTTAAGCCTTAGAGCCTAGAATAGCTTCTAATCTATGGTCCAAGTCCCTTTCAATGAATGTGTAATTAATTACCTGTTTAATCTTCTCATTACGTTTCTTTTACAGATCATGTTTCCCCTCCCCCTTAATCTTGGTTTTCTTCGCTGTCACTTCCACTATTAAAGTTTGCATTGTTAGTTTGACTCATGCGTCACCCAGAACGGCAACAATATTGGTATAGAGCAGAGGTATTCAAACTGTAGGGTGCGTGTCCCATGGGGGTGGGGAGGTGGGTCGTGAGACCCCAGACCGAAATGTAAAAAAGGAACATTATTTTTATTTATTTACATTTTTGTTAGGAAGGAAAGAAAAAGCAGGGCAGGGAGGAGCCCTGGGCAGGTGTGTCTCGCCCATAATGGGTGAGGGGGCGCTGACCTAGTGAAGGAGCCAGCCCAGTGAGGGAGTACTCCTGGGATGGCTGAACTGTCAAAGGCAAACAAAGTTCCCTTTGACAGATCACTTCCCCAGCCGCACATGCTCAATGAGCCATGCAAGTGTCGGGGGGAAATTCTGCCGGGGTCGGCCGGGCCGTCCGCAGACCTCCGGGCAGGGAGGCCCCAACTCCTCCCGTATATCCCAAAAGAGATAGAGTATGAGACACACACAAGAAGCAAGGTGACTCTGCTGTTTATTAAACACAAACGGCGGGGATGGGTCAAGGATCATACGCGTCTGACCTGACACACACACAATCGTGGGGCTCGCAGGCCCTTTTTACTGTAGTATGACGCGCTACTTGCGTCACTTTAGAAAGTTAACAAAAAACCTATCGCCACTCTTAATTGGTTGCTCGAGTGGTAGGGTTAGTATAGCATGGGTATAGAGAATAATATGAGTGGACAAGAGTTAGTCAGGTGATATATCTGGGTTGTCCCTACAATTAGATACATGAGAATTGTTACATGAAGACTCCTAATGATTGGTTAATATTAATGGCGTCAGTGATAAGAGCCCCATGTTCTGATTGGTGCGCCCGTGAGCTTCCCAGCCTGGGACCATCGCTGTTCCCAGCTCTCGGTGTACCTGCAATTTGCAACAATGTTTCACTATGGGTACATGCAGACAATGTGAAGACTTATTCATGAGCTGGACTGCCGACTACTCCCACTGTCGCAGATGTCCATTGATCCTTTCAAGTGTATCTGCCTGTGCCTTGTAACGAGGGATCCAGACGCCTCCTTCCTCCTGGGCTTGGCATCCTGTCAGGTTCGGCTTGGTCACGTGAGGTGGGACCGAGTTTGAGGCAGAATTCTGCACAATTAATATTGTTTTTCCCCTGTGTGACTGGTTTAATTTGCAGGTGCGACTTTGATGTTGGTGCACGGCGTGCAAGGTTGCAACATCGTGCCCTTGATGGTCTGCTTTTGGAATGTGGGTTTGCAACATTACGACCTTGGCTGTCTGCTTTCGCCAGGCTCATTCTGCAGGATCAGCAACCTGACTCTTGTTCTGTTAACGTCCACGGGAGCTCTTGCTTGCGGCCTACTTAGGCCTGGTGTATAGGTGGAACCGTTTGGTGCACAGGCGCTTTAGGTTATAGTCTCATATTGTCTTATGAACAGTATTGTGTCTTCGTTATAATTCTCATTAAGGCACCTAGGTTTAGAAGAAGCGTAAGCAAGCTCTTTAGATGAGTTCATGGTGCGTCTTGCGTTTCTGCATTTTGAGAGCCTAAGTGAAAAATAATAAAGATGCACGTCCGTGAGTATGTCTGTTGCCTATGTCATAGCACTGAGTATATGCTTCGTGTAGATTGGTGCGGGAGTGTCCAGTGTGTATATTGGCACAGGTGTGGTATCCGTTGGCTAGGTGTCATGGCATCTCTAACGACGTATAGGTTTTAGTCTAGTTGATCCATGCCGCAGGCATCGGTATAGGCAGGGCGGGCTGCTGGGCAGGCAGATGGACACATCCTTATGTTCCTGTACCAGGGTATCTGGTCGTCTGGTAGATGGGCAAACTCTTCTCGTGGCGGGTGCTTGGGCCGTGAACCTTTAGGCCAGGCGCGAGAGGGGGAAGATGGGAGCCTGTTTTTCCATTTTCCCACTTCAGTCCCCCCTCTGGTCGACTTGTCGACCACAAACATATCCTTTTCGTTATCTCCTCTTACTCTCCATATTTTAGTTATTCCTCCTAAATGTCCATAATGGTTAACATGATCTTCAAATGACCAATACATATATTCACAGGTTCCTCCAGGAGAACAGTATACCCATTTCCCTATGTAACTCCTGGGGTTTCTTGGGTTCTCGACCTTCACCGATGGTGGGTCCAGCTGGTTGGTGATGATCTGGTTGCGCAATTTCTCTCTCTCTTGTATGATTATGCCTGTGTGTTGGCCGTCATCTGCTGGCATCAGTGGATGCATACCGACCATTTCAAGCAACTCGTCAGTGGTGCGTGCCTTCCGGGCTTTCCAAAATCTTATTATGATCAGTGTAGCTCCAGCCAAAATAATACAACCAACTATAATTTTCAGTCCATCTGACAGCCAAGATGGCATCCATGACCATAATAGCGAAAACCAGCTCTCATCCTTTTTCACACCTTTGCTTTCATCCACCATTTTGGAGTGCAACTGGGCCAATTGTGAAACTGCTTCTGTCAGTGTACCGTTGTCAGCATCGTAGGCAGGAATGAATGTGCAGCATGATTGTCCTATCTTTGCGCAAACTCCTCCTTCCATGTCAGTGAGGAGGTCCAATACATATCTGTTCTGCAGTGCAACCATCCTTATTGCTCGCAGCTCCTCTTTTATCGCATTGAATCCGTTTACTGTAGAATTGATGGTCATCATAAGTTCCCATCTAGTTATCTGGAGCCATTTTGTGTTTGCGTAAGCCTGTAGTCCCGGATGTATTATTGAGGAGAAGAACATTGCTGCTCTGCTGAATAGTCTGTGTTCTGGCGGGATTGAAATGAGTGCCGTTTCCGACCTTCCCCATAGGTAATTTCCTGTTAGAGGTTCTCCTTGTCTTTTCCGTCTATTTAGGACAGTATCATTGCCTTTGGTCCTGTTCCCTGGCTCCCCCTGAGGTGGTGCAGATCTCTTATTTCTCTTGTCCCCTTCAGCCATTTTGGGAAAGTTCACCACATTCACATGCTTCTGGGGTACCACTAGTGATGGTACATTGACGTGCACCATCGTGCATACACCATTCCACAGAGGGGGCAGTGTGTGATATGCCTTTTCTCCACAGGCCCAGTAATGGTCCATTATCACTGCTGTTCCTGCTCCCCCCTCAGGTAACTCCGTCACGCTTCCACAATTGGTGTTGTATCCTACGTCCACCTCTCCTTTATGTTGGTAGCATACTTTAGGCGCAGTCAGCGGCAGTATTGTTATCGGGTCTTCATCCGTTTCTACCCATGTGAGCATAGGGACGTATTTGATCCAAGTCGTCCAACATCTGTGGTTGGGTGCATCGATAGTTGAAATAGTTTCTTTTGTTACCATGTTGCTGCCAACCACTCCTATCTCCCATTTGTTGTCCAAGTACACTTTCCCCGTTATCGTCACAAGTGGCCTCTCCCAGCATCCTAGTTTACCAGGAACTTCAGTGGCGTACCAATCACATGATAAATACTGCAGTGTTACTTTCTTTGTTTCTCCTTTTGCAGGACCACTTGTTATGTATCTGAATGCTTCAGCATGTAAACTGCTCTTGTGGTAACTCAAATAAGTCTTGAGGAAGTTGTTTTCGTATGGGTATGAGTCTCGTGTTTTCCACGTCATATGCACCACTGTCCCTTGAAATCTTCCTTTCGTTTGGAACAGTGCCAAGTATATTATGCATCGTGCTGTTTTTTCGTCTATTTCTGTGGCAACAAATGTTCGAGAAGCGCTCATGGCGTATGGTATTAATGAGCAAACGTAGCAGCTATCTTCTGTTGTCTGCTTACCAATGCGGGTCATGTGTTGATACCATATGTTGTTTGAGACGTGTGCTGAATCTTGTATGTAATTGTCAATACCTTTATTATCTGAGTATGTGCTTCGCTGAACTCTATTTTGCTTGTGCGCAATTTTACTAATATCACCTGACGTAACACCTGTTGCAGCTGGGGATGGGGGTGTGTTAGGTTTGGGTACAGCAATAATATTGATAGCACAGCTGTACTGCAATACAGAGGCAGCTACGAACCCGGTGATTACCAAAATCCCTATTACTTGTATTACATATGCTAATTTCACCGGCATTTTGCTCTTACCTTGCTGCAGTCCGGCAGCGTATTCTTGCGACGTTACAGTTGCCCGCCTGAAAATTCTCAATATGCTGGTTATTAAATGTTAGTTGTTGTTTTTTAAGCTCTCCCTATCAAATAGTCATTCAGTGCCCAGGCGAAGAGCTGTTCCCACGCTAATCTAAGCGATCTATCTCTTAGGGCAGGCAAGTATGGGTGGAGGTGGGGCATCGAGTATTCTATGGCCAAAAGGAACTCTGTGTAGTAGACACATACCCTTTTCCTTTTCAGGTACGTTGGCCTTTTTATTTCATATACAAATTGGTGTGACAATTCTTCTGGGTAATTATCGTCCTAGGGTACCATCTACTCCTGGGCAGTGAATTTGTTAGTTATCTACTTTCTTAGCAGTACAATAATACGCAGTTCCTGCATGTGCGAGAGAAAAGAAAAGAGAGCATTCACGTGTTTACATGTGTATTTGTGTAAGACAATGTCCTTCAGTTCAGTTACTACTGTAATGGGGACAGGGGTCAGTGGATGGTGGGCAGGGGGTTTTTGGGCTCAACTGGTGTGCGTGGCTTTTTTACTCTTTGAGCGTGTGATCATGGGGTGGGCTGTATGGGGATCACCCCTTTCTTCTTCAGTTATTGTCTCTGGGGAGTCTGGGGAGTGACAAGGTATGGGAATACTTGGGCCGCTGGCTGTGGTAGAACATTCTTCCTCCGTTGTCGATGTCGTTGCTGTTCTCTCAATGGACCTGTCGGTGGCGCTGGGGCAGGTCTGTTGTTTGTAGATCTTTACGTCGTGTAGGTGGTTCCAGGCACGCTTGTCCTGTAGCTTTACTGCTCTTGTTGATACCTCCTCTACCAGATGGGGACCAGTAAAGCGTGGGCTGTTCCACTTCCTATTGAAGTTGTGAAGTAGTACGTGGTCACCTTTAGCAATTTTACACAGTCCTTCCTTTTCCAGTTCTTTATCCGCGTCTTCTTGTTGGCTTCTATTAGACCCGCCCCGTGTGCGCTCGAGCTGTTGAGACACAAACACTACACTATTAATCAAAGAAGACACATATTGGTACATTTCATCACCCAGAACACTTGCAGTGCTTTCATGGTCGGTAAATGCTCTTGACGTTGGCGTTAGGGGAAGGCGCATTTGACGTCCGGTAACCACCTCATGGGGAGTGAGGTGGTGGTCGGACCCTGGCCTATTCCTTAGCTCAAATAGGGCTAATGGAAGACAATATAACCAACTCCTCTTTGTTGTTTGCTGTATCTTTGCAATTGCCTCCTTTAATAGGCCATTCAGGCGTTCACATAAACCGTTGGCCTGTGGGTGGTATGCACATGCAAATTTATGTTTAATGTTCAGCAGTGATGTAATGTGCTGAAACATCTCGTTTGCGAAATGTGGGCCATTGTCTGACCTTAACAACTCGCACACTCCCCACCTGGGGAAGACCTCCTTCACTAGGAATTTGGCTGCTCTAAATGCATCTGGGTGTGAACAAGGCCGTGCCTCAATCCACCTAGAAAATGGGCATACTACTACAATCATATACCTATTTCCTTGACATATATTGATCATATCAACATAGTCAATATGGAGATGCCGGAAAGGTCCCTCTGGCCGGGGTATAGTACCTCTTATCACCTTTAGAGTGTGGCCGGCCGTAAACTGTTGACATGTGAGACAATTACTGATAGAATTTGACACATGCAAATTTAACTCGGGGCAGAACCAGTCTTCCCTAATTCGTGCTGCAATTACTTCCTTGCCTGTGTGGGCTGGATAATGTAGTTGGTTCAGGGCGGTGTTCAAAAGTGCCAATGGTATTACAACCTTTCCAGTGCCACCCTGGCGCCATAGTGCGTCGGTTGGTGACATTGTACACCCTCTTTTTACCCATATTTCTTTTTCGGCCATTGGTGCAGCCGCTTGTAACTCCATAATCTGTGTGGCTGGGAGATGGGTATACCCTTCTCTTATCAACATCTCCTTAGCCATTCCCCTCCCTCTCCCTCTCTGTGACTCTGGGGGGTTCCATATCTCACCAAAGTATGCAGCATACTTTGCATGTGCGTCCGCTGCTGCGTTTCCCTTCGAGAAGTGGTCCTCACCATTGGTGTGTGCGGTGCATTTCACTAAAGCTAATTCTTGGGGGTCATTAATTACTTCAATTAGTTCAGCCAATAAGAGGGCATGTTGCACTGGAGTGCCATCAGCTCTCCTAAACCCTCTTCTTCTCCATTTCGACAGCCCTGAGTGGACAGTGGATGTAACATATGCGCTGTCGGAATATATGGTCACCCGTTTGTCAAAGCTTTCCTTCAACGCCAAGATCAGTGCGACCAGTTCAGCTGCCTGAGCGGAGTAATGCTGTGGTAATTGTACACATTTCATTGCCACACACACCGGTACCTCCATCATTTTTACCACTGCAGCCCCAGTTCTCCTCACACCATCCCTCTGATCGATAGTTGATGACCCATCAATAAATAAGAGCTCACCCCCCTCTAGTGCGTTTTACTCAACTTTTCTAGTACATGAGTACATTTCAGTTATTTGTGTACAGTCATGGGCATAATCTCCCTCCTCAATTACTTCTGCTAGGAACCTTGCAGGGTTGACCGTGCTGCATCTAACAATTGATAGTTCGGCTCTGGATAAAATGATCTCATAACCTGATGCTCTTTGCGTGGTAAGGGTGGATTTAGGTTTATTTAATATCGCAAAAAGTGCATGTTCCACAAATAATGTAGTCGGGCACCCCATGGTGATTGCTGATGCTTTTTCCACCGCAAAAGCAGCTGCGGCGAGACCTTGTTCGCAGGGGAAGTGGCCTAACATTACAGGATCTAAGTGGCCACTGTAAAATGCTACTGGTTTGTAGCCCATGCTTGTTTTTTGAGCCAACACTGCTTTCATTACTGCTGAGTCGCAATGTGAAAATATAAAAAATTGCCGCTCAGAGTCGGGGGATGCCAGTACTGGAGCAGTTGATATCGCATCTTTTAATTCATCAAAAGCTTCTTTCATTTCTATCGTCCACCCCAGTTTTTTTCTCCCCTTTATTAGCTTCCCGTAACGCCTCAAGCAGGGGTCCTATGTATGAACTGTAATCAAATACCCAAGCTCTACAGTAGTTGCAGAGCCCCAGGAACTGCTGCAGTTCCCTTACAGTTTGTGGCATTGGAGTGGTCAAAATAGCTTGTGCTCTTTGTGGTGCGATCTTTCTTCCATCTTGGGATATAAGCTGACCAATGTAAAGTACCTGTTCTTGACAGTACTGCATCTTTTCCATGTCTACCTTGTAACCTTTGTCAGCCAATATTGTCAACATCTTTAAGGAGTCCTCTCTGCATGTTTTTTGGGCTTGCGACTATCAAGCCCATTATTAGCACCCTGGTCCCTTAGCGGGATCCGTAAGGGACGTGTGGTCAGACCACACGTTCCTTACGGTTCCCGCTAAGGGACCCCGGAATTGGGCGGCAAGGGATTACCGGCACCGGTCTCCTTACCGGTGCCGGTAATCCCTTACCGCCCCAACTCATAATGACCCCCATACTCTTTTATATGTGTACCCATTGTAGTAATGAGTGTTCAACACGTCTGCAGAAGTCCTTTGCAGCTAAAATACAAGTGTCAATGAAGAAACAAAGCACACAGACTGTGTAGCCAGTAGTTTTGAGCAGTTATTCAGCCAACTTGCATTAACATGGCAGAGGTTTTAGAAGAAATTAGTCCTGCGGCACTACTCACTTTGTAGGGGTGGGCCACTATTTTACTGGGGCCCTGGTCTATTTTTTGTCCCAGTCCGTCCCGAGCAGTGAAGGAAGTTTGCACTGCTGCACATAGTGCACCCATTGCGGAGTAAAGGAAGCCTCTGTGGCCACAGTCCCTGCTCTGCTTGTTCTCTGCAATGGAGGCTTGTACTGGCTCTTTCCCTATCAAGCTTGCAGGCTCGAAGGAAGTGTTCCCTTCCGCTGCCTTTCTGTACATGGGGTGTGTGCGCTACTGGGCTGTGTTTAAGAGTAGCATCAACTGCTGATGCCCACATACTGTGTCTCTAGTATGTGGTTGTTGTGGGCTGCATTCAAAGGCTACAAACTGAAGTCCATTTCACATGAAAAGCAGGTTTTGTCAATACTGACACCAAAACAGCATTGCATTTGTGATTGCAAATGAAAACTGAAGGGCCTTGTGAAAAAGGCCCACCTGTCATTACCCAAGGAAAAGCAGCATTTCAATTCACAAAACAAGATTAAAAATCAAAGGTCTCTTTCACATGAGAAACAGGATTTTTAAACACTGTCTCCAAAATGGCTAGGCATGTGTACTTGCAGTTTGAATGTGAAAAGTGTACCACTGCTAAGAGAAAAAATGTCAGGTGAAAAGGCATAGTGCGTGCAGAGACGTTTTTATGAGAGGGCAAAAGGGGCACTTGTACCGGCCCCCAACTTGGAGGGGGCCCCACAAGGCTGCCTGATCTAAATAAGTAAGATTCCATTTGTCACCAGACTTAAACAGCACACGTCAGAATATTTGATGGCGTGGTGCTGAGGCTCTAAACCTATTTCCTGTTGGTTGTTCTGCCTTGATCAATTCTACATGCTATCTGCTCACTGCGGGAAACATAGTCAGTGTGCTCACTACTGCCCAACTCTGGTAGCATTCCTTTCTTCCTGTGGGAATTATGTTGATCATGCGCAATTGCCAACGTTGAAATGCATATTGATAGTTCAGAAGTTAGCTCAGGGTGTTATGCACTCATTGCAGAGGCATGTGTTTACATGCAAGATTAAAATAGCACATACCAGCAGGGCTGGCTGAGCCTTTCCTATGACTGAAGTGTATAAACCTGTCTGCATATGTACTTGGCTTTGCAGCACAAAATGTGCTATTATCAGCAATGTACCTGTACCAGATAGGTGTTGCTGTACAAACTAACATGTCATCATATGATGACGATCTAGAAATTGGTTTGTTCAGATGGGGTGTTGTAAAACCTAGGCAACCACCTACAATGATGAGCATAAGCTGTTAGTCCAAGAGGTGAATATGTATCCAAATTCAAGACTGTGGAACCAAAGCGTTCATTCTTGTATCCTGGATTTGCCAGCAGACGATACAGTGATCCTGGTCAAATCTTCTAATATGTCTTATATCGCTATGGTGTCTTCTGTGAGGTTTACCTTTTCGCATGCTGGTGGCATCGTTTAGCCCATTACTTGATCTTTCTTCTCATGTTGGCCATTTGAGTGGAACAGGTGGTAGACAGAAGTGAGCGGACCAGATGTTGTGGCCTCGGGCAAGCATATTCATATTATAAGGCCTGCTCATTTGACACAAACAACGGTTTGCTTTTTTTGTAAAAGTCAATGGGTTTTCTACACGTTTTTAAATGGCAAATTCACAAGCCAGTGTTTTGCAAGTATTTAAAGCTTTAAAATACAAAAGTCAAACTCAGATTAAATCTGTTAAATCACATCGATTTTTATGCTGGTACTTATATACTTCCCTTGATGATGGAGAGAACGAAGCTAGAATCCTTCCTATTTTGCATAACACACTTCTATAATATTATGTTTTAAAAATTGTCATGTTTCGTGATGTGATTTGTGTACTTTCCAAGCCAGTTTTATAAAATTAGATTATTTTAGTACATGGTAAGAACTGGAAAAGAAAGTGCTTAAATGCAGAAATTGCAGAGTTGGCACACACCCCAGCTTCACCCCTTAACCATTGTGTAGTGCTGGGCATCTCATTTAATCCTGTATTGCCTAACCTCTGAAAATTGCCAGTCCCTAAACCTTTCAACATTGTCAGCCCTTCAGAGTGATATCCTTCTCAGGGTATGATCTTCAAAAAAGCTTCAGTCATGGTTTTACTGGCTATATTGTTGCCTCTATAATAGTGAGCATTGATATACTGCACACCAAAGGCATTTCTTCCTTTGATCTCTAATTGCTGCACTATTTGTAAACCATGTCCCACTTTTAATCTCAGTATGTCTGAATATAGACACCGTCCTGGTGGCTTCTAATCTGCATCCACTATCCATTCAATGCTATGTGTAGCTTTCTCCTTCCTTCCAATCGGTCTCCTGTATCCATGCTTGAGCACTTTTGCATGCTGTGAGGCAGCTAATGTGAGTCTCTGTCTATGTTGGGTTACATGTAACTTTTACATACGGTCCTGCATTAATACTACATGCTGTATTACTTCCTGGATGCTATTGATAACAAGTCTCCCATATCTATACTAGAACAGAAGTAACATCTTCATAGACTGCTAATGTTGGCCGTCAAATGCTACTTGTTTATCATTCTGATTAGAGCAAGAATGAAGTGGTTAAAGGGACTTAAATGGGGTAAACATGCTTACCTTTGGATTCTGTGAGGAAGCATATCAACTTAGGTTGTGATCATGACGAGGGGGGTAGGGTGAGACCAGATATTCTTGATCACTTTATTGCTTTGGTTTGATGGAGGGGGCCCTCAAAGATGTCTGCGCCCAGGGCCCCAAACCTGGTTAAGATGGCCCTGGATGCTTGTTGATAAAAAGTTATCTATATTATGTTTTGCAATCCAAAATACCAGTGACATTTGAAAAGTCACTTTGTTTTCCATGGGAAAAGTTCTGTAGGCAAGAGGCAAACCCTTTTGCTGGCTGTTGGACACATGTCACAAGGAACTTCAACACTGGAAGGTTGGCATCCTAGTATTTACAACTGCAATAAATGTGGCTTCCTCTGGAAGGTGTGGAAAGCCAAGTGTTCTTTAGACTGGCTGTCTCTGCAGGACCATTTCGCCTGGCTGACGCATGACCACAATGTAGACAGTAGGTGTGAAGAGGGGAGCTGTGAAGACAATTCAATTAAGGGAGCCTAACACTCTGACCTCAAACAGATAACCCACTTCAAAGAGACTGATAAAGAAAACTCTGTTACAGGCGAGCCCAGTGAGACCATATGTCCTGAAGGCAGGAGAATTGCCATTTGTCACACATGAAGATTTACTGTTAATTTAAAAGAACTATTAACATTTGTGCCTTTTTCCCAGCAATCATAAGGCAGATTTTCTTCATTTATGTACCATTTTATAGGTAATTTCCAGGCGATTTTGGAGATATAAAATTCATGCATCTGCGACTCAGGGTACTGTAATGTCCATCTAAGATGTGTTTCTGGCTGGTCTGAAAAAGTTCCAAATTTGAGAGTTGGTAAATGATATTTTATTTATAGCGCACCCATACTCAAGTGTTTCAAGGCGCGGTGAGGCAAGGGAATGGTACAAGAGAGGACAAAACAACTATCTTACTAGGCCCAGTGACATTGAAAACATGCAGGGGAGGAAGTACAGGGGAGAGGAAAGTGAGAAAATGCAAGGGGCATGGGAGGAGTGGGAAATGCTGAACATGTGATCAAAACAACAACAGGTAGTGTGGCCAGCGGGTGGCAAGTGCAAGAATTAAGCGCAGACAATGGGTGTCTAATAAGTGCAGGTAAGGGGACTGTAGGATTGAACATTCAGACCGTAGTGCAAGGGTTACCAGGATGCAGTGTAGGTATGCAGCTGAGTGGGCAGAGACCTAGGCCCGAATTCAGAGGGTAGCCAGGTGCCCAGTGCAGAAACAGGCAGAGATCAGCAGGTGAGAGGAAGAGAGAAGACAGAAGCAAAGAGGAAGGTCTCGAGTTGTTTCTGGAACCGAACGTGGTTCTCCTCAAGTTTCAGAGGAGCAGGGAGGCTGTTCCACAGGGAAGCCCCAGCCAAAGATAGAGATCTACCACCAACTTGTTGCTTGGCGAAGTGACTGACCCAGAGGGAGTTGGAAGTGGAGGAGCGAAGAGCCCGAGTACGAAGGTATTTCTGAAGGGAGAGTTGAAGGTATTGCAGACCGAGGCCCCAAGAAGGCCTTGTGGACAATGCAGAGGGTCTTGAACTTAATCCTTTCAGCCACTGGGAGACAACGAAGAGATTTCAGGGCTGGAGGGATAAAATACCTGAGCTTGAGGCCAAGGACAAGTCACCCAGTCCTGTTCTGGATGAGTTGCAGAGGGCGGACAGTAGTAGCAGGCAGAGGTAGAGAGGCACAGCTACACCTCACTGATGAGGCTCAACAAGGCTGAAACACGTGTATGTGGTTGCTGTTGGTACTCTTGTTCAAAAGAGGTTTGCCTGGCATTTTGGTGCTGGACTGCCCTTGTGGGTGGGACAAAGACTGATATGCAAATGGATATTCCTCCTTTGTGAAAAGTACAGTGAGCTAAAAGTGATGCTGCAGACTCTCAGTGTGGGAAAAAACACAGAACAGGTTATCATGCCATGTTCTTTCTATAGAGGGGTGCCTGCTACGTTTAATTAAGATTCAGAAAGAGGTTGTTGCAGTAGTCCAGCCTAGAGAGAACCATAGCTCTAGAGACAGTGAGCTTCTGGGGGAAGGAGAGAAAAGGAAGAATACCTCTAAAGAGGTACAGTTGGTAGTTTGACTTCGTAGGTCGAAGATGACCCAAGGTTCCTAGCCTCACAGGTGGAAGCAGGAAGCGGGCCAAGGGAGGCCAGCCAGAGAGGGAAAGGAAAGGAAGGTGCAGGAGTGCCGATGAGGAGGATCTCTGTTTTACTGGCATTAAGGCAGATGTCATTGATGGCACACCACTCCTGGACTGCAGACAGTCAGAGATAAGAGAGGGAGAAGAGGTGGCAGGGGGGAGACTGAAAACGAGCTGACCGTAGGATAACATTTGGAATATGGGTAATACATTACATATTCATAACTGTTAAGCTTTTTACGGAAATGGCAGAAAATTGCCACGTGGCCATGCAAAATTCCTCATGATTAACTAAAAAGGAAAGTTTATATGTTATGGCAGTTGCTAGTCAAATTATGATGTTTTGCCACATAACTACATTTTTGCAAAAATTTGACATGAGAACAAATGGCCTTGTAAATTAAGCTGCCATATGTCTGCTGAAGACTCATGACCCAATCCTGACTTGGAGGATGGGTTTGAGAGGAGAGAGAAGGGTAACTGTCCAATCCTATATTGTGTGACCTCTTGCAGGGTACTCCTCTAAGATTGTAAATTCAGTGGTGTCATCACTGCTATATAAGGGGGACTGCACTAGGAGGAACGGACAGAGCTGCTTAAATTTACCATCAAAAGAGTGCTGCTGCAAATTACAATCTGACAGCTACAAGAAAACACCAGAGGAGATTGCTAAGAGTGCATCTGGGCGGAGCTGTCTATTGCTTGGAAGGTCTAAACACTGACTGGGTCCTATATGGTGGAGAGCGGGAGTCCATCCTTGAGAGTGGAGTGACCAGACCCCTGCCCTATCTTTCCAGAGGATCCTGACATGCAGCTGGATGTCCTGAACTTTAAACAGGGGTTTTCTATGTAAGTAGAACTGAGCCCCGGGCAATCAAAATGTGGGGGAATCTGCTAGCCTTAAATACTTTCCCTTTATAAGGGGGGGAGGGTAAAACTGAGTAGAGCCTTAGCCTATTTAACTAAAAAGATTAATTTAATTAATTCCCCATTTGGTAGAACACTACGGGTTGATTTTTGTTAAAATTTGAAATGAACAAAGCTCACTTCCCAGTGTGCGCTGAAAAACTATAGTCTATAATTTAATTGGGTAGTCCCTTTTGGCCTGTTGACCCCGACTTCTTTAAGGAAGAGGGGTATCTTTGTTCTTAGTTCAATCCAATCTTTTTCTTCAGCCTTCCCCTAACACAGGCCTTTCAGTGGAGGGGGTCTGAAATCCAAAACTCCCCAAATCATTCCCATTTTCCTGTCCGACTTCCCCAACACAGGCCAAATTAATCAATAATACGACAAAAGCTTAATGAAATACTGACGTTAACTTTATTCTTGTTTGCTTATGTGAATTTAGTACCTACTCCACATTAGTGGGTTTAACAAGAATCCAAAGGTATGTACGGAGTTAATGAGTTATTATTTAACAAACAAGTCACTCTAAGGGTGTCATTTGGTGACATATGGTAACACGGTTTTAGGGCCTAATTCACATAAGCATTTTATAATGGCAAACCTCTATTGGAAAACGCTCTGTGAATCAGGCCCTTAGTGGTTATATAAAGTTGGCTGTGGTGTGACACCATCGTAATACATGCAAATTGTTAATGCAATGCAAATTTGCGATTTGTGGTATATGAGTTGCAACCATATTTAAATATATGATTACAATGAGGTTCTCTCCCCTTATCTATCTTTTTGTCTCCTAAATATGATTTGGAAAACGGTTTGGTATCCTTTTGCATCATTTGATGCGTTTTGTATTTGACCATGCATACGCACCTGATATCATTCTCTTTGACTAATGTTGGTCGTAACCATATCCTAAAATTGTGACCTGTCACGCTTTCCTGTGTGCACTTGGGTTATGGCTGATATTTTCATGTTACACAAAATTGTATATTCAAATGCTAAGAATGCCCTACACTGTGCTAATATGTGCATGATGTACTGATTCAATGTTGTATAAATGCAATTGGGTCATTGTTGATACTAGCCTGGAAGAAGGCTTGTGGTTGAAATACATGTTGGCTGTATCTAACACATGAAACTCCTCATAGATTAATTTGTGTATTTGCGCAATGTGGTTGTGTCAATCTTTTTAGCTTACACTGCATAATGGACTGTAAGTCTGGTGTGTCTGGAAAAGCTTGCTGCAGTGCATCCCACACTTTTGCTCTAATCTTATTGAAGGATGCTACATCTTAATCATTGTTTCTCAGGGTTATTCCCCAGTACGCCACCTTCACCCACACTTCGGCGGCCTGATCACCAACAGTAATCTTTTCACATCTCCTACTGCAAGGGGCACCGCCGCTGTTTGCTTTTTGAAAGCGTATACCCATTTACCTGCATCTGCCGCAAGGGCTGGAAGTGCCTTTATTAGGTTGTTCTTGTCCATCTGTGCCAAGGCATATAGTATGGCCTCCCCATGTCCTTGTGTATCAGGGGCATTTGCATTTTCAGTCTGCTCCTTCCACCGTTTGTCCGACTTCCCTTTTTCCTTGCTACTGTCAGCCAGCCAAACCTTTCTCTCAACCTGCCGTCTCATAAGCTCTCCACTCTAGGGCTGCGTGAAGGCGCTTGCTCGGCCTCCCCAGCCACATCGTCCTCAACCTCATCGAATCTACTCAACTTATCTTTGTCTCCCCTGTGGGAATCTGCATTTTCGTAACCCAGGCTATCCGTGTCACTGTCATGCTCTACGTGTATGGTTCTTATGGGCATGTTGTCTAGCCGGAATAAAAAGCTGATTTCTACTCAAACATTCCCTGCTGCACACATGTGTCTGAGGGAACTGTTTTGGTTACGTCACATGTTGCCGCCAATCTGGCTAATTCTGTGCGCATCGATGCTAGTGCTATTTCTTAGTCCCTTGAATTGACATCTGCATGTGCTGCGACATTTGGAGGGGAAACATATGAGGGCAGTGGGGCTTTCACTGGGGTCGATGAATTGGAACCGGTTGATACATATGTTGGGTTGATGTACCCCACTGTGGGATGGTCTGCTAAAGGATATATCCCCTTATTCACTATTGATACCGTCTTATCTTCGCTTGGGCATGCGCCTTTGCTGTTGTTGCATGCCCCCCCTGGTGCTCCTCTGTATCCTCGAACATCTTCCAGAGGTTCACTATTTCCCATATGTTTTGTAACCGTTTCCCTTTGTACTTTGCTCTCAGAAAAATGCACATATGTTCTAGCATACTCTTGTCAAAGGAGCACTGCTCTGGCCATGAGCGGGGCATCCCTGTCCCCTAGTCTCAGTCACCCACTGGTTGTGATACTTCTTGATCCTGTCGCAGTACAACAGCAGGGCCTTACACATATAATCTATGGGCGCTTATTCCGCCAAGGTCGCATCCTCCATGTGTTTGCTAGGAGTGCTACGCTGGTGCTAATACACCACACAGTTATACACATGTTGTCAAAACCACCATATTTCCGCCCCTCTTTTTGTCAACACAAAAGATCAAACAAGATCTTTTCCTTCCCCCACCACCCCTGCTTCTCCTTTCAGTCTCCTTCCTCACAACAAACACACCCTCGTCACACACACGTAAACCACACAAATGTCCTTCCTGGGCCTCCTACCTACACATTGAAATACACGAATAAAGCAAACTAAAATAACACGCTAAAATAACAATCACTAATATGCCCAAGCTCTCTAATTATATGGAGCTCCTAAGAATTTCCTCTTCTCTTCTTTGTTAATCAATGGTTGTGGCACCGCCTTCCTGTTTTTTCTTCCTTATTATTCTCCGCAAAAAAATAATGAAAACAAAAAACAAACACAAACCACAGGCAACCCACACTCCCAAGTTCAACCCCTGCGTTTTCACACTGTTCACACATCTGTCCACTACTTGTTATCCCTTGAAAGGCTATACTCATGTGCGCATGTTCACCCAAACTCCTCCATTCAAGGGGTTCCAACAACGCTGGCCTGCATATCTCCTTGGAGCCGCACCCCACTCCAAAGAGAAGATAGGTTTCTGCAAAGACGGCTCCTGCATGGCCACTGGGAAGTACGCATTTTTGGGGCTGATCAGTGTAGGTGGGCGTGGCCCTTGCAGAGAGGTTGCCTGGATACCTCCTCAGGTATGGGTGCACTGGGATCACGCCAATTGAAGGCACACCCCTGTATGCTGATACCAGAAAAAATACAACCCACTAGGTAAAAATCCCAAGAGATTTCTTGGAAGGATAACCAGTTTTAATCACACAAAAATACGAATGCAAGCAAAGAACTCTGCTGCTTGAGAACATTCTGGGCACCAGAGGCTTATATGGCACCACAGCATCATCGATGTACAGTAAGAATATGCATGGCAGGTTGGTGAGACCCTATACATGGGCCTGCATCATAGGGGATGCCAGGCTGCGATTGGCTACATTCTCGTCCGTCTGTCTTTCACCACGTGGGGTCAGCTGGGCTCATCTCTCCAGGGACTGAAGGTCAAGCTCTTCACATGTTGCTATCACAGAGTTACGATTGTAGAATAATGCTACTACATCATTGTGGCATGCACCTGGGACACTTGGGGACTGGCACAGGGGGAAGGAACACAATCATGCTGACCCACACATTCTTTGCTCGGCTCCTATTGAACTGTCTACACCCAAGGCTTCCACTCTTGCTTTGGACTATAATGTATTCCTCCCTGTAACTTGTATTACAAAGGGTGTATTTATGGGATAAGGTGAAATGGTTGTGTTTGCTTGGATCTTTCATGACAACTGGTTTTATGGTTGGTGGTGCAAGGTCACCTATTATTGCAGAATTCAGAGGTCTTTGCACTGGGTCAGTTGTGGGTGCCATTACTCCTGGTGGGCTGGGTGGGGGTTGGAGGTCTGCTGGTGGCCTGGCTTTGATGAATTCTCACCACGAGGAGCCTGGTGCTGTCTCATGATCTTGCAGGGGGCACATTCCTCTCTGGGATAATCAGTAATTGCAACGGTTGAGGAACAAAGGGACGTTTCTATGGGAATTAGCAGTGCAGGTTTATCTGTCCTCAGCATTTAGGCCTGTTCAGGTTTCTCCGCCGTGCCTATGTTTACTTCATGCCATGCAGAACTGAAGTATCGACCATAACTACAAAATGGCGTCTCTTTATATGCGCGCACTAAGTCTATATACCTAAACTTCATGCAATATTGTGTTTGTGCTGGGTTTCTTAGCACGGCCTTCGCCCCCCTGGTACATCGCACGTCTATCTATGGGACTTGCCTCACTCTGAAGCGCCTACGGTGGTAAAGGCTCATTTGCTTCCCAACAGTAGTGCATTCCTTTGTGGTCTCACACATTGAGGGGTGGAAATGCTCTCCTGACAGGGCTCCCAGCTGTTCACTTGGCTCCCCTAAAAGAGGTCCACCACGCTGCAGAATGTCTTATTATGGGACCATGGACATTTGACCGAATTACCTCCATCCTATGCAAATTACATTGGCTTCCACTCTAAGACAGGATACTGTTCAATACTGCATGTATACAGGGTGCTTTTGCGCGACACGCTGATGAGATCGTAAGCCTCCTTCGCTCTTAGGTGGCCACCGGCATCCTATAAATGATATCCTGGTTCCCCGGGAAGCTAAGAATGGATTTTCACATATTCGGATGTCGGAAGACTGCAACCATTGGGAAGCCTGAGAAGCCCGCGATCAACTGTCTGACCTGAGTGGGCGGAGCAGACCCTCCATCTTGGGCCACAGATGATCGGCTGCAGGAGCCGCAGGCGGCCAACAGAAAAGCAAGCAGAAACCAGTTGGCAGGCCACTGGTTGGTCCTCCCAGGGCTGACGCGGACCAGAAAATAGCACAGAAGGTCACCCGCCCCACACACATCAGACTACACATGCTATGGGCACCACTGTCAAACGCTGGGTGGCGTGTGATGCACACTCGACTCTCTTGCCTCTGGTGTGCTGGATGGGACAGTGAAAACGGTGTGCGGACTCAGCGGAGTTGATCCGGAGGGAGAGCGGATGCCTGGCAATGTTGTGAGAGTCACCCTGCATAATAGCCCCTGCTTTTGGCAACGCAGTGAGTGAGACCGGGTAGGTGAGCACACCACCAAGAGACCCGAGCACAACACTGCCTAAGATATCAGACACCAAGTCCCCCTGGAGGGAGTGGAATGTAACTGCTGCATAAGGAGGGCAGAGTGAAGCCATACCAGGTGCCTGCCCCCACGTGTGTGGATAACGACGGGCAGCCAACACCCCTCCCCGGGAAGCCGGGCCCTAATAGAGTGGCAACAGAGTAATAGGGTCTGCATGTATAGCGCTGGGGTGGTCCAGGTGTTAATGGGCCCCGGACCCTCTGGGTGGTGGGGATTTCTTTAAGGACCCATTTGCAGCCCCATGGTAGACACTGGGGGAAGCAGCATAAAGATTCTGGTTAGGTCGCCACTGCCTCCCCAAATCTGCGACCTGGACTACCCAAGAACAACGAACACACCCTAAGGGATCAGAGTGATGGGCAGGGAGACAAGGCGTCTACCCATGGAGCTGACCCAATGTTGCACAATGGTCAAGGGCAAGGTAAGAAAAGTGGCGCTACAGAGCAGAACAGACCATTGCACTGTGAGAGCCCCCCAGACCCATCTGATTTGTGCCCGGGGGCACTGAACATGGGTGGAGGGTCCCACAACATGCAGATCTCCCTCAACAATGTTAAAAATGCCATTGGAGAATCTAGGTTATCAGTTGAGGAGAAGATAGGCGGCCTCTCCTCAGAGGCATCTTTCCTATGGCAAGATCTTAGGAACCTGGCTTCGATAGTGGGCGAGACGGAACAACTGGAGAAACAATTATCATTGGTCACCCAGAAACTCAGGCACCCAGAAAATAGAGCAAAGGACAGTGAGGGAAGGGCACGCAGCAATAATGTCCATATCCCTGGGCTGCAGGAGAAGGAGGAGGGGCCTAGCATGAAGCTCTTCCTGGAGCAGTGGCTTGCTGAACTGTTAGCTCCAAAGAAAGTGTCCATTTTATTTTCCAATCGAGCAGGCACACAGGATCCTAACTGGCCGCCCAGTGCCTGGGATACCACCATGCACGATAATTTCTAGTCTCCTGGACCACAATGCTATATTTCAGATGGTCTGGGCCACGGGCCCCATCACATACAATGGCTATCGAATCAGATTTTTCCCGGACTATACTAGAGAGGTCCAGAAGGCACGACAATCGTTTGATTCAGTCAAGAAAAAGCTGCAGCGGCTAAGCATAAAATACGCTCTGTTTCTTTCCAGCGCAACTTAAGGTGCACCAGAAGGGGGTCACACACCTGTTCCACAACCCGAGGGAAGTATGGGCATTGCTGGAAACTCAAATTCTGTCTGGGCCCATAGCAAGACCACCAGGAGAGTGACCAGGATGAGAACCGAAAAGTGGTCAGTCAACAGACCGGTTCGAATTGCAGGCTGTGGAACAACCCACGCCTGCAATGATGGGAAATGAAATGGTGGACAATGGATGACTGAGGCCAGACGGTCATGGCTACTGACCAGACAAGACTGCTAGGGCGGACTGTCCATAGGTCGTGCAGACCATGAAATGAGGCTCATGGCAGAGGCAAAAGAGACCACCCACCAGATGTTCAATCTTGTTGTTTTGTGCCAGTTTGGTGCATTGTTCGGGTTACAAGTGCCTCAGGTTGAGGGGAAGTATAGGGTGGAATGTGGGTGAAATCCTTCTGTTCAGCATGTTACATGGGGGCTATTTTTCCCAAATGTTGGGGGGGTTAAAGTTGGTTTTATTTGGCAGCCTAGCTTGGTACATAGTGGTGCAACGGGGAGAAGGTACAGAACACGCGGTTGGGGGGACACGGGGCAAGGGCGGGAGTCAGGTTAAATGGGTCTACACTAAACATTAGCAGGTTTGATGTCAAAAGAGGAAGTAGTCTCCCTACTCACATGGAATGTTCATGGATTGGGCTCCAGCATCAAAAGGCGACTGGTTCTTCAATTCCTCAATAGGTATTCCCCGAATATTGTGCTCTTGACAGAAACACACCAGGATGGGACTGAATGTCACCTTTTAAAAAGAACCAACTATGCAACCACGTTCCATGCAGGGTTTTCAATGGGGTTACGAGGTGCATTGATACTCATACACAAGAAAACCCCCTTTCAGATTAAAGAAGTAAGGGCAGATCCCAGGGCAGATTTGTGCTAGCAAGGGGAGAGTTTGGGGGGCTATTTGGGGTATCATGGCAGTCTACTATCCCCCACCCCTAACACTCGACTTTTTGGATTACATCCAAGCTCTGATGCTACAAACTCAAGTCGACACATGGGTGTTGGGGGAATAATGCAATGAGGTCATGGATTTGGGGTTAGATCACACACACATAGGCAACAGAAATCCAACCCTCACCATCAAGCTGTGTTTTTTCGCCACTGCAATGGGCCTGGTGGATGCCTGGAGAATACTGCATGGGTGGAGGCAGGATATTCTTGTTTCTCCAACGCACATGGCTCTATGTCCCACATCGATTACTTTCTCATCCCCCAGAACATTTCACATAAACGTCTATCAGCAAAATCTTCGGGCTGTGGGATTTTGGATCATTCACCAACTCCTCAAGCAGCTTAGAAGTGGACGGGTGAAGCCTGCAGCAAATTTGGTGCCTTAACACATACTACCTGGGGTCACCAGCATTGCAGAAGGGTTATTCCCAGAAAACAACAGAATATTTCGCTACAAACGAAGGATCAGTGCACAGCCCGGTCATGCTCTGGGAGGGCTATAAAGCGGTAATTCGGGCGGAAGCCATATCGCTGGTTGTGACTGCGAGAGCTAGACACACTAAAGAGGTGGTGGAAGTGGACACAAGGGCCATTGAGGAGGAGGAGGGGTTCCTCGCTTCTGGTTCCCGGGTCACACAAGAGGCCCTGGTCACGGCCCAGGAGGTGTTGTGAAAAGTGGCCCTAGATAATGCTAGACTGGCACATTTGGTGGTGAGGAGTCAGGAATATGAAACCGGAGACAAAGCGGGGAGGGCATTGGTGTGGCTGGAACGGTGAGACCATAGTAGAGGGCACCTACATGCCATACGGGACACGCAAGGAGGGCATAGTTACCAAAGGCGTGGCCATAGCGGATGACTTCACTGCCTTTTATGAAACATTATATACACCTCCGCGGGAGCTCATGATGTTGGGCAAGCCTAGCTTTCTTGATTCTGTGACACTACCTCGCCTCCAGAGCAGCAGGTGTTTGGGCTAGAAGCTGACATCACAGAGGAGGAGGTGGCGTTCGCACCACAGGAACTTCAATCTGGTAAGGCCCCCAGGCCCAACGGCTTCCCGGTAGAGACCTGGAAGTGGCTTGGGGACGTAACTGCCGGTCCCATGCAGTGACTTTTTCTGCAGAGTAAAGCGGAGGGGAGCCTCCCCGCAGACCTGAGGAAGGCATATATTGGGCTTCATTACGACCCTGCGGTCCCGTAATGAAGGGTGCCGGTACGGAACCGGCACCCTTCATTTCGGGAGCACCTATTAAGAAGGTCCCTTTGCGGGACCCGGAACAGACGTCTGGTAAAACCAGACGTCCTTTCCGGGTCCCGCGAGGGGAAGAGGGAGCTAATAACGGGCCATTTGTAATGTGCCTGTTATTACCTCCCTCCCCATTCTGATTGAGCCCTATGGGGGCTCGAATGGGAATGGTGAATGGTTCCTTCAAGGAGGAATTACCGGGTCCTCCAATGTTGAATGACCCGGAAATTCCCCATTGAAGGAACCCGGTATTGGAGCCCAGTATGGAGGCAGCCATGGCGCTAATAGCACCATGGCTACCTCCATACTCGTAATGACGCCCATAGTGATCTTAACGAAACCCGGGAAACCACCGGAGCAATGTGCCTCGTATAGGCCCATATCACTGATTAACGGGGAAACCAAGATTCTTGCGCATGTTCTGGCCAATCGTTTGCTTGAGGTAATAGGCTTGCTCATTCACCCGGATCTATGTGGACTCATGCCTTCTAAATCCACGTGGTTGTATCGGTGCCAGGGTTGCAGTGTCCCTTTTCCCCCTTGCTATTCACTATGGCCATTGAACTTCTGGCGATTAAATTATGAGAAGCCCCTGACTGGGTGGAGTTCAAATGGCCTTGGGGGAGCGAAGACAGTGGGGGTCATTACGAGTGCAGCGGTAAGGGGTTAACGGCGCCGGTAAGGATGCCAATGCCGTTAACCCCTTACCCCCGCATTACGAGGTCCTTTAGCGGGTCCCACTAAGGCCGGCTGGTAAAACCCTATGGGGGCTCGAATGGAAATGGGGATGGGTATTTTGAATGGGGACTTACTGGGTCCTCCAAGTTTGGAATGACCCGGTAAGTCCCCATTCAGGGAACCCGGACCCGGACACGACTTTGGAGGCAGCCATGGCGCTAATAGCACCATGGCTACCTCCAAACTTGTAATAACCCCCAGTGTCTCACTCTATGCTGATGACCTTTTAATCTATATGTGCGCCCCAGCAGCCTCTGTTCGGGTGGTGACCGAAACTCTACTAGCATACCAGGTGTTTTGCGGGCAAAAGGTCAATTGGCTTAAGTCGTTGCTCTTCCCACTGCAGAGGGGTGATTGGGCGGTTCCCCATGACTGCCCTTACCTTGTATCGGCCTCTGGATTTAAGTACCAAGGCATTCACGTGAGTCTGGGCTTGGCGGACTTCCTTCGACTCAACCTGAACCCAGTAATACACAGATTCGTATCAGATACCATCCACTGGGAAGTTCTCCCGCTGACACTGATGGGCACGGCCACGCTCTTTAAAATGCTTATGCTCCCTCAGTTTCAATATGTGCTACAGAACGCCCCACATCCAATCCTCAAATCACTTTTTGTCAAGACAGAAGGCACCCTGCGTAATCTGTTGTGGAAAGGGCGACAGCCACGTATTGTCCTTAGGACGCTGCAATGCTCTGGATGGGAGGGCGGCTTGAGATTCCGTGACTACGGAGATACTACTGGGCAGCACAGCTTGGCACGGTTAATGATTGGATACATGGGGATCCGCATCTTCCACACATGGCGATTGAAAGGGGTTGGATGAGAGAGAAGCCACCAAAACAAGTACTCTATGGGAATGGATCCAGGGAGAGGGACACACCCCAGATGATACGTCACACCCGGCATGTGTGGGCCAATTTGTATTAGTACTTATTAATGGCTGTGGGAATAAACCGACATTGGATCAACCTTTGTGGAACAACACACACCTGCCTGAAATACGCAAGTGGGATCACTTAAAGAATTGGGAGAGGCATGGGCCAAGCGTCTTGGCAGACCTGGTACGGGAGGGACAGTTGGACAGTTGGTTCCATTTGAGTCCTTGCGGGCAACATATGGGCTTCCCAGGACCAAGCACTACCAGTACACACAGCTGGAACACACCATTAGGTCCCAATTCCCAGCCCTAGCAGAGGTTCCCAAGTGTTCACCCATAAAAGCCAACATTTTTCCAGACCGCATTGCTTCTAAGGTCACGCCCACATTGTACCAGGTGTTGACAGCATTCGGGGGCCCAGAAGCTGTCCCGACTTAAGGAGCGCTGGGTAGTAGACATCGGTCCACTGGAACTGGAAGAATGGGTGGAGGCACTTATGTTCCCAAGGGAGGTAGGAATAGAGGCCAGGCTCTGTCTTCTCCAATACAAGGTACTACACCGTGCATACTATTCTAGAATGGCCCTTGCTCAGTGGGGAATAATAAACCAAGACAATTGCCTGCGATGTGGGCTGGTGGGGAATACCTTTTTTCATATATGGTGGGAGTGTGCACAAATTCAGACATTCTGAGAGAAGTGTCTCAGCAGGTTGTCTAGGATCTTGGGATCCCAGGTCCCGGGCGATCCCATACTGGTACTGCTAGGTAAATGGGCTGAGACAGGGTTCATTAAGCACAAGAAAATGTTCATATCGACCTCATTGGGGCTCGCAAAGAGGATTGTTGCAACACTATGGGGCTCATTGACCTGCCCCTGGCTAAGCGGATGATCAGCCGAAGTAGAAAGATGCGTGTCCCTAGAGTGGCGAATATACAATGCAAGGGTTGCCCCCAAAACTTCCAAATAGTGTGGGGCAGGTGGGAGGTGGCGGGTGAGGCCTGATGTTGGGATAATTTCGCTTTGCAGTGGTGCTGTCATCAGTGTTGCCTCCTCTGGCTGTCATGCTGTGCCCTCGTCAATTACGTTCCACCAAGGGTCATGGGTTGAGAGTTATGATTCACTACACTTTTTTAGGGGAAGGGAAATGGATAGCCAACCCAAGAGGGAGGAGACGGACAGAGGTATTCCGGTATGTCCTGCCTTTACTCAAACTCGATATGTGAATGGACTCCTGCTCTACTGCTGTGCCAAGGTTTTTGTGCACTTTCTCCTGCTTTACTGAAACCAAGCAACGGCATGTGCTTGTGGTTATGTTAAAATCAATAAAATTGTTTTATTAAAAAAAATGATCTTGCTAAAGAAAGACTGCATGTAACATCTGCAAAGCAGTAACCAGACGACACACCAGCGTACCTGGCGGCTAAGCTCCACATATCTAGTGGCACACGTTCCTCGTGCAGAAAATCGACCAACCGGCTTGTATCACAACTCCTCTGCAAAGAGAGGACCCACAAACAATCCTTCTCTTGTCATGGACCCACCCTCTGGAACTTGATCCCGGTGTCGGCTCGGAATGCCCCCACAATTCTCCAATTTCGCAAATCTCTTAAAACATGGCTCTTTCAACAATGCCTGACCAGGGACGAATTCTAATGAACAGACCGATGCACAGACCTCACAGTACTTTGCTACTATTAAAAGATGCCAGTCCAAATGCTGGCTACCCACACTCTGTACAGCCCTCTGCTGCTCCCGAGCTAAGTCAGCGCTTTAAACAATAAATTCTTTTAACAAAAATTGGCCTTACTACTCACATTTTCTTCTAAAAAAGTTAATTGCCCCAATTAAATCGCTAAATAAACGGAATTAGGTAATAATTACAAAGCATGTTTTCAAGGGGAACAATAACACAAATGTTCAAATAATGTGATGACAAGCTCAACACATTACCTTGAACAAAACGGACATTAACTAACACAATGCACGAGATAGCACAAAAGAAAATTGTTCCTATATTGTTTCAATGATAGGAAAACGAAACCAAATTACATTTCATCAGATGTGCTACAAATCACAAACATTAATCGAACTAAACAAGACAAATAAATACATATTCAACAAAACAGAACATAAAGCTACAACACATTTAGAAAAACTAGGCAATCCACTGGCAAATTAAATGGAGCAGCGCACAAAGATAAATTGCTGCACAATGCATTAAAAAGGAAAAGTGACAGGTGTACGACACCCACAAATATGTACATGGAATTAGGTAGCAGGTTAAGAAAGACCCTGAGACAGACAGAGCTAAAATATCATATTTAGGATTTTTGCTACTAAATTGAAATGTCAATTATTTTATATTTATAGAAGTTAATTAATTTCAAACACTTTCAGCTCCATTAAGAAGAGCAGGAAACATTGAAACTTAGGCCTGGAGGTTTCATAGCAGAGAGCATATCAATTGGCCACATCTTTGTTACTAAACCATGTCACAAATAGACAATTTCTTCATGAGGCAAATCACATAGTCCATGTCACCACTAGACCATGCATGTTTCTACCAGAGCAGTCCTCCAATAGTCCACGTCTCTTCCACTAGAACACATCTCCTCTACTATGTTTCCTCCAATACAACATGCTTCCTCCAGAACACCAAGTCTCCACCAGAGCAACCCTCCACTAGGCGACGTCTCCTCCACTAGAACACATCTCCTCCACTAGACCCAGTCTCCTCCAATACAACACATCTCCCCAGAACACATCCTGCCTATTACACCAAGTCGGCACCAGAGCAACCCTCCACTAGGCAATGTCTCCTCCACTAGACCAAATTAATCCACTAGACCAAGTCTCCTTCAAGACAACATATCTCCTCCAGAGCACATCCTGCCCATTACACCAGGTCTCCACCAGAGCAACCCTTCAGTAGGCCAGGTCTGCGCCACAAGAACACATCTCCTTCACTAGACCATTCCTCTTCCAGAACAACATGTCGCCTCCAGAAAACGTCTCGTTCATTAGACCAAGTCTCCACCAGAGTAAACCTCCACTAGGTGACGTCTCCTCCACTAGAAAAAGTCTCTGCCAGAATACTTCTCTTCCACTGCACCATGTCACCAACAGAGCAATCCTCCACTAGACCACGTCTTCTCCATAATACTGCTCTTCCACTACAGCATTTATTTATTTATTTTAATTCTTATGACATGCCACATACCCATGGGCCTTTGGGCGCACAAAAGCATAGACAAGACAGGATAACAGAAGCAGAGGCGGTGTCAGGAGGGGGTGGTGTGGCTAGGTGAGGCTGAGTCAGCATGGTTTAAGGGTGAACAGGTGGGTCTTGATCATTCTTTTGAACTCTGTGAGGGTATTTTATGTTCTCAGTCCCAGGGGGAGGCTATTCCACACTGAGGGAGCCTGGATGTCGTAGCTAGTGCCACGAAATCTGTCCAGCTCGAACCTGGGTTTCATCAGCTTAAACACCCTTGAGATCATATATTATAGCTTGTTCGGTTTGCCTTGAGGTGGTCTGCGAGATATTTGGGAGCCACGTTGTGCCAGCATTTGTAGGCAAAGGTTAGAAGCTTGTGTGTTATTCTGTGCTTCATAGGGAGCCAGTGAAGGTCTCTCCTAGCATTAGTTATGTGGTCTCGCCGAGACCGTGAATAGCATGAACAGCACTGTTTTGAGTGATTGGAGTGCTTGGATATTGGCTTGGGATGTGCCAAGCAGCAGGCTGTTACAATAGTCCAAACAAGAGTTCACTAAGGCAGTAGCCAATAAAGACCTACTGTCGGTGGAGATGTAGGGACATATATGGTTGAGCAGTTTGATTATGTACCCACATGTGGCCTGGATCTGTGCTACCTGTGGTCTCATTGTGAGCTCAGCGTTGAGAAGGACACCCAGCCACTGTGATTTTACTGCCACCAATGGTGAAACTCTCGTATTTGTGTTATGTTTTTTCAGTCTTGGCCCCAATGTGGCAGTCAGGAGCTCTGACTTATCCCCGGTAAGGCTGAGAGAGTTGGATGGCCCCATACATGGTGTTAATGGTAAGGGAATCCTGTGTGTAAGCACCTGAAAGCTCAAGTACAACCTGGGTGTCGTTGGCGTAGTTGGTATATTTCACACCCAGGTTATCCAAGAGACTGAGGAGGGAAGTGAGGTAAAGGTTGAATAGGAAAGGGGCGATATATGAACCCTGTGAGACGCAACAGGTTATGGCTGCTGGGGCAGAACTGGTGTCCTCAGTAGATACTCTAGCATTCCGGGCCCACAGGAAGGAGAAGATCCACTGCACAGCCAGGCTGGAGCAAGCGGTCTGGTCCCTTAGTCTAGTCACCAACACTGAGTGGTCGACTAGATCAAAAGCTGCCAAGAGATCCAGAAACATGAGTAGGTTGGTTGACCTCTGTCCACAATGCTGGTGAGATTGGCCTTCAGATCCAGCATGGCAGTCTCAGTGCCGTGCCTCGTTCTAAAACCCGACTGCCTTGAGCCAAGGAGGTTGTTGCTTTCAATAAATACCTGGAGCTAGGTGTATGCCACACGGTCCATGATCTTGAGCAGGAAGGGCACGTTTGTTATAGGTGAATTGTTTTTGGGTATCAAGAGGTCAAGGTTGCTCTTTTTCAGTAAGAGCGTGTTCCACGATTCCTTTAATGAGAGCGACCCAATGCCTTTGCGGAACGAGAAGTTGACCAGTGTTGTGGCTCATAGGACCGGTAAAAGCATGTCTCGAACAGAGCAACACTCCACTAGGCCATGTCTCCCCCACTAGAAAACATCTCCTCCAGAGAACATCTCCTTGCTTAGAGAACATTTTTATCCAAGTAACCCTCCATCACAGCCTTCCTGCTCCACTAACCTATATCTCCTACACAAGAATATAACCTCTTAAGCTAAAGCAGCACAGACACACTCTTCCTCACAGAAACATGGCTATCTGATAACTACAAAGGAATCACCCACAAAGCCATACCCAACAACTAAAAACTAATACACTCTAACAGAGAAAGCAGAGAGGGAGGACATAAAAAATGTTGAATCGCTGCTAGTAAATTTCAAGCGCAACAAACAAGCCAACCTACTGTTCCTTCTCATCTACAGACCGCCCACCTAAAACTGCAACTTCGCCAATGCATCTCACTGACGCCATAGCCAACCTCTATACAAACCATGACAACATAATTGTTCTGGGGGACTTCAACCTTTAGTTCAAAAGAGAAAATGAAACCACAACAAACTCCCTGAGCGCCCTACTGGAAACCCTTCACTTCAAACAAATAGTAAACGGTCCCACCCATAGAGCTGGGCAGACTTTAGATGCAATTTTCTGCAGAGATGGACTCTCAACCGTCACCTCGCCAGTACAATCATATGAAGCAACCATCATATGATCCTGTGTACTATCAAAATCATGGGCCGCATGAGGTCCACAAACATAAAACTCCCGGCGAGAAAGAAAAGAAACTGGAAATGACGTTACCAGGAAACCCTGACAGATATATTGGAATCTACCAAACCAGACGCCTCCCAGTTAAATAGAATGACACCGGACTCTGTGGAAGAGAAGTATTACACCTGGATTAAAGACATGCTAGATGAATCAGAACCACTAAAACACTTCAAACCCACTCCAAAGAAAATCAAAGCAAGATGGTTCACAGAGAAGAACTGAGGGAACTCCAAAAAAACAAACCATGAACTGGAAAAATGATGGAAAAACACTACAACCAATCGGTGTAAACCAACTACCAACGACAAATTTGAATATACAAATCAGCAGTCATGAAAGCCAAAAACCATACTGCACCACCATAATCCAATTAGCAACAGACCCACAAAAATAAATGTTCAAAATCATCAAGGAAATAAAAATAAATTCCTGCAACAATTGTATCATGCTATTGCAAACCCTGTGTGACAATATCACAACCCATCTAAGAGCAAACTTAGAAGCAATACAATATACCATTGATGCAGGCTGCAGTACCAGAAAGACCCGTTCAGAAACCAGCAGTCTATCAACCACCACGAAACTCAATCGATTCAAACCTATAGGCGAGGAAAGTTTCAACATACTAATAAAAGACACCAACATCAAGGGATCTCCCAGTGACCCGTGCTCACCGGGTATCTACAAAAAACATCTCCACCACAAAACACCAGCTGCATACTTCCAATACTAATGAATCTTTTTTTTTCATTTGCATTTTAGTTTACTTAAACCTTTAGCAATTCACATCAGTCCTTTAGCCGTCTATCTTCCTTGTCAATGGTTCCCAAGGGTTTTTCTTATGTATTTAACAGCTTTTATTGTCTTTGAGTTGTTGTTCTTCTCTTATGAATTAATCTATCCCTAAACATAGGAATAGTACCAAAATGCTTCAAATCAGCATACATGTAGAAGGCAACGGAGGCAACGGAATACTCGACCAAGTGCAAGTTGGCTTGAGACCTATGAGAATACTTGAATCGGCACTCCTCTCCACATGGGACGAGCTAAAAATAAACACGGACAGCAACACCCAATCGGCCCTCATAGTACTGGACATCTCAGCCCCCCCCCCTTGACACAATCAGACACACAACACTAACAAAGAGACGAAGTAGAAGGGTTGGGCACTAGGTTTTGAATCAACTTGCTCAGAACTAAAGAACTACTGGTGTGTTTATATAGTTTGCAGCAAGGACACTGGAAGAGGAGGTGTTGCCCACACCTCGGGCATAAACTTGGACATAGTTTAGCCCGGATACCTTGCACTTAAAGAATTACTGTTCACATTTTGGTTCCCAGTGGGTTTCGTGTTTTTTATTTGGGTACAATGGGTGGTCAACCGACACGTGTTTCGACCTCTCAGGGTCTTTATCAAGGCTAGTTGGTGGTTTCCAAACGCTAGTTGGCGGGTCTTTATAGGTTAGCATCCTTCTGTATAGGGTCTGGTTGGTGCGTTAGACTTAGATAAATGAGCGGTGTGAGAACATCTTTCTCTGCCCATGTACTTCCTAGATGTATGCTTTGCCCAGTGCATGAAAGAGATGGAAAGCAGGAGATTCTGCAGATGCCAGAGAAGCTAGTGTATGGAGGTGAAGGGGGCTCACCGCCCATTTTTTAACTCTCCATTTTTGGAAAGTACTTTCTGTGTAGCAGTTTCAGAACTGGTTTTGCTTTATCCCCCTGAAGTATCTATCAGCCCTTCATTGCCCGACCTCAGTCAAACCAATATCTTCAGTCCTCTCCATGCATCCCAGGCGGAGCTCCTCCAAGAGCCACGCCTGGAGACAATTCTATTTGGGGCATTTATGTCCCAAGCAGCCAAGACTCCATAGCATCCAGTAGCATATGCTGGATGTGGAATAAGGGGCTAGATCCACCCTTGTTTTCCTTGGGCCAGCATACCATTCCAGCCACTTCTCGGCAGATAAGGGTGCCACTTTGCTTGTGTGATGCACAAACAATGTGTGAAACATTTTGTGAAGCTGCAAATATTATGCATGTTACTCCTCAAAACAAGCTGCATGTCAAAATATGGCTACACGCAAGTGGCTTTATCACATAGGCCCTAGTGTGTGTCTAAGTCTTGTAACTATTACAACTCAATGGGCAGGATCTAAATTTGTCTCATAACAGATGGGAAATAACTAACCAGTCCTAGCTTTTGGGCTCACTTCATATTGCATTCTGGCACTTATCCTATATTGATGACGTGTGCTTACAATGTCAGGGCTTAGATAACATATCTGTGCTTCATATTTTTTTGAAACAAGAGTGTGAAAGAAAAGTGGATCTAGGAGGTGTCTGTTGTGTCTTGTGTTCCCTGCCTGGGTCCTTCATGAATGCTTACTTGAGAGAATGCCTAGTGGAATCTTGCGTCGGTGGAATGTTGTGGTGTGAGTGCCCCGGCTAGTTCCATGAATGTCAGTTGGAGTGCAACAGCTTGTGAGAGTGGAGTCTGGTGGATGTCTCCTGTGTACCTTCCTACGTATCTACCCTTGCACTTACCTGATGTATATTCCTTGCCACTGGAACTTAGTAAAGAAGTTCACTTCCCTTACTTGAGTATCTGACTTTCATTTCACCCCGCTACAGTTTCCTTGCCTTTTTTTTGGCTGAGAACTTTGATGATTTTGTTTTGCCTGTTTTTGCCACTTTTTTAACCTCAAAAAGTGCAAGAAGAACCCCTCACAACCCTTCCACCCCTGCACCCATACACCCACCTTTCTATATACGAAGACCTTACCATCTATAATTTGGTGATAAAAAACGGAGGTAAAAAAAAATCTGTAAAAATAATTCAGCAACGTTGTAGTGGGGAAAAGTGATGAATACCAGAAAAGTGAGCAGCTTTTGTGTCTTATTTAGTAGTTTTAGAACTTTAAAATGTTACTGTTATTTTGGCTGCAGATAACTGTTGCACAATGTGGGATAAGGAAATGTTCCCTTCTTATATGCATGCATGGGATTTACACAGCACAAACCTAGCTCTGGAGCATTGGAGCAGGGTACAAAAAAGAGGGAGTACACAGAGCGTGAAGACTGCATAGGGCAGTGGGAGGGGAAGCCAAGTAGGTGGTTCTTCCCATAGGGCCATATTCACATGTATGTAGATCTCCAGAGAACTCTCTGGAACCTGCTTTCCCGGTTTATGGCACCGTCTTTACTGCCTTTCATCCTTACAGAGCAGAGAAGATGGCCATCATTTCGATGGATAACAGTAGCATCTGTTATTACTGTCGCATGGCGCCTTGGTAAGCACTAAGGTTTACAATTGAACAGAAGGGGACGATTAACAAGACGTCTGTTTGTCTCAATCCACGCCTTGCTCATGTAAATGCAACCAGGGAAGCGGAGACTGTCTGGGGAGTCTAATAGCATTTTGCACAATTACTGCGCTTTCTGATAAAGCGAGTCTCGAGAGCGGAAAATGGGGGTGTCGAGTGCATATCGTCACACAGGTTTCTCTTGGAAATGGACGTGTGGATTTAGGATGTTGACTCCATAATTGCAGAGACGTTTTTATAGGAGGGCAAAAGGGCCACTTGCCCAGGGCCCACACCTTGGAGGGGGCCCCGCAAGGCTGCCTGATCTAAAGTAGTAAGGGTCCTTTGTTCACCAGACTTAAATGGCACACATCGGGATATTTTATGGCATAGCGCTGAGGCTCTAAACCTATTGCCTGATTTGGCAAGTACATTCTGCCTCAATTAATTCATCATGTAATGATTTCTGTGTTCACTATGGTATACATAGTTTGTGTGTTTGTTCCTTGCGGCACAACTCCTGTAGCATTCTTTCCTTCCTGTGGGAATTATATTGATCATGTGCAATAGCCACATTTGAAATGCATATTAGTAAACTGAGTGCCACAACGGTTCAGAAGTTAGCTCAGGGTGTTAAGCACTCATTGCAGAGATATGTGTTCCTATGCAAGATTAGAATAGCACATTCCTGTAAGGCTGGCGGAGCCTTTCCTATGTCTGAAGTTTATAAACCTGCCTGTGTATGTACTTAGTCTTGCAGCACAACAAGTGCTATTAGCAGCAATGGATAGGGGTTGCAATAAAAACAAACATGCCATCCTTATGGTGAAGGTCTAGAAATTGGTTTGTTTAGATGGGGTGTTGTAAAACCTAGGCCATCACCTCCAACGATGAGCATGAACTGTTAGTCCAAGAGATGAATAAGTATCCAAATTTGGAACCAAAGCATTCATGCTTGTATCCTGGCTTTTCCAGCAGACAATACAGTGATTCTGGTCAAATCATCTAATATCTCGTACATTACTGTACTGTCTTCTGTGAATTGTGCCTCCTTGCATGCTGGTGGCATCATTTAGCCCATTACTTGATTGTTCTTCTTATGTAGGCCATTTGAGCGCAAGGGGTGGTAGACAGAAGGGAGCGGACCAGATGGTGCAGGAATCTGGCAAACATATTTTAAAGACTGCTCGTGTGACCCAAAAAAAAAATGCTTTGCATTTCTGTAAAAGTCAAAGGTTTTTCTCCATGTTTATAAATGACAATTTCACAAGCTAGTGTTTTGGAACTATGTAAAGCTTTAAAATACAAAAAAACATGCTGGTACATATAATGGAGAGAATGAAGCTAGAATCATTCTGTGTTACACCCTTCTATAATATTTAGTTTTAAAAAATGGTCATGTTTGGTCATGTGATTGGTGTACTTTCCAAGACCGTTTTATAAAATGAGATTATTTTAGTTCATGGTAAGAGGTGGTAATGAAAGTGTTGAAATGCAGAAATTGCAGAGTTGGCACAAAGCCCAGATTCACCCCTTAACCAGTGCGTGTAATGCTGTGCATCTAATTTAATCTTGTATTGCCTAGCCTCTCGAAATTGCCAGTCCCTAAACCTTTCATAATGGTCAACCCTTGAGAGATATTTCCTTCTCAAGGTATGATCTTCAAAAACAGCCTCACTCGTGGTTTCACTGGCTATAGTGTTGCTTCCACTATAATAGTGAGCATTGATATATTGCACTCCACAGGCACTTTATTCTTTTGATCTCTAATGGCAACACTATTTGAAAACCATGTCCCACTTATAATCTCAGTCTGTGTGGATACAGACACCTTCCTGGTAGCTTCTAATCTGCATCCCCTATCCATGCTATGGGATGTGTAGCTTCCTCCTTCCTACCAATTGGTCTCCTCTATCCATGCTTGAGCACGTTTGCATTCTGTGAGGCAGCAAATGTGAGTTCTCTGCCTATTCTGGGATACATGTACCTTTTACATACAGTCCTGCATTAATACTACAGCCTCCATACCTTCCTGGATTCGATTGATAAAAAGTCTCCTGAATCTATGCTAGAACCGAAGTAAGCTCTTCGTAGACTGATAATGTTGGCCTTCAAATGGTACTTGTTTATCATTCTGATTAGAGGAAGAATGAAGAGGGTAAGGGGATTTAAAGGGAGTCAACATCCTTATTTTTAATGCTGTGAGGCAGCATATCAACCTATGGGTTTTGATTGCGGTGGGTGGGGGGCGGGGCAGATATTCTTCATCACTTAATTCCTTTGGTTTGGTGGAGGGGCCCCCAAAGATGTCCGTGCCCAGGGCCCCAAAAGTGCCTAAAATGACCCTGCATAATTGCCTGGTGCCCTGGCAGTTTAGTAAATCTTCATAGAAATAACATGTATTCTCACATACAATGTAATGAAATGCAATGGACTTTTGTATAGAGCCTTTCACCATTGATAGGGTCTAAACGCGCTCTAGGTTGAACGCCCATTGGGACCGAAAGTCCAAGAATGGGAAATTCATCAGTGAGTCATAGAATGCGGGTGTGCAATTTACCCAATATGAGGGTAGGTGGGGTGGCCGAGCTCCTGCTAGTCACACATGTTGAGCAGCCATGTAGGTGGGTGCAGACAGGTAGTCTGGAGAGTATGCGCAAGAGATATTATGTGTGCAGCCAGGCCGAATGTTATCTTACGGGATAGCTGCATGCTTCTAGAACAGGTGCTGTGCAATGTATGTGTAGTAGCAGAGCCTTTATGTGGGCAGCTAGGCAGAATTTTACCGTGTGGGATAGCTGCATTCTAAAGACAGACGTGTTGGGCAAAGTATGAGAAGCAGGAGATACAGTATGCTTCAAGTATGTGACTACTTTTAAATAAACAGAAAAGTGCTGAAGCCAAGATCGACATTTAACAAAGGACTGCCCGACTGTCCCGATACATGCATCTCACCATCTGCAAAAAATGAAACACAAACCTTAAGCACCCTGAGCACACAAGATTTGAACACCAAGACAGAACAAATAAGAAAACCCCAAAACACAATGTTGCAAATCCAAAACGGCCTCACATCTCACATCCTTGAAGGACTGCAACATCCAATGCGCACAGACATGACACATGCATGGGTAGACTATTACCAGCTCCAAGGCCAAAAGCAAGCTCTCTACACTGCAGTCTACCATTGCCTCAACCCACAATCCATCCGACATTCAGCCACACCTGCCATACGTCATGCATAAAACCATTACTGTCGAGACAATATTAAAATCGAACATCGTTCCCTCGGACTCCTCATAGTCTCAGAGGCGTCATTTCACCAAAATGCCTGTGTTAGCGGAAGTGACATCACATGGCCCTTGACCTCTGATGACATCATGGGAAGTGAGGTCATCTGACCCCACCCCGAAGTGACATCATGGGAAGTGATGGAACATGACCTTTGGTTACAGTATCACTGTAAAGTGATATACATTGCATACAAGAATGGATCACCATATGTATTGTTAATATCAGTGCGTACAAGCTCCGATTAACAAATTACTGTGAATGCAAGCAGATGTCCAAGGCCAAATGATAATGATGTGTTATTATGTAGAACTTTCGCTTTAGCGCTTCATATAGAAAAAATATACATACAATATCACCCAACCTGTGTTGGTCCTCATTTATCAAACTCAGCAGGAAGAAAGGCTGAGTTGGCCTTGCCAGAAGTCGAACCTGCAACCTGCAGATCGCACACAAATTACAGCAGCCAGTGCTCTACCCACGAAGCTATCTTACCGGCTATCGCTTCCAGAAAACCAGCCACTCCAGAAACAAAGGGCCACATGCTGCTGGCCACAGCCTAGCAGCCTCAAATAATTTTTCTTTCTTTTTGTATTTTTTTAGAGGTAGCAAGGGAGACCACAATGGGTAGCAAGGGAGACTACAGGGGTCGCAGTTGTAACCCCTGGTGACCCCTAAATGACGTCTCTGCGTGATCTACCTACATTACCCTCTTTCCAGCCTCTATTATTCAGCGACCTTACAAACAGTGGCAAGGCCTTAAAACTAACTGCTTGCCATAATGAGAACAACCTATTATCCATAATTAAACACCCGTCTAAAGAAGAACTCAACCCAACCCCCCAATCCTCACATTCCCTCCATGGGAAGACAGCTCTAAAGTCTGTAGCTCTACAGCTATAATGCCACCTCAAACAACATATCCTGCTACAATCCCATAAGGCCGAGTGTAACCACGACTCAGTGCCAAACTGCAACCACCTGGGTAGCTGATGGCACCCTCCAGATATTTTAAAACGGGGACCCATGCCAACTCTTCTTCCTTGATCTCACCGCCACATTAGACAAAATGAAACACAAACCCTCCACCTCACCCACGGCCGTCGATTCCAAATACCTGCAGTGGTCCCCCTCTGACCTGACAAGGCTGAACCAATCAACAACTTGCACAAATGGAATCCTGAAGATCATTTTCCTTACAGGTTATAGGAATCCTGTAGCCAATTAACTTTTGTCTATTTATGAAATCCTCTTGGTACCAAGGAGCATTGCTGCATCATTGCACTGAGAGCACCCCATTTTTCCTGGAAGTGTTGATTGCTGAAGGAATTCATACAGCTAAACAGCTGCCCCAATCTCATACAGACCAGCATCCCACATTAAACATGGCTCTGCTAAGGCTGGATTTATCCTACTCTGATGTGGTGAAGAGAAAACCAGGGGGCAACCTTGGCTCAGCTGCTTACTACCAAAATGCTTCCCGTACACAGTAGAACACAATACAGAAAATCCGACTCACCCACGTTCTTGAAAATCCACAGTGACAAAAAGCACACATAGCCTGGGACAAACTGGGCCTCCGTAGGAAAATGAATTGACCTCCTAGCATGGAAGACACTGCTTGTTGCCAGTTGTCCTCCCAGGTACTCTTCCAGCGGCCCAGAAGGTGTTTTTATTTTCTACTGATCAAGGAAACGGGAAAGTATGAGCATATCTTTTCCACACTGGTGGAACTAAGCTGGCACGCACGTTCTGCCAGCCAGCATCCTGTGGAAAGGGCACCTCAACAATAACATCACAGAGAAACCAGAATTCTCAGTGCAGACTCTGAAGCACGCCAAATCACTCAGAGGCAATTCCTGGTTGGACTGGTCAGGCGAATTTATCATACAGAGAACATCCGCCGTCAGGCAGTCGCAGTCTCCGCAGACTGTGAAGCGATTGCCCCGGGGGCATCTCAGGAAATCAGTAGTAGGGACCACACCAAGGGTCAGGTTACCTAAGGTTTGCACCACGGCAGAAAAATGGAGCAAATGCACGTGGCGCGAGTTTTGCTGCTGGTGTAATATGGAATGGGGCAGAGAATGTTGCCCCAATCCATGTTACGAAGAAATTATTGCAATGAAGCGAAATGTCTTGCCCATTTCTTCTGCCACTGTGATGCAGAAACTGTTGCTTGCTCCAAATGTATAAAATGTTAAACCCGCATAAGAAATCGCAGCACACACTGTTTTTCCATTTTTTCTGTTTATTAAATAAGGAGCAAGTGAAAGAACAGAAGAGACGTAGTTTGAGGTAGCATCTTTTCTATTTATGTTACGAAGCAAACATAGTTCAAGACCCGGATATCTGAATTTTTGCCCCAGCACAAACATCTGTATGAATTATGATGCGCCTTTCGGTGGCGCACATGCAGTAAAACCGGTACTCGGTCCATTTGCTCTATTTTTTGAACTGGTGCAAACGTTAAATAAACAGCCCCACAGGGCACAAACAGGGACGGGGCGGAGGGGCAAAACAAATATTCATCAGCAGGCAAACTGGTTTAAGTAAGCATATACTTTGTGAAGCTGATTGTTTTCACTAAAATGGTGGCATCATCCCCCCCTCTTCTTTAGACACTCCCCCAACCCAATAGTTTAATAAATATATAAAAAAACGAATTATTCTAGTGCTATGTTCCCCTGCAGCACTATGAAGTAGCTGTTAAGCAGCATGCAGAGACTAACATATCAACAGTAGATACACACAAAATGCAACCTGATCTACCTGCGGGCTCTGCCCATAAGTCCATGACAACCCCCCCCCCCCACCCGCCCACCTCTGCTCTGGTCCTTAGCTTTGCTTTTATTTTCATTCGTCTTAAAGCCTATTTACTCACTTAAAGTTAACCAAGACTGCATTTCCCAGAATGCAATTGACCCAGAAATGGCCACCCAGAATGCAACTGACCGCAAAATGAAAGCCCAGGACTGGGGCCATCATAGGGGAACACACCACTCACAAGTACTCTAGCTCATGATCTGTGCACCTGCGACAGAAATCACCACTTTATATTTGACTTCACACCTCTATGTACCCCACTACTTGAACCATTCTGAGGTTTACTGTTTTGCCCCTGGGTGCCACATCCCACAATAGAAAGAGTGCCAATTCCCTGCATTGCCATAGACAGGACATGGGTTGGCAGAAGTGTTAGTAGTCAGCTGCAGTGCGGATCTCTCTCCCGATTTGGCTCTTGTACCTTTAACTTGCCTAGGGGGGAGGGGTTGCAGATTTAAAAAAACTCTGTGTGGCACGAAAAAAATAAATAAAAACAAATTGATGGTGATCTTCTAGGCTGGAAGGTTTAGAATTAATCTTAACCTCTGGCATTGCTCTGAGCAACCCTCCAGACCATTGTTCTTCACCTGACAAGCCATTACAGAAGGGGGAAGACCATATGCAAATCAGGCTTGGTCCCACCCCAAAAGGACAGTTCAACCCGAACTGCTTGGTCACATACCTTCTGCACGAGACCACAACAATCCCCAGATATGTTTCGGCCTTGTTGGGCCTCATCAGTGAGGAGTAGTTTGGGTCTCTAGGCCCAGCATGCACAGGACCCATGTCTGGGCATACTCGTCCCACTTGAGGTGACTACAGCAAAACGCAAGAGGTGATGGCTGGATGGTTTAGAATTAAGCTTAACCTCTGGCATTGCTCTGGGCAACCCTCCAGACCATCGTTCTCCACCTGCCAAACCATTACAGAAGGGAAAAGACCATATGCATATCAGGTTTGGCTGAAACATGTATGGGGATTCTTGTGGTCTCGTGCAGAAGCGATGTGACCAAGCAGTTTGGGCTAGACTGCCCTTTGGGGGTGGGATCAAGCCTGGTTTGCATATTTTCTTTCCCTTTTTGACAGACGGTTTCGAAGACAAGCCTGACTCGGCCTCTCAAGACTTAGGGTCTCTTTATCCTGCAATGGATTATATATCGCAATGGGGGATCACCTGGCCAGCCCTGTCATCGCTAGTCCTCACTGAAGGTCTGCAACAGCTACTTCCATCACCTAAACTAACAGGAAACCTAACTTTCTGCGCAACCTATGGCCTTCCATCAGATCCACAAGACTACCTCCCGAAAATCCTATCCTCAACGCAGCTCCTCGAGTAATATACTCGGAAATTTAAGATTGCTTTGAAAATGACCCAGGAGGGTTGAAACAAGTGCCGGCTACAGGAATAAACATTGTTTCCTTAGAAGCTTAGAACTAAAGGTGTCTGACTGCTGCTATGAATTCAGACATTAATGTCCAAAACAAATACTTATCCAGCGCATGTGATAACGGTTCTCTTCTGTAGACTTGTGGAAACCTTACCAGGGATGGAAGGGCATTGTCCCACTTAAACCCCAACACATGCAACAGGGTACAATTGACTCCCCTTGACCAGCGCAGTAGTCCCCTTATTCTAGTGCCCTAAGATGTGGTTTTGTTAACTGGCAAATAGTGACTGGCCAGCAAATGCTCATAGAAAAGCTGCTTTATTAGTTACAGGGTAAATTAGAAAGTTTACATTGGAGAGCAGTACAGTAGCATCTTTCCAGTAAGAGCTCCCATGACTGACCACCATCACTTTGTCAAGATGACTACCCAGATCACCACCTCTACCTGTCACTGGTGGGATCCCATAGAGAACCATCCTCTCACCCATGATCTTCAACCTCTGCAGGGTATCCCTGGGAACCCTCTGTGCAAGCCACAATATTCATGTATATGAATATGACACATACCTCTACCTCAAAATGTAATCCATCGAAGACAGCCACCACCCCAAGACCTTGATCAAGACATGGAAGTCCAGCTCATACCTCAAACTGGACCCAACCAAGTCAGAATTCTTGCTCCCCACCAGCAACACCAAATCCCTCGATATCCAGACCTGGATATCACACTGGAACTGCAAAGCCCTCTCCCTGCATCTGGCACCGCGTGGCAAAGCTTTGGGATTCCATATTGGAAGCCATTTCCCCAAAGCACCCATAGCAATGACAACTCAGACTGCATGGTATCAACTAAACCTCCTGCAGAAAATGAAGCGCTTCCTACCAGACATCATCTTCAGAATAACATGAAGGCCCTGGTCCTAAGTCACCTGATGAATTCCCTGCTCACTGCCCTACCTACCACCACGCTAGAAAACCCCCCATGATGTTGCCCACCTCATCAAAGGTCTCCTCAAATGCAACCACATCATGCCCACACTCATCAAATGTCACTGGCTACCCTGATCAGCATGTATCACCTTCCAGCCTTCAAGGCCAGCGGCATCACATACAAAGCTGTCACCTAGCATGCTCCCAGTTACCTCAACCAGAAGCCAGGACACGGCCGGACGTGGACAGCAGAAATGCAAACACGATAAAAGCAGTAAAAAGCACTCTTTATCTACACCCTCATGGTGTGGAACCTCATAGCCTTCAACAACAATCTCGCCCCAACCCTCTTCCATTCAGAAAATAAATCAAGACTCTCCCGTTCAAGTAGCATCCCCAACCATGAGATGCACACACCCTTCTGTATACTGTACTTTAGAACCCATCTCCCTGTCCCAACCCATACCAACCTGTGACACTGTTACATGCTCTAACTGTTAATGTTAACTATCCCCAGCTATCCAAAACGGTATGCCTGTAATACATGTCATGTTGTGTTGTGTTGTGAGGGCTTGCTCTTTAGCATCCTTGAGCTAGGTTTACCCTAAATAAATACCCAAAATAATGTTTCATTTTTAAAAAAAACATTTGGTATTAACTATGTTGAACGGGAGACATATTCCCGACCCACCTCTGCGTATAAGAAACCCCACTTTGCCTCAATGAGGCACAGAAACGTGCCCTGTGAGGTAGTGGTGGTGGACTCCATTCCTCTCTCCTTCCATTACCGGTGGAACTCCTCTACCAGTTCTTGTCTGCACTTTTCTAAAATTGTACCAGTTGTTTGCAGGTCAAAGCAGTGGTTAAAGTCACACAGCACCAGTAGACGATTGGCTCCATTGCTGTCTTACTACAGCAATTCTTGAAAACTATGTGGTGACCCCCTGTGTGGCACTTCTCAGTTTGGCCATACGAATGTTGTCTATGTGCAATTTACTAGGTGGTGACAAATGAACTACAGGTAGTGCAAAGGCAAATGTTAATACTTCATTTCATCTGAAATACAAGAGTCACTTGACCAGTGATAGAATGTTTTAATTAGAGGGGGGATGGGGGGCGTTAAACATTTCCCATAACTCATTAGCAAGGGAGCCTAAACCAATCAAGAGGGGTTCGTGATGGTTCTACCCCGAGCACATATTTATAATAGGTTAAAATGGGGCCTTTTGCAGCACACTCTCTGCAACAACAACAAGAACGGATGGAAAGCCACACAATTTAAAATCGTTATTGTTAGGATAGCACATGGAAATATTGAATAGATGTCAAGTCACCAAAAAAGTACAGGAGTTTTCCAACACATTCATGATACCGTTGTCCATAGTATAAGCCACTATTCTACCAGTGTAAAGAAACGTTTTCATGGTGGCTTTACCAAAATATGCCCATGCTGTCCGCACTAATATATGCTAGTACTGCCATGAAAAAGAACATGCTCGATTTCGGTTTGCCCATAATGCCACTAATGATACTATCAAAATCATGTCCATGCTGGCTCTGCCAAGCTGTGCATGGTAGTAGCCCCATCTAAGAATATAGTCCAGTTTGCTGTACCATGATTGCCAGAAAAAATATCATGCCTCTGAAAGAAAGCATTTTCATGCTGGCTGCACTAATGTAGCGGAAAAAGGGGGGCGCCTGGCTATTCCCTAATCTCTCCAGGTAATACAGACCTTTTCATAACAAATGATCAGGTCGAACCCGGTTAAACCAAAAAGACCCAAAAACGATTTAATGATGATTATACCATAAACACCACATGTTGCATTTCATTCAAGTGAGTGATTTATGACTTAAAGTACACAAATTCTGTCACCCTGATTGAGCCTTACCTGCATTGTTAAGTGACTTCAAGTCAGCAATCCCACTAAGTCAATGCCTTTGTCTGGGATGCCCAAAGGAAGCCCTTATTTTTATATTTTTATGACAAGTTATAATCTGGATGATGAACCTTGTATAACGCCCCTCTCTTAGAATCCCCCTGACCTCAATGAGCCAAGAAGTAGGTTTGTTTTGCAATTTAAAAGATTTATTGAAAGATTAAACAATAGATATATATATCACACTTTTATAATAAATTAATATTTGATAGCACACTTGTGAATATGAGCAGTAATCAGCAATAGGTAATCTTACAGTAGCACAGTTCTTGGTTACTTATGAATAAGAACAGAGGACTAAGGTAGCAGAGAATGCTTTATATGGTTCAAGGAAATGCAAGGTGGGACAGTTTGCAACACAGAAATAATTTGATGTGATTTCAACAAGAGATAATGTGATCACTTTTTCTTTTGACAATTCACTCCCCCCTTTATGCAATATAGGGAAATGGAAGGAGAGCACACAGTCTTCAAGAATACCAACAAAAATGCAACACAAAGTTCCAATTCCTCCCCCAGCAAGCTGAGAGCACCAGGGATGATTTTTAAACACAGATCCAAAATACTTTAATGTGGTGGCAATGAAGTGAAAAATATGCTAAAGATGCTTTTAATTCCCTCTAGAGCTTCAGGGTGAGTGAGAGATACTTTAAATCAGTTCAGGATCACTTTAGCAATGCTCTACGAATGATTGTCAGGTTGCAAACGAATTTCAGCAAAGGAAAGCAAGAAGAAATTTGAGCCAAATCGCAAATCGCAGCACTTTTTCTGAGTGTGTCGAGCGCGATTACGGAAAAAGTATATTGAATAGAAAGTCGGTTCTGGGTTCGTTGGAAATCCCAGAATCTTAGCTTTAAAATTAAAGTTAAAACTCGCTCCTATGGTTCAAGAGATACGGACGATTTCGTGAAGGTAGTTTTTCAGAAACGAAGTAATGATTCAAAATGGCCAAATGACACTTTACAGGTTTAAATCGGAGAGGGAACACACGATTCCTATGATGCAGTTCTGGACAGGTTCAAATGTTTTGAATCAGATTATTTTAAGCTAAAAGATTGGTTTTGCACAGTTCTGGCTGGGTACTCACACTATATATTTGAAAGGAATGGCCTTGTCATGGATCTGGTCAACAAGTTTAGCTGCGGTTCTCTCTGCTCGGCGGGTCAATCAGGCACCGGTTCTGTTCACAGTGGTCTGGTCTGGGTCTCTAGTTCTGCTCTGGATACACAGGACTCTTAGCAAGCAGCAAACCGCACAGCCCGGTGGTTGAATAGTTTGCAAAAGATTTTTAGGCCTGCTGAAGAGTTCAGCTCTTTGGAGTTTTTGTTCTGGAGTTTTGGATTCTGGAGTTCTCCGTCAGAGTGCTGAGCAGGAATTCAGTTGAAGGTTGGAAAATGAATGTCCCTGTCTGGCTTCCAGTGGCTCTTTTTATGTCTTTTGAAAATGGGTGTGGATGCTAACTTTCTGTGCCCACCCCACTCATGATTTGATAGGTCAAGGATTTCTCTTTGACCTGATTTGAGAAGGGAGCAGTGAGTCAGAGTGAGTCAGAGTCTTACAGTCTATTGAAGAAACTCCCCTTTGCTTTTACTTAGAAAATGAATTTTTCATAACTAGCAGGTTTCCCAGATACACACGTCGTTGACATTACATGTACATATCATATATCACATAAGGGAGTCTCTGTTCCAACTCTGATGTTTCTAAGAGCTTGGATTAAGAAATGACAACATTTTAACATTTTGCGCTTTTTGGTTGGTTTACCAATATTGGATTTTTACTAAAAATTACACAGATGTACACCACCTTTCTACACAGAACCCCGTGTCTGCAGTCTCCATAATTCATGAGGTTTTGCCTCAGAACATGGTACAGAGTTATAACACCTCTTAAAATGTGCACAGAAAAATCACAAGAATAATGATATTAATTATATAATTTTGACAAGTCCGTACTATGAATTATCCATCTTTTTAAAACTATGCTCTGGCCCAGAGGGGTGTGGTTTCCCAAAGCACATGGTGGAATTTCTGGTTTGTCCACTTCCTCCAACTGAAGGTGCTCACAGAGGCACTGCCCCTCCCCGTTTCTCTCAAGAGGAAGCCATTTATGACCACCCCTAATTTAACATTTGCCTGAGCCAAGGAAGGCTCATTGTTCAGTTTCCTGCAGTCCCCAGCTGCTCCTCCCCTGATTCAATCAGGGAGGTGTCATCTCCTTTTGGTGGGGGCAGCAGAATGCAGCCAGGCCTGGGAAGAGTGGCTGAGCAAGTTTCAACTCCTGTCGGGGGTAGTTGCCAGGCAGAATTCAATCTCTTTAAGCCAGGCTTCAGCTAAATGTCACTTTTGTTCCCAGTTTTTCTTCATCCAAATCAAACTTACAATTTTTACACATGCAGCTAGAATGCTGATTCTAAGTTCAAAACTATGACATTTAACAGTTGCAAACTATGTGACACTCAACAGTAGGTCACTCATTTATTTTAAACATTTAGATTTTAGTGTCTTTCAGTCCAATTTCACTTCAGCTGCTGACATCCACAGCTCAGCCAGTTTTGTTATAAACATTGTTTTGGGCTCTTCATCTTTCCAGATTTTGTATGCACACAAGAATACATTCTGCCAAATGTCTGCTGGTGTTCAGTGAGATTTTTGAATATCTTGCAATGTTTAAAATAGGCATTTTTAGCTTGCATTTCAGAGAAACAAAGCTGATTTCAAAGCGCTTTTTGAGCCAACCAGCACTGCTGTTTTTCCTTTGGCACACATTTCACCCATGGCACTCATGGCCCATCACGCTCGCACTGGTGGTTGGCAGGTCAGGGGAACATTTTGGTGTCTGTGCAGTTTTCCTGGATTCTGGCGCAATGTGGGCTTTTCCGCCATCTTGGATTTCCTAAGCCCACAGCACCAAATGTTGCAGCATAATAACTCGAACATGGGTCAAAACCCCTGACAGCATGCATGAATGTGTTTAACTTCGAGGTTGGAGTGTTCCCAGCAGAGTACCAGTGACGGGAATGTGCCAGCCGCCTGAGTGGCAGCTTGTTTATTTGGTGTCATTGTAACACCTGAATTCCATGACATCTAGGATTGTTCGTGGAGCGCGGCCATCTTCTAGTAGATCACTCCACTTCGAGTTACAGAGGACCCGAAATGGTGTGCAGAGGGTCCCATTATGGGGGCTTGTCTGTGGTAATCACTTACTTGTATGAAATGCAACATGTGATATTTATGTTATAATTATCATTAAATCTTTCTTGGGTCTTTTTAGTTTAACCGGGTTCACCCTGATCATTTGTTATAAAAGAATGTAGGCCAGTATGGCCATGTAAGAACATTTATCATGCTGGCTTTCCACTGTAAGAAAACAAGTCCATACTGGCTGCACCAATGTAAGCTGTTATGGCCATGTAAGAACACTGATCACCTTGTGTTTGCCCATAATGCCAGTGAAAAATGCCACGCCACTATGAAAACATGTATATACTGGTTGCAGCAATATCAGCCAGCAAAGCCATGTAAGAACACTCATCGCGTTGCCTTTGTTCATAATACTAGTAAAAGAAAGCCATGCAACTGTAAGAAAACATGTTCATACTGGCTACAACAATGTAGGCCACATAGAAGCCAGACCAGGAGCATATCCTGAGATACTGTTGACTAGTTGATCAGTTCATTCCCTGATGAGTCCTAATCTGAGATCTCATTAGGGAAACAACATTATGATGTACCCCCTGAAAGACCCAAGCATGTCAGGCTTTGAGTGTCCATTGCATCCAACTCCCTGTGTGAGCAACCTCCTGCAGTTTATTGTGTGTGCTTCATTGGTAGGTGGCAGATTCTAGCAGGGCAGACCCTGCTCTACCCCATGGGGGTGCCCCACAGGGAGCTCCCATGTTAAAATTCAGTACTGAGTAACTAAGCACAATTTGGTTCCCCATGAATGGATAGGATATGGGTGTTACTATTTATGGACATGGCCACAGCTTGCCTCGGGAGTGGGGGCTTCAGTGGCCAAGCGCAGATGTGGCTGGCTTGTGAAAACATGCCCTTTTCTCTGGAAGGTTTGAATGTGGCAACCCTTGGTGATCGGGTGTACATCAAAAGTTCAAAATGGTGTGCCCTTGTGAGAAGAAGCTGCTTTTTCACTGAGCTCCCCAATTGCCTATTTATCTTGAGCATCTGCCCCTTAGTCATGGAAGCTGGAGAGGGAGACAGTCAGTGTGATCTGAACCAAAAAGAAGATGATTCCTACATGAACAAGACTGTGAACAATCTCTTCCTGCCTTCAGCTTGCCAGGACTGATCTAATGGTGAAGCTCCGCTAGTGTCTGGGGACACCTGACTAATCACTGGCCATAAGGAACCAAGCACCAGTACTCCCTCACTTTGAACTGGCGGGCACAGTTGGGTTGTAAGTCTTAAGAATGTTCTGCTCCCAAGAGCCCATGGTGTTCATCCCTGCAAAGACTTAACCCAAAGTGGCAGAGGCCTGGGTACTGAGAGTGCTGACATCAGACAGCCTGTAGACTATTGTTACAGAACAACAGCAACAATAGCAAGACAATAAGAGTATTGTTGGAATGCAGATGAGTCCAAGTTCACCTGAACTACAACTGCCGTATGCTGACTGTAATCCAGGTACTGTAGCCATACAAGCAGGGAACAGCACAGCTGCAATGTATCTGGCTTAGCACCTTCTCCGATGTCTCCGGAGTCTAGCAGCCGGCCTGCCAATCTGCTTCATCGCCACTTGCAGTATTGGCCTTCAATCGTAGGAGAATCCAATGTTTGGGCAGTCAATGGATAGAAACAGCTGCATATTCCCAATTGCAAAAGCAGAGCTGTGGGATCTTAACATTGCTGGTACCGTGGCATCAGAACCAGCCTCCCTCTTAGCCAATCAAATTCCTGTCTGTTGCTCCCATTTAGAGAAATACTGCTTATGATTCCACTCAGGTCTTGGGGCTCCCTTGGTTTAGCCAAATATGATACCCATTTGACCCTGGAAATTGTCATCAACTCAACGTGTATGGTCGCAAATCCTGAGCTCTAAAAAGGCTCTTTGTGAAAAGTCTACCTATCTGTAATCTGCACACCATTGTACTTATCTTAACTTACAATCAATTATTTATTGGCTGATAAGGTAATGTTATGAGATGTTACAACTTTGCCCCTGCCCCTGTAAGAGTAGATATTGACTACTTAGCTCAGCCATCAATAGCAGCCAGCGAAAACTTGCAAGAAACCCAGAAGCCTAACTGTGGCTCAGTGGCTCTTACACCATGAAACTGGGCTGAAGGAAACTGTCCTAACACATACTATATACATCTTTTTATTTATTTCTGTGTTATAGTCAATAATTAACTTTTCACACACTTACACAAGCAATACACAAACCAGCATTAACACGATCAAATGTGCTATACAAAATAGCCAAAATAGTTAAAAAGGAGGGAATAGCTCAAAACATAATTAAAACGTCTACATACAATTCACTTTCTATAAACATTCACTTAAACTACCCCATTTATTCATGAATACCATGGCGAAGAGGCAGCTATCGTCTTACTTCTCCGTATTCTCTAAAACGCATAGCTTTCTCTCTGCCTCTTGCCATACCTTACTTATGGCTATAGCAAGCGACACTACTACTATGTTTTGTGTTCTTTTCTAATTTACTGACCATTGGTGTATTTTGTAACTCAAGTTTGCTTTCCAACATTGAGGTAAAACCACATTACCTCCTCTTCTATCTTCCCTATCACTGTCCTAACGAAATGTGGAGCATCTTCTCCTAACTTCAGCTCCTGATTCCACCTATCAAACAAGGGAAAAGATGGATGAACTAAATGTTCGGTCAGTTTCTCTTGAATTGTTGTTACTAACCATTTTTGTTCATGCAAAGGGGAAATAGTACCTACCTACATCTTGTTTTTTGTTAACAAATAAATGAATCCACAACCTATCAATACATATTAAATAGAGAGTCAACACATCTTTAAGAATAGAGTACATAGTGAGTACAAAATACAAATATCATAAATGTTACCATTAAATTAACAATTGATAAATTACAAATTTATTTATTTATTTTAACATTTATAAAGCGCTCACACAGCCCGCAGGCATCGAGGCGCTGTTACAGGGATTGTTTGTTTTTTCTTAGTTGCGTAATTGTTTTTTTTTTTTTTTTCTCTTAGTTGCGTATTTATAACGCGCTTAAACACCCAGAGGTTTTTAAGCGCGGACCCGGGGATCGAACCTGTTGTTGCTTCGTGTCGTCCTGCTTCCAAGACGCGCACGCTGCCGCTGAGCTATCCTCCCGGGACAAATAGATATCAATTAAAAGCATACCATCTAATCTAACAATTTAATAAAAGGCCAGATGTATGTTTGTCCCTGTATGTTTGTCCGATGCAGTATCTTTGCTTGTTGTCACCACTAGGGGTAGCAGTTGGCTTAAGGTGTATAGAGACAATGCTAATTCGCATAGCTTTGCCTGTTGTCACCGCTAGAGAGAGCTGTAGGCTTAGGATACATAGTGGTCCTACTGTGTTAATCAAAACCTGCACCTTGACCTGTGTACACAGGCCTGTAGACTAGTAGAATAATACAAGCTCTAAAACTTTGTACTATGTATTTTCAAATGAAACAGTTACTTTTTGGGGTAACAGGTTATGATGGTTTATGGAATAATAAGATATCAATTATGATCTACATAGGTGAATAGAAATCTGAAGAGATACATACGTACATAAAGTAATATGCACCAACAAAGAGTGAACTACAACAATGATTAAGTAAACATATTACATACTGAACCATTATTCTATAGATGTCAGTTCATTTCATAGGGGAGAACTATTTAAGTTCTATAAATTCCTACCAAGTAAAGTCATGTTTATGACATTAATAATTGAAAAGACAGAGCACTATTTTGTCAGCCTATGCAGACAGTTTGGGACGTACCCTCTTCATATGAATACCTGCAATATGTGTGTTCATTCAAATAAACTGAAGCAGGGGTTCTAAACTCAGAACAAAGTTGTTAATAAAAAAAATTATCTCAATGAGTGAAAGATGGTGAGGAACAGTTCCATACTATTTAAGTGCTTGAAACATAAAGGGCCATCAGGTACTATCAAAACCCTTCTCAGCATCAAGGGAACGTAAAACTAAAGGATCATGTCAATGCTTAGCATAATAATAACAATTTAATAATAATTCAAACATTGCATAAAAGTTGCGCATTGGCAAGACAAATACACCTTTGTAAGAAACGGCACACTACAAGGCGCACAGTAGACCCAAGGGGCCACCCGGGTACAGGGACCCTCTGCCCTGCGCCCGGGCTGGGGAATCAACTGGTGGTAAGGAGACCTGCCCCCTTGCATATTATGCAAGAAACCGGTCACTGTGTGCTGGTTTGAGTTGTTGGTTGTGAAGTTTCGTTTGGTGTGTTGGTGTGAGTGGTTTGTGTGGATTGGAAACATCTATTTAATGATAGTTACATTTAAGTAATCTACAAAATTTAGAATCCTATTTCTGGATTAAGAGTTGACAAATCTTGCATAAGATTGACAGTCTAAATCAAAACCTGCAATTGGGTCAAAATTGGAATTAAATAACTTTTGGTTAAATAACTTAAATAACGTTTGCTTAAGACCAATACCATGACAAAATAAAGGACTCAGAAAATACAATAAATTGTAGCTTTTTAAAAAAAATATTGGTTTATTGTGCATTGGTTATAGTATTACAAACCTTTAGCACATACAAGAATCATAATACAAAGATGCCAAATAGAATATAAATCAGCTCATGGGTTGACATGGATTAATATTTACAATGATTAAATTGGTAACAAATTAGCACTGATATTAGTTATTATGAGATTAAGACCAAACAAGTTAAGAACAGTACCAAACAAAGAAGTAAAATGCAGACAATCTCACTAATAAGGCCATAAAATTCCTCAGGATAAAGCCATTAATTTAAAAGCAGCTTTCCAAACATGATAAGCAGCGGCTGATATTACAATTGATTCGGCCCCAAAGATGCTGCTCCGAAACTGCTCTGTTTCAAAAGAATTGATTTTGGTTACATAACTGGCATAACTCTTCAAATAATATGGCATCAAACTGGGGCATATGGTAAGGAGATGGCGTGCCATTTCAATAGTCGAGTTACAAAGACCGCAAGTCTGCTCCTCTCGAGGTAGATTTGGTCATCTGCCAGTGTGCTCTCGTGCCAGTAAAATATTAAAATGTAAGTATGGAATGAATTGGCGGATTTGTGATGAGCATAGTTTGGTCAAATATGATCTAAGAGAATTATGATTTAAACCCTGTGCACTGTATGTAGCATATCATTTATTTTTCGCTAAATGGTCGAGGTTCAACATCATGTCAAAATCTCTGGCTTTGTTCTTTAAAATAACTAAATACCTGTGAAGTTGTATCATATCCTCCAACAAGATATCAATGTTGCAAATGTAACTAAGTGCAGTGGAGCATAGTTCAGCCAGGAAGGAATTGGTGCTCTCTGGGGATTATTGTGTTGCCAATAGGCCAATTGGTGTTTCAGGTCCTGGTAGGGAGGTAAAAATGTTGAGGGAAAGGATACATCATTGTTGAAGCCGTAGTGAGCGAACGTAGGGAACCCCCAATTCACTCCAAAGGGCCTCAACACGCACAGAGTGAGGAGCTCCCGAAATTGAGCGCAGGAGCTTGCCTTCAAACTTGCCCACCCAAGTCAGTTTTGATCCTGGGAATACTGCCAGGCCATAGAGAATCCCCGGCAGAATACTCCTCTGGTAGTTCAGAGTTAACATTGAAAACACCCTTTTTATTAATGAATTTCTAATGTAGAGCCATTTCTTTAGAATTTTGGGTCAGATGAAAATCGTCATTAAAATCAACAAGGGTAGATGAACTGATTGGGGTACCAATATATCTGTCCACCTTTGCCAGATGGGCATCATTTTACAGCCAACGATACTTGGACGCTTTCGATTTACCACCACAATCAAGATTTCTGTTTTGCAATGTTAACTTTGAGGTCGTTTTTGGTGGCGTAGGAGGACAGAGCATCGGATGAATGCTGCAGTTCGATGGGGGGGTTGGTCCAAGAGAATGGTATCATCAGCGTATTCGAGCCATGACACTGGGATGCTGCCAATATGGGGGGGGGTGGGAGTTACGCACCGCATCAATGGCAGGGCCCACATCAGCCACATAGAGATTATAAAGTAAAGGAGCTAGCACACACCCCTGTTTCAAGTAGAGAGTAACAGGGATATTGTTGATAATAGCTTCAAATAAACCCCATCTACCTTCAGAGTCCATTTCTTTCTCTAGGAGTTGGAGGTCAAGCTTTTTTGCTACCAAAATGGTAATATCACATTTCATATGAGAGTCTTGAGAAAATGTTTCTTGAATATATGCAATGCGAGTCTAAATTTAGTTAAATGCAGGGCCAGCACTGGGCAGGTGCAAAGTGTGTGGCTGCACTTGGCCCCATGCTCATGGGACCTTGACCAGTAATAATCCAGATTCCACCACTATCAGTAGTGCTGCTGTCTGGTGCTTGATGGGTTGGCCTGCATGAGGTCTGCTCACAGCACATAGGCTTGCTCTAAGAAAGAAGCAAGTATGCAGGGCAGGAATGGAGTTTACTACTAGTAATAATTTTACCTGCACAAAGCTCCACACAAACAGGGTTAAGTGCAAGTTCGCACATTTCAAAAAGCATAAGGTCAGAGACCAGTCTCATATGACCTGCAGTATTGTGCTTTAGGCCAGTCACAGGGAGACTAGTGAAAAGACTGATTGGCCTATGATCTCTGGCCACCTGGCACCCGCTTATCATGGTGTTAAATTATGATCGCTTTACCTGTGCAGTGCATCATTTGAGGAAATAACAAAAAATGTATGTAATGGTTATAAAGCACAGCCAAGTGCTGTAAACGAGTGCAGTTAACAGCTCTGGGCATTACAGTTGTATGACAAAAACCCACTGACTAAAGGCCGCACCCAAAAGAGACCTTTTTTAAGGCTGATATGGGCGGCGTTCATTGGACAGGATTTTGCCAATCCCCCCACCAACCTGGCATGATGCATCTGGGTTGAACTGCATGACCCCCTACTCTGTCCCCCATGCTCACAATATGTGTATATCCTGCCATCCCCCTGCTATGGGCCTCCCCCACGCCCTCCCTCACAGGCAAGCTTTAGAGACGTTCTAGGTATTCAATCTTTTTGACATGCATACCAAGGTGCGCGGTGTGCGGTTGGCATCATGGAAGGAGACACAGACAACAGATTAAATATAACAAAAATTCCTTTATTAACTTAAATGTCAGGATGGTGTAAAGCCTAACATGCCCTATGCTAAGGTGGGATTTCCCTACCTAAAGAAACTAAGGATTGGCTGTATCAATACGTTCAACTTAAAAGTCTGTCTGTGTCCAAAACCTATGCTTGCCCTCACAACTAACATCAAAACAATGTTTAGGCATGTCAACCATTACTTAAACAGTGTTCCAAAAGTATAATTCTAAACTATTTCCAGCTCATGCTTATTCTTCAGCTTCTTCTCCCCAGATATCAACAAGTTCACCACAATGTTCAAGTTACCTTCTCTTGTATTTGAAGTAATATAGTTCAACACTTTTTTAAATGTCATTCGGCCCATCCCCAAGTTCAATACAGTTTCATGGCAGCAACTCTCAGGGTTCCCTTCCCCAAGTTCAATATCAAAAGATATCAGAAAGTGAAGCTTTGTCTTTAAATTAAGTTCCAGCAATTCTTCAGAGCTCATGGTTGCCTTCCCCAAGCCGTATATGCACCAGTGGTCGTTTTCCTTTTGACACAATAGTAAGATTTCCTTGTCAGTATATAGGGGTTCTCTGGTCTTGGCACTGTTGTCAGACCACACGGTCCACTCATTACAGGTTGTGCAACCAGCTTTTCAGCATGTAGGGGTTCTCTGGTCTTGGTACAGTTGTTGGACCACACGATCCACCCATTACAGGTCACGCATCCAGAAACGTTTAGTTCTCCTTTTAGCAATTTGATATTCAACAAATAAATGGTTTCTCAAAGGCAGCTTCAAAAACAACGAGTTTCTCAAGCTTGACTTCAGCTCTGCCATCACAGTCTTTCATTCAGTTTAGTTTCCTAATTTCTTTCAGTAAATGATTAAACATTAGCAGATTTGCTATTTGCAGTCAGCTCATTATTCAATATTAGCAGGTTTTCTATTTCATTCAATTTGTTATTCAATATTAGCAGGTTTGCTGTTTTCATTCAGTTTGATATTCAATATTAGCAGGTTTGCTATTTTCATTCAGTTCGGTATTCAATACAAGCAGATTTGCTGTTTTTTACACCACTTGCTTTTCGTTCATTCATTTAACTTCATAGTTCAAATTGTAATTGAATTATTTACTCTCTCAGTGCGGTTCAAAAGCTCCGTAACCTTCCCGGAGTACCCCGGTCTCTGGGTAACTTCCCCAGCACTCACCGGTTGTAGGCATCTTCCTCCGGTGGTTCTTATTTTCTGTCTTCCCTCTGGCTGCTGCTTCGGGTTCCGCTAGCCACGCTCACCAGGGACAGGAGCTCGGTCAGCGTAGGCGGCATAAATTCCTCTGAGAGGTCAGGCACGGTGTCCTTGGTGTTCGTGCCTCGCCACAGCTTGTTTTGCTCCACTTCACATGGGAGATTTCGCTCTGCACATAGGAGGCTTCCCTTGGTTTGGGGATGTTGTCCAGCATCCTTTCTTGTACTCGGGTCCCACCATGACTACCTCCAGATTTCCTGGGTGTTATGCTGATCTATTTTCTCAAGTTCCCCAAGTCTCTCTCTCTCACTCCTTCATGGTTTTGCCTTTTATACACCGGTGGTCTTTCAATGGGCTGCCGGTGTATTCCATTATTCAATTCTTCCTGAGTCTGATTAAGAGGACATGCCTTACCTTCATGCCTTTCATGCATCTTCTTCGGCCTAGTACCTTAGTGGTGAAAGTGAATGGTGTTCATCATTCTCAGTTGTCTCTTTCTCATCTCAGTAATAGAGTGGTGAGAGTGAGTGGTTTTCATTACTCTCAGCTGTCTCTTCATCGTCTCAGTACTATCAGATGTCCCAAGAGAGGAATGAAGGGGAGTTGACCTACACTCATCTATAAAGGTCAGGGGAGGGTTAGGTTGATTATCATTAGGTTAAGGCGGATGCCAGGTCTCACTTGAAGTCTTCCCACTCTCAAACCTAAAGGCTCCTCCACCTTGGTGATCCTCCCTTTCTTGTCCACCCCCAGGGTCAGGATCCAAAAAGCATTGGTATTTCCCTGGCCACCACCATAGAGGATCCGAGGGGAGTAAGAGTGAGAATACCCTCAGGTTTCTCACAGCATTCAAAAGATTGAATAGCAGCATTACACTTTATAGGTTTTAGAAGGCTTTGTGGGAAGCATGTTAGAGAGGATTGGGATGCAAGGACTGGAACGAGCGAGACATTTTGAAGTAGATGACCTCCTGGTTCATTTCATTCCCTTCACGTTCTTCATGCATCTTACTTCTGATCACTGAGTGAAGCATTGATAAGGCTGGCTGGTCTGCAATGATGTGCTGTAGAGCATATGAACACGATGCACTCTATGAGTGTACCAATATTCTCTTGTCTGACGATCCTACTTATCACTATGAAGTTTAAAATTGTAGCATTGAGGTGTGCATGATTTAGGTGTTTCTCAATTCAATGTAAGGAATTGTATTTATTACATGAAATTGCTCATTTCCTTTATTTATGTATTTATTTATTTATTTATTTATGTATACGTTGCACACAAAACACAAACAAGCACACAGACAAACACAACAATGTCTTAAGAACAGAAAGACGACAGACAGACTGGTGCAAAGCCACAAAAACGACATATAAAAGACAGAATCAGACCAGGGGAAAGAACACAAGCAGTCCAGAGATCAATCCAAAACATGTAATAGGATTATCAGCAAAAGATTTATTTGAAAAGAAGGGTCTTGAGTGCTCTTTTGAATACCAAAGGGGATTGCAATGCCCACATGTCAGGAGGAGGATCATTCCACAGACAAGGAGCAATTCATTCAAAGGCTAATCTGCCCGATAGTTCAAGATTCACTGGAGGTATTGCCAACAGGTACTCATTTTTTGAATGCAGTGTGCGCTCCCAAGATTTAAAGGATAGTCTGGACTTCAAATAAGATGGACTTGTGCCATGCAGGCATTTGTGCGCAATGTTGCCAACTTGAAATGCAATACGTTCCTTCACCTGGAGCCAGTGCAGCGCGCAGCAATCTTAGATAACCTGATCCCTGCGCTTCAGTTGATTAATAACCCTAACTGCACCATTTTGCAATACTTGAAGCTTACAAATGTTACTCTGGGCGGAGCCATACAAGAGGCTACCACATAGTGAATCTTGGAGCCCTCAATAGCACAAGCCAACGCTGCAGAGTTTTCCTTGGAAAGGTAAGGGCGGATGCGACATATCAGCTTTAAATAGTAGGAAGTAGAAGAAACTATATAGTTGGTTTGAGCCTTCATAGAGAGAGTGGCATCAAGATATACTCCCAGCGTTTTAACATTTCCAGCCACTGGGATGGTACAGCCTGAAATCATAAACTGTGTACATTCTTGTGGGAGCTTGCGCAATCTCAGTTGGGTATCCACAATCAGAAGTTCCATCTTAGAGTCATTTAGTGTCAACCCTTTGAATGCCTTCCAGCTGTGGATATAATTGTAGATTTTATTACTATTGGCGGAGTCCTGCCTATAATCCCCAGTAAAATGTAGCAGGACCTGAGTGTCATCAGTGTAGCTAGTATAAAGTACACAGAAACTGTCCAAGATGTCAAAAAGGGGCTTTGGGTAAAGATTATATACAGAAGGCGAGAGACAGGAGCCCTGAGGGACACTGCACCCTTGGTCAACATGGGATGGCTGCAGCAGATTCACTAAAGACTCTAGCAGAAGGACCAGATGAAAAAGAATGGACCCAGCGTACAGCATTAACCGAGAAATTAGCTGAAGAAATAAGTCTATCAGTCAAGATGTCATAATTCACTAGGTCAAAAGGTGCCAAGAGGCCCAAGAACACGAGAGCCGCCATATCACCCCTATCCATGACCCAAAGAATACTAGATTTCAGATCTAATAGAGCTGTTTCTGTGCCTTGAGCGGCTCCAAATCTGAATTTGTCTGTCACCAAGTAGGTTATATTTTTCTAGGCAAGACTGCAACTGTAAGTAAGCCACCATATCAATGATCTTCAGTAAGAATGGCAAATTTGTTATCGCCTGATAGTTGGTCGCTAGGCCGGGGTCATGGGAAGGCACAGAGGCAGTGGCAAAGGAAACATGAATACATTTAGTAATACATGGAATGAGATGGACAGCACACTCCTTAACAACGGCAGCTGGACAGGGATCTCCATTGCATCCTGTTCCGTTACAGTAGAAAATTCAAAGGGTGGAGTATCAAATGGAACACCATCAGTGCAATTGGGAGGATAGGAGACAGTGCTTGTTTTTCAGCAATAGTCAGCTTCAGGGTGTGTATTTTATCCATTAAGGCATGTTGAATGGATATACACCAATTCCTATTCTTACAGATTGGATTCTGAGGTTTAACATCCAGGGATTTCATCTCAATATCTCTTTAGAATCAGAGATTGCTGAGCTAATGCACAGTTCCTAATTATCTTTTTTTGCTTTAACTAAAGCTTCCTTGTACCAACGGGTTATTCCAAGATATGCTGCCTTGTCTTCTACAATCAGGGTCTTCTGTCAACGCTTGTATCATTGATAAATACAAGCCTCCTTCCCAGCATTGATAAATGCAAGGCTCCTTCCCAGCATTAATAGATGCAAGCCTCCTTTCCAGCATTGATAGATGCAAGCCTCCTTCCCAGCATTGATAGATGCAAGCCTCCTTCCTAGCATTTATAGATGATAGCCTCCTTCCCAGCATTGATAGATGCAAGCCTCCTTCCTAGCAATTATAGATGATAGCCTCCTTCCCAGCATTGATAGATGCAAGCCTCCTTCCTAGCACTGATAAATGCAAGGCTCCTTTCAAGCATTGATAAATATTTACTATTTAGTATTTATTTATTTACAGTGCGCACATAACCCGGGGGTAGCAGGGCGCAAAGGCATCAAGAGGTTTGTAAAGCTTGTTACATACAGAGGATGAAGTCCAGCTGAGGTTACATTGCTGGATCATCAAAAACACAGACATAGGTGAGGTATGAATTTACAAGAAGATAAGTATACAAGATAAGGTTATAGCAAGAGTTGTAATTACAAAGGTCATGTGAATGTTCAGACTAGACCTTATTATTGTCCGCGCTAAAACAAAAAAATACCTCGTTGCATATGTCATAAATGGACTAGAAAAACTCAGATCACGCCACTGATTTGGATTACTTAGCCTTCTTGGCCGTGTTTTAATCTTATTATTTGAGATAAGGTCTCTTCAATCTGAATTCAAAACATCACACACAGATTGACATAAGAATCACACAAACTTAAATTCCTATTGTCCAGCCTAATCCCGACACGTGTTTCTCCGTCTAAAATGTGACGGTTCCTCAGGGTTTTTTTTACCGGCTGTAAATATTCATAAGATGATAAATGATGTTCTTGCTTGTAACTTAACACTTGTGCACTGAAATCGTTTGTACATTGAAATCCTGTTTGGACAGAAGAAAATAAAAGGGCAAGTAAATGTCTATATCTTTTAAGAGCAACGAAAAAAGACAGAATGAGATCTTCAAGGCTACGTATTTTTGAGAATGGAATAGCCCAATGAATGTATAAGGTCAAAAGACTAGAACATATTGATGCAACTGATATTTAGTAGAGTGAAACTTGTGTAACTTACACAGAACAATTTGAAAGTCAGATTGTGGTGCTTCACAGTTCCCAGAATGGTTCGTACAATCGGTGTCCCCATGAACTAATCAATATCGATATCTAGGCAAAGAACGAGCGTGTGTGAATAGTTCATTAGCACGCATCGCATTTCAAAAGTGTTGTATTCAACAAACTATACAAACTATATATATAGAACCATCTTACCTCTGTTTAAGTTTGGAGCCGCGATACGGATAGCGTGTGTTGCGACGGTACGATTGCCGAACAAACTGTGGTCCACACACTCGCGTGTGAAACGGATCACGTGTGTTTGGTTTGTAGCGCGTGTGTCACGTGGGATCACAACGCACTGTGCTTTGATTGACGCCATGTTGAATTGGGATATCTACCCCATGCGATATGTGTGTTCTTGGATAGCCTAAAGAGTTTTAGATACATTAAACCGGAGTTGGCTCATTATAATTTGATATGGAAATGTATACACAAAATAGAAAAAACGCTTTGCGGTTATTGAGTGTAACGGCAAAAATGAGTTCTGTTTTGTCATCATTCAGGCATAGACCATGTAGGGCCATCCATGCCTGGATGATGAGGTAAATTTTATTAACGAAGGCCAAATCCTTGTCATAATCCCCCGTCAGCGGGATGAGGATCTGGGTATCATCGGTGTAGTTAGTGTAGGTGATACCCAGACCGTCTAGATCATCAAAAAAGGGGCTTCGTGAAGATGTTGTATAAGGTCGGGGAGACGCACGATCCCTGGGGCACGCCACAGGTAATAGGCGAAGGGTCGGCTGCTGCCAGAGTGGAAAAGACTCTCATCGTGCGGTTATTAAGGAAGGATTGGATCCAACCGGTTGCCTCTTGAGAGAAGTGGGCTGCTTTTTGAAGGTGGTTACATAGGATCTCGTGGTCGACCAGGTCAAAGGCAGCTGAGAGGTCAAGCAGTAGTAGTAGTGCAGTCTTACCCTTGTCTCTCAGCTCATCTATCTGTGCCTTGAGATCTATGAGTACCGTGTTGAGGCCTGAAACCTGATTGACAGACTCCAAGGAGGTGGAAGTGTTCAAGGTAATGTTGGATTTGTTGGTAGGCTATTTTGTCGAGGATTTTAAGTAGGAATGGTACTGTAGTGATGGGGCGATAGTGTGTAGGGGTGGCAGGGTCTAAGTTAGGTTTTTTGAGAAGGGGGAGGACCCAGGATTGTTTCAGGTACGGTGCCAGAGGTGAATGACGCATTTATTAGTTTGGTAATAAACGGTGCAAGATCCTGAGCAGCATCCTTTATCAATTGTGCAGGGCATAGGTCACCATGGCAGTTCGAGGGCTTGAGGGTGAGGATGACATTTTCAACCTCTTTAGAAGTTACTTTGTGGAAATTGAAATGGGGATTAGGTGCAGGAGTGTGCGACCCGGTGGGGTGTGCCATTTTAGGGATCAGGCTACTGGGCTTGGTGGACGCGAGAAGGGAATCTTTTTTAATACTAATCTTAGTCTTGAGGGAGGTGATTTTGTTGGCTAAGGCGTTTTGTATACCCGTGCACCAATTCTTGTCCTTGAGGCACGAGACAGGTACTTGGGTGGGTGATTCTACCTCTTTTAGTATTGTAAAGAGCTCCATAGTGTTAGATTTAGCTTGTGAAATTCGAGTGCTGTAGGACATTTGTTTGGCCAAGATGATTTCTTTTTTGTATTGAGAGGCTAGTACACTCAAATTTTTCTTGTTGTTCTCTGAAAGATGTGATCTCCAGATTTTTTCACAGCGTCGGTTTTCCTGACTAAGGGCTTTGAGGCGAGGGGAGAACCAGGTGTTAATGTGTTTTCGGGGTTTGCTCTTTCTCAACTTCAGGGGGGCTATGTCATCAAGAGAAGAGAGCTTGACTTTATTGTATAAGTCTACCAACATGAAGGGATCAGTGTGAGCTGGGATGGCATTCAGAGTTGGTAAGATCAGTGGGAGCAGGCTTTCAGGGGTGATGTTCTTTTTGTTTCTAGTCTGGACAGCTGGGGCTATGCTATCTGATTGCACTGATGTCGCCTCTAGGGTGAACGAGATCAAGTATTGGTCAGTCCAGAGCTGCGGTAGTATAGCTGAGACTAGGACTGTGCAGTTATGCACAGCTATCCAGTCCAGAGTTCTGCCTTTAGTATGGGTAGATTCTGAGATCTTCTGGGTGAATCCTTATTCCTCTAAGGTATTATTGATAGTTTCGGCATTAACATCTGAGGGGTCATTGAGACCAAGGTTAAAGTCTCCTAATATGATGCTTTGTGTAGAAGTCTTAAGGTTATTTGATAGGATATTTGTGAGGTCTTCTTCAAAAGATCCTAACGGTCCTGGTGGTCGGTCAATGAGGTGGATGGAGATGGACTGTGTATTAGTTAAGGTAAGCTTAGCGGTTAGGGATTCGCATGAATCTACGTTGGCATGAGGCAAGATTGTCAGAGATTGGTTTTGACTATAATGGCAAGACCTCTGCCTCGAGAGGTGGTACGATCGAGTCTTAGTAAAGCATAGTCGTCTGGTATGGATAGCATAATTGCAGAACCTGCTGTAGGTTGGAGCCATGATTCCGTGATAGCTAAGAAATCCAGATCTTCGTTGTATAGTAAGTCTGCAATGTCTGTTGCATGGGCTACCATAGAATGAGAATTTATAAGTGCTCCCTTGGTTCCAACTTGTACTGGTGTTGGTGGAGGTGGCAAGCTTTTGGGGATGGTGCTAGTAGGCTCACGGAAGAGTCTACTGTTCAGTTGAAGAGGGTGCTGAGAGAGGTTGCTAGTGATGACCTTACTGTGGGATGTTCTAGATAGTGGGTCATATAGTCTAGGGAGTCTGGCCCGTAGTTTGAGGTTTCTTTGAAGGACAGTGCAGGGTGAGGTAATCGTATCAGTTGGTTTAGGTGTTGACTCCTGTGGAAGTGAATTAGGTGGCATGGTGGGGTATTGGGTGCTCACAATATAAAGTAGTGATCTAAGCAGAGCAGTGTAGAGCATCGGGATATACATTATCTGGGTGGGATAGGACTAGTGCAGTGGCGCTGTAGGTAATTAACATAGGGTGTAGCGTCTAGATTTGAGTTAAGCCCTAATGTCTGAGACGCAGCGGTTAAATAGCATAGGTAGTATTACACCTGGAGTCAGTTAAAGTGCCAATAGTATCACATCTAAATTCGCCTTTAGCACGAACGACTGAGACAGAGCAGTTAAAGAGCATAACAAGTGTTACACCTAGAATCAGTTATAACACCAATAGTATCACATCTAAATTCGACTTTTGCACTAACGACTGAGTCAGAACAGTTGAAAAGCATAACAAGTGTTACACCTAGAATCAGTTATAACACCAATAGAATCACGTCGAAAATTCAACTTTTGCACTAATGACTGAGACAGAGCAGTTAAAGAGCATAACAAGTGTTACACCTAGAATCAGTTATAACACCAATAGTATCACATCTAAATTCGACTGTTGCACTAATGACTGAGACAGAACAGTCGAAAAACATAACAAGTGTTACACCTAGAATCAGTTATAACACCAATAGTATCACATCTAAATTCGATTTTATTCGATTTTAGCACTAATAACTGGGACAGAGCAGTTAAAAACCATAGGTAATATCATACCTAATTCAGTTAAGGCGCTATGGCATACAGTATAGTGGTACATATGCATATAGTATGGAGTAGCCAGATTATAGTTGTAATGCAGTTGCATATATAGAGGCCAAGCAGAAACAGTGCAGCGTGGTCCAACATACCGTGCTGGTCATGAGACAACATCACCTGGTGGCCTTGGATTGTGCACGACCTTAGAGTGCCCAGTCGTAGAAGTGCACAAGTGTAATGGGGGCGTCTCGGAGCGTTAGTGGTGCAGAGAAGAGGAGATAGGGTCATCCGACAAGAGTATACACATTAAGTTGACTAAGTTGCTGGTGGGGGCTAGCAGGGTAATGTTATGGGACGACTGGCTGATCGCACGTGCAGCCTAAATGTGTATGAGCCTTGCAGCGTTACATACAGATGAGGGCTAGGCGCACTTACCAGTAGGAGTCCAATAAGTCTGTGAAGAATCGGGCAGCGTTTATGGCTCTTGGCTCCTTCGGGGCGTGCCGGCGAATAGGATCAGATTAAAGTAGAATGATGGGCCAATCAGACCAGGCCTACAGCAGTGGCCAAAGGCTGTTGTCCTGTAATGATCTGCAAGCGGCCATCTTAGACCTGGTGAAGCCTCCTCGAGGCTAATGGTGGCAATATGGAGATGTTGGCTGGGTTCAGCAGCATTTAAATCGCACGGTGAAACTCTGTACGAAATGTACAGCGCGGTGCACGTTCCAAATCCGCTCGTGGCGGTCGGGTGGAGGTAGGGCTGAGAGGGTCTGTGTGGGTCGGTGCAGCAGCGGGGGTTCTTCCTCGCCTCACCTGTGCCGACGGCAGCACTGCTCCGGCAGTGGAAGGGGTCCTGAGCCTCCTGGCTCTTTGCTAGAGTGAACTTAGGCTCCGGACAGGAAGCCTTGTGGTCGGCCTTAGGGGCAAGCCTCCTTCCGAGCATTGATAAATGCAAGCCTCCTTCCATCATTGATAGATGCAGGCCTCCTTCCCAGCATTGACATATGAAAGCCTCCTTCCCAGCATTGATAGATGCAAGCCTCCTTCCCAGCATGCATTTATAGATGGAAGCCTCCTTCACAGCACTGGCAGATGCAAGCCTCCTTCCCAGCACTGATAGATGTAAGCCCCCTTCCCAGCACTGATAGATGCAAGCCTCCTTCGCAGCACTGATAAATGGAAGGCTCCTTCCGAGCATTGATAAATGCAAGCCTCCTTCTTGCATTAGTTTTTGCCGGAAGCCGATTCCAAATTCCGAAATCGGGCCAGGCGTGACTCTTCATGTGCATGAATGGGGGCGTGAATGCTTTTCACACACCCATTTCCTCCTCCTTACCCTCCATGGCTGATTTCCTCCAATGAGAGGAGTGTGTCTGGGAGCACACCTCAACCCCAGCCACCTCCCCACCCTCCCCCCGCAACAGGTCAGTGGTGTAGAAGTAGGACTATGGTTTTATTTGTGTTTACTGTAGTCCTACTCCTATGTCCATGACCTGTTTTTTTTATTTTTTTATTTTTTTAATCTGTTCACCCTATGCATCATAGGCCTTCCCAACCAAAGTGGAGAGTGCAGTTTTCATTGACTTTTCTGACTCAGAACGGTGGGGCCGTATCTGCCTGTTGGGAGCCCTACAGGTAACCCCCAGACAATCACAGTAGTAATGAATTGGTTCACCACCTGTTATCTGTACCACTGCAGGGCTTTGGCCTTGTTAGAGGGCATCACCTCCTGGATGACTGAGAAAACCCATACTCTGGCTACTGTCACTGTGCATTTCATTCCTCATGCCACAAATATTTGGCAACCTGGTTGTTCATTCTAGATTTGGATGTATGCCAACTAAAACATTTGATAAGGGGAAAGTCTGGGTACGCCTAGAAATGCACGAGAGCAAAGTTAACTCAGCAACAAGGAGAGTGATGGGTTTGTCACGGATCTTAACAGACAATGGCAGAGCCGGGATTCGTACCCGAGTGACACAGGTTCAATCCCCAGTCCGCGCTTAGAAACCTCTGGTATTAAGCGTGTTATAATTAACTCATTACATTAACATTACAATGAGAGACTGGAGTTCACAAAATGATTGGGGGTTGGATAAAATTACCAGTTTTATTCTTCCTGTGATGTTACTCTCTGTAATATCACCGTATTCAAATTAGAGCTGTTGCACTTCATTGGGCCCACTCTTAATAAATGAGGCACCATTTTGGGGCTTTTGACAAGATGATCAATGATTTTGATATGCTATGCAACAATCTTGAAATCCGTAACTGAATTGGAAAGAAAATAATCAAGAAGAATAGATAACATTTAAACTTGATGAGATCATGTGATTACAAAATATCTGCTAAGTTTAAGCAAACAATACATAAAATATTTGACAATAAAGAAAATATTATAAAGGATAAGCACACTAGGGGAGCATAAAACAAAAGACACGGTAAGAAACATGATGTGGTTATAGAGCAAAGGAATAATGCAACAGAACACTGTGAAACAGAAATAGCTTGGAGGAATCAGAGAGGGAAGAGAACCCCCATCCCGGTTCCATCAAGCGACCCAAACAGGAGGGTAGAGAAAAGGCCAATCCTCGAATGATATCAGGAGTAAGATTAGGAGAATTGAGCAAACAGAATTTTCATTAAAAGAAAAAGTTACAAGGTATAAGCAAAGTGAGGCACAGAAAGAGAATGCAAAAAGAAAGCTGTAAAGTGCAGGCTTCTTAAAAAATTCAGCTCTGCTCAACTAAGTCGGCATAGGAGATGTGTGTGGCTTTGACTGGAGAACGAGACCTATCTCTGGGCTTGTCATGTAGATAATTTCAAGATAATTGGGAGAAGGGCTCAGAGCTCTGCTCCTGGGGGAGTTACAGTTTCCAGGATTCATTGTGTTGATTTTGTTAGTTCCATGGGAAAGAGGTGCTGAGTACCCATTAGAAGGGGACATTGGTTAGGTGTGATCCATGGGGTGAATAAAGTTGATCTAGCAATTCTTTTGTAGGTCCATATAGTATTATCTAAGTCATACAAGCTGCATAGAAAACGTCATATCTGAATCATAGTCGAATACTAGCTTTTTCAATGGCTTTTGGAGATCCAACATTTGTTTCTTCGAAGTTGGGTTTCTTTAGCAAATTCAGGTGGGATATACTTTTATTTGACACGTGAACATCAGAGTGATGGCTGATTGGTGGCAATCAGGGTCTGTAGAGCTGCTGATGGAGAATGCTTGCCATTAGTGGTCTGGGTATGGAATTTATTAAAGGAGCCCAAGGCCTTATTCCCAGAGCACATTATATTTCCAAAGGTGGCGAGAAGGTTACGTTTAATATTTTGGGAACCACCAGATTCAGACCACTTACCAGTTCTGGAGTCCTCTTCGCCCACAGACGAGTAGGGAAGGTCACTGCAGGCTAAAGAGAAGCTCCGCCGTTTCAGTTCTGGAACGGAGAATAACTCCGACTACTCCAGGCAATGGCCTGCTTCCCTCAGTTGGGAACCCTGGAGCACAGGAATTCACAAGGAGGGGCAGTGTCTGGATATTTCTGGCCAGGAGAGGTGCACCTTACCTTTCTGGGCCTGGATAAGCAACACTACTACCACCCTGGAGTGCCTACCTTACCCATTGTGAGGTGTCTGCCACAACAGGCCATTAACCTTCTTCCCTACTTGCGGGGCCCTCCCTCTCCTTCACAGTAATCTCTGGGGCTCTACACTATAAAAAAAGGCACATCCACAAGGACTCCAGTGCATCACAACAATACTAGCATAGTGTGTAATTGAGTTGCAGTTTTTCTTTTCTACTCTGCCCTGCTAATTTGACAGTGCAGTTTTTCTTTTCTTGTAGACGTTTTTTCTCTGGATACCATCAGCTGTTTTTCCTCTGCATCCGGTGGTTCTTTAGAGACTTGGCCTTCCTTGCTCTATCCTTGCCTTACTCCTGGGCTGGAGAGCGGAAAGGAGGACGAGTGTATTTTCATTTGTTCACCCTGGCAGAAGACTCTCGTCCATCCTTCTTAAAGTCAGACTTCTCAAGACCAGCAATGGACGCAGACAAACAGAGCTATCTCAACTCCCACAGTCAGATGTTGAACAGGCCCTGAAATTGGAGCTTGAAGGCAGGAAACGACAGAGCCAGTCAATCAAACTAAAAACAAAGGATACAGCACGGTACAATGCTGAAGCAGCAAGCTATCAAGACGAAACAGAATTGTAGTTTAATTACCTCATAGGTATTGCCCGCCATATTGTATAGTGGCTATTTGAAAGTTGTGGGTGCTAAATCAAGGAGAAAACAGTTCAGAGCGAAGCATACCTCATACAAGTAAACTCCTCCGCCTGTTAAATATTCCTGCAAGTGTAACAAACGGGAAAACCACTTAAAAACATAAAAACTAAGTGAAGAGAAGGATTGTCACAAGGAGAGACCTAGTCGGCCATGTTGGGGGTAGCTTTTCACATCACACCAAGTCCTGTGTTTTTTTTGTCTGTCATGGTCAGATATGTATGCCACCAGAAATAATGAGAGTACAATTAATATTATGCATGTCTTTATGTATGATTTAACTTTATTCATTAGACAGTTGGGAGCAAGTAACTGTCTGTCAGGCTTCTCCCAGCAATCGCTTACTTGTGGCCAGTTGGCGCAGGCGTTGCAGGGCAACATTCCTAATCAAATGATTGACATTCCCGAAATTGTACACTGCAAGTCTTAGGGGCACTGACGAGCAGATACAAGGTGCATGTGAAAAATGTACTGCAATTCAGCACTAAACTCCAGCCCAGTGATATCACCACTTGCTTGACAGCGTATTCCCTGATTAAAGGAGCAACTGCATGCCAGACACCATCGAATACATACAAGGGTGCAGTGGATCTCTGCGCTGCTCACGCGAGATATCGAAATGCAGTCAAAAGAGATTGACGCATCAATGCAGAAGCGTCAGGAAAAGCTATGGTGGCCATGACATTGTAGCAACAAACATGGAGAATGCAGAGAACGAGGGTGGAACGAAGACACATACAAGGCAATTCTTAGAAACATTTTCCACCCAGCCTGATGCAGGGAATGATGCACAACCAGAACCCATCCAGGTTTCTCTGAGACATCCCCTTTGGTGGATGTTATTCCACAGTTGTGACCTCAGGGTCATCCCTGGTCCCTCGTTCCTTCATCTGGATAAAGCCATGGAAAATGGAACAGCCACAAATATACTGATTCTCCATTTACCGTTCAATGAAGTACATCTCTCTGGGCCTCAGATGGAAATGGTAATACAAGCAATGGGCAGGTGATAGTAGCAACATTCGTCCAGCACAACCTGTAAAAATCTATCATTAAGAAATCCGGCCAGAGCTTCAACATGAGGGACGCAGAAAGAATAGACACTCCTTTTGAGGGCCTATACATAAGCAAATCCTGACTACAGGTCTACCAAGCAACCCCTGAATATTACCCTGCAAAGTCATGACTATTCAAGCTGAAGTCAATTACCAGCATGCAGTCGGCTACAGCATTTGGGAGATCAGTGGACTCTCTCTTTGCAAGAGCAATGGGCACTGCAACTGCTGTGAAGTGGCTGCATCGCAGAGTTCAGGGATATCCCCCCCGCCCATTTACGAAAAGTGACAGTCGCTAGACCAGGGAGTACAAGAACTCTTGCATGAAGGAGCACTCTTTCTAGTTCCACAGGCTGGGCAAAACTGTTTTACTCAATGTAGTTCCTACTACAGAAGGCTTCAGGAAAATTCAGACTGGCCATGAATCTCAAATCCTTGAACAAATGAAAACCACATGTCAAATTTAAAATGATGATGTTAAAAGTCATTCATTCCCCTAAACCACACAGGAGCCTGCCTAGCATCTCTGGACCTCCAGGATACACACCTACACACCGAGACTTCCACCATACATGCAGCTCATATGGAATGGCCATCATTTCGATTCACAGCGCTCCCATTCGGATTAGCGTCGGCACTAAGAATGTTCACCAAGGTATTAGCCACATTGGTGGGTGTGTCACATTTTTCCAATTTTGGATGACTGTTTAATTTCTTCTTCCTCTCTGTTTAAGGCAAACTCCTGTGCAACAAAGGTCTGTGAAAACCTCGATATTTAGGGTTTTCTACTCAATTGGGAGAAATAGTAACTGAATCTACCCCAAGAGCTGCAGTTTATCTGGCCTCCCTTTTACAAAAGGACAGTCCCTGCCAGATAATCGAATCAAATTACTTCAGTACCATATCAACAAGATAAGATCCAAATGAAACATAAGTGCCTGCAAGAGAATTATGTACACACAGTGTTGCAGGAAACACAGCCCCCACCTAGCAAAGACTTCAATAAAATAATTTAATAAATAGAAACTCCAGTTACCAAGCTGGCAGCACCCATTCCGTGGAGGCTGTAACACAGCAGAACTCATGGTCCAGGTGCGCTCAGTTTACCTAGGAGTCCACCATGTAAGTTTGATCTAACAGTGCTTTGTATTCATGAACAAAGTACCCTAGTGCCAACATTCACCTACTAGTGCACATGCTAAGGTTTCGCCCATTTGGGCTTTATCTAGGCAAAGGACATGTTTTTCTTCACAAATGCTTGTCCTAAAATGATATACATCATCCAATTATGACATACATAGGTCATATACAATCCACCTATGAGCCTGTCCATCCAAGAGATAAAAGGGAAAATAAAAAAAATGAGGAGACAAAGAAATAAAATAGAAAGAGTTATATTTTAATTATCAAATGTTTCCTTCACATATTAATGTGCCAAGCACTTCCCAGACTTCCCATCACACATCCAGTAATCAGCCATCACCATATTTCTTATGAGGGGTTAAGTGTCTAACTAGCGGTGAATGAGTCCTTAGTGCTTCTCAATTATTAGTGCCATCTATGTCTAACCCTCTGTCAATTCCTCCTACTGTATAGCATGGCTGCTGTCATTCGTGCTCTTACCTATCTGTTGGTTATTCTGGTTATTCTGGATGTAGCTATCATCACTGAATCCGTAGAGATCTATAAACCCTCTCAGATTAGAAAGAGGGATCACTGTCTGAAGGAAACACTATACAAAGCCCCATCAGTAAGGCTCAGCCACCTCAACTCCAAAAAACTGTCTGCTGGAGCTCTGTGGTTTTACCTTATAAATTTCACTAGTGCGTAATTTGAACAGCATTCTTTTCTATTTTTCATTTGTTAATTCGTGTTTTGGTTCAGACATCAAATGTATAAACCTTTCACCATTATACAAAAGAAAGAAAGAAGAAGATACAAAATATAACAAAAGAAAACATGCTCATACATATTTACAAAAAATTATCCAACCGAAAATGATTCAGATCACATTAAATTAACATCCATTAAAAAAGCTATTCATAATAAAATCATGGCAGGATCAGCTTTCCATTGATTATTGGCTTAACTCTGCAATTATTTTCATTAACAAGGTGAGAAAACCACATAATGCAAGAACCGTGCTCTGCCGTTGTGCTCCCATCAGGCCAGTCCACATAAAGTCATTTACAATTGCCATCCCTAGATATCTTTCACTCTCTTCATTTAGTGCCGGGCAGTAAGTTACTAGGTGTTTGATAGTCTCTTTAGCAACCAAATTAGTACAAAATCTACAGGTCTGGTCACCCAGACCAGAGTCCCACTTGCTTGTTCTTTCTAGGGTCAAAATTTGGTTTAGCCTACAGCGAAGATAGATTGACCTTAACTTTGGACACCGAAAGATCAGGATGTAATTTGGAAACTCTTCACTTTTGGTGAGAAATGTAGCATATTCACCATACAGGGAATATCTTCCCACTTGATCAGAGGAGGCCACCCATTCATATTTGAAGAGCTTCTTCTTTGCTGTGGCCGAGCTGTGGGGGAGCTCTTCTTTAGATGAGCCTATCAGTGAGTGTTTCCACCATTTGTTTTTCGAATTTAGTAATGCTGACATCAGATTCCCTAGTTTGTTTCTCACTCCAGCTCTATTAAAGAGACATAAGAGGCAGATTTGACAATTTAGCATACGCAGCCATCTTTCTCCACTTACCTCACGCTCCCAACGAGATTAGCCCAAACTCCTTTCTAATAATTGAGTTTGGAACCGAATTAGCCAGTCCCAATGTTTTCTTCCAGAACATTCCCTGAACCGAATTGAGATATTCCCCCAAATCGATCGGTGAAAGGTCCAGACCGTATAATAATATGGCCTCCACGCTAGACAGGTAATACTGGAGCAGGGGTTTGAGTGAAAATTGGCACAATTGGGAATAGACCCTCTTAATTTTTGCCAGAAAAGGTGCACACTTCCCCCTAATCAAGAGTTTTCAACTTTCCTTGGACTTTTTAATTATGGGATAACCCAGATATCTGAGGGATTCCACTCTTTCTAAAGGATTACCTCCTACTAGCCAAATTATAGTTTTGAGCCGTCTTTTGTGAGACAACACAATGACTTTACACTTTTGTCCGTTTATCTTTAGATTGTTTTGGGCTGCATACTCAAAAAAAGAGTGAACTTTCTCTGCAACCCAATCAGTGTCAAATCGGACAAGACGATGTTGTCCGCAAATGCAATATAGTCCAGGGATACTGACCCCAGCTTAACACAATTGATGGTACCTCCCTCCCAGAAATGTTTATGGTCTGCAAGGTAGAGGTTAAACAGGATGGGAGCCACGACTCACCACTGCTACAAACTCATGTACGTAGCAATATAGTCCGTCATGACTCCCTCCCTGCTCACCTTCACCCGAGTGTTGTATCCGTGTGCAGCAGAGCCAATAGCTGTACCATGGGTCAATGGGAGATTCATGGCCAAAAGTTTCCTCCAAAGCCTTGCTCTAATCACTGTATCGAAGGCATTGGACATTTCTATTGATGCAATATAGACCGTAGCCATTGATTGATTTTTAACCGCTGTTAGAAGGTGTGACATAGTGAAGGCGTTTAAGGAGGTTCCTATCCCTGCTCGAAACCCAATGTGATGGTGAGAATACAGGCCTCGTAAGGTAATTTGAGCCTTCAGTTCCCTTAGAAGGAGAGTGCCAAAAATCTTACTTACCCACAAGGGCTATCGGTCTAAAGTTCTTAGCATCCTTCCTGTTTCCTTGTTAAAAGATCGGAATAATTGTAGATTCTCTCCACTTGCCGGGAATTGTCAGGGTTCGACTTGACGTAATTATATAAATCCTGCAAAGGAATAACCCAAAGCGCTGGATTAGCCTTAATTAGAGTGGGAGGTACATTATCAGGGCCCAGAGCCCTCAATGGTTTTGCCTTATCATTTGCCCACAGTATGTCATCAGTCTGCCATGTAAGTGCACTATGATTCATTCCCGCATTGATTTGCGGGAATTGACCCTCCTCACCACATGTGTACTTTTTGGAGATATATCCTACCCATTCCTGTGCCGTAATATTACATTTAATATGGTGCTGCATGCCCTCGGTAACTCGCCTCGTTTGTTTCCAGAAGTTCACACTGTCTTTATTGATGAGGGTCTTGACGACCTCTTGATTTTGTTCTATACGTTTTTCCATGCCAATTTGTTTGAGGGAAAGTTTGTAGTTTCTGACAATCCTTCTCTTAGCCTCAGATGGCTAAGATGACTGGATGTAACCAGCATTCAGAATTTTGGGATGGCTCCTTTATGTGCACCTAGTCTTTGTCATGTTCAGCAAGGACACAGTTAACACAGCATTGTGAGGAGCTTCGTCACGCGAACTTGGACAAATGAGGATGCGCACGCTTGCACATGTGCAATGGGTTTTTGCTGCGTTCATGGTAGAGAAAAGGAGAAAGTGAATAAAGATACATGCAATTCTCTGAGTGTCTGTCTCCCTCATTTTGGCAGCAGCAGCGACCTATATAAAGGGGGACACAATATCTGGTGACGAAGGTGGGGTGTTAACATACCTTACCCCCACAGAAATATCACTGGTGAGCACCACATTCTCCCAAGTTGCAAGGCTGGAAAGTGACTGCCTTCTGCCAAAATGTCCGAAACTGAAGTGAGAGAATGACAGAGACAAGCAGATGAAGCATCTGATGATGAAGGGCCCAGTGCAGCTGCTTTTCGCTGACCAGGCCTTTTCGACATGGGAGATTAGCAAGCCCTGGGACAGCGATGGGAGAGATGGCTGTGGAGATTTGAGAATTACATGGTGGCGTTCGATAAAAAGGCTCCAGACAAGTTAGCCAGGAGATTGCTCATCAACCTGGTTGGAGATGAAGTTGAGGATCTCATCCTCACATTCCCACCCAAAAAAGTAAAGATGTACGAGGGGCTTAATGAGGCACTAAGTACTTATTTGGACCCTCAGCACAATGTGGACAACGAAAGAAACATGCCAAATGATGGTTGAGTCCATGGATGTGTTTGCGACTCGTCTATGCAAATTGGTGGTTCACTGTGACTTCCACAAATTCTCAAATGAAGAAGCCATTGGATTGAGAATTATCGGATGTTGTCTATCGTCCATGTTCAGAAAAAAGTTACTCCGTGAACCTCTTCCCTTTGCAACCATTCTACAAATGGCATGGATAGAAGCGAGAGCAGATTCCCAGGCTACGTAGATAGAGACAAGTAAAGGACAGAGGAGAGAGCAAGCATACCACTTCAATCAAGGCAGTAGAGGCAATAACTTTGGCAATGCTCTGTGAAGAAAGTATGGCACAAACGGAAAATGTATAGGTGTGGTCTACCATTCCCGCACAAGGAAGGCATACTATATCCTGCATTTGGACACAAATGCGCCAATTATGCAAGGAAAACCCACATGGTGAGAGTATGTAATGCACCACCAAACCAGACGAAAGGTAGTATCAGCATTGGGACCAGACCAGAGTATAATATGCACACTCCAGGGCCTAGAAGAGACATCAATGTGAGAAGAGTTGTAGTAAGTCCCGTCCAAAAAGTCAACGGGCAATCTCCATCACCCTCACCAGTACAGGGAAGAAGCCAACATGAGTATGCGTACATGATAAATGATATGGTGACTGCCCCAGAAGGAGACATTGACATCCAAGTAGGTCAACACCCTGCCAAGTTCCTCATTGACATGAGGGCCATGTTGAATATCATGTGTATATCAGAATTTCGCAAAATGGCACATCCTCCAAAATTGACACTGTTGGAGCTGAAGGTATTTCAGTGGGCTACCAGGGCACCAGTTTGAAAACATGGAAAATTCTCAATGCGACTGAACTACAAAGGGTGGCAAGCCATGACAGAGTTGCATGTCCTTCAGGGAGAAGTGGTGGGAAGTAATCTTTTAGGCAGACCCACAGCCCTTGCAATGAAGATCGCCGCCGTGATGTACACCATGCAACATGGGGTCTCAGTGTATGGGTTCCCAGTCATGCAACGTTTTCCAGAACTATTTAAAGGCATTAAATGCCTGAAAGGAGATCCAGTTACCCTTCAAATAGATGGGCTGGTACCTCTCGTAGCACACCTTCGACGAATACCCATTCACCTGCAACCACAAGTGGAGAAAGAGATTCAATGCCTGTTGAGTGATGATATAATTGAACCTGCCCGCGGTGCCACTCCATGGGTTTCGCATGTGGTGGCAGTAACCAAACAAGGATCGTTTGTTTGCCAGCAATTTGTCTGTGTGTGAACATGCGTCAATCTAGCAAAAGAATTGAACGGGAACAACATCCCGGTATGCACCTGGATGGCATGATTGTTTTTCAAAATGGAGCCAAAATGTTCACCAAACTTGATCTATACAAAGGGTACCAACAAATCCAACTAGACGAACAATCATAGTACATGACAACATTGGTAACACACAATGGCTTATTGCGATACCAATTATTAAGCTTTGGGAAATCTTTCAGGAGAGCATCAGGAAAGTAATTTGACACATAAAATACTGCTTCAATTACAGCAACAATATTTTGGTCTTTGGTGTTAACGTTGAACAAAACGATCGAGCACTGCATCAAGTGTGTCTGTCGCACTCTCAAGCGGGGCTAACCCTAAACGCTGAACATTTCTTTTTTTGGACACGTGTTCTCCCAAGATGGAATGAGTCCTGATCCTGGAAAGGTAACTACCAATGCAGACATTTCGCCCCCACAACACGTGAACATGGTGGGGTCATTTCTGGGTATGGCCAGCTATTGCAGCATGTAACTGAGAGACTTTTCCACCATCAGTGTGCTATTAGGAGAGCTCACCAAGCAAGGAAACGAATTTCAATGGAACAGAGCCTGTGAAGAGGCGTTTGCACACAATAACAAAAGCATTGGACCTGCAGAGTGCATGGCCTATTTTTACCCAACTAAATGCACTGAATTAACGGTGGATGACAGCCCGATAGGCTGGGGTGCCATTGTGGTGCAACACAGACCAGGAAGAGAAGGTCCAATAGCTATTGTCGCATATGCCTCTAAAAGTCGAACAGTCGTAGAAAGAAATTACTCACAACAAGAAAAGGAGGGGCTAGCCGTTGTCTGGGTGTGTGAGCACTTTCATATGTGTTTGCTTGGGAAACCTTTCACAGTTGTTACTGATCATTAAGCCCTGGTCACCATCTACGGAAACCTTCAATGCAGAATGCCTCCTAGAATTGAGAGGTGGGGGTTAAGATTGCAAGATTCCAATTTCACAATCATCCATAAGCTAGGAAAAGAGTATAACCCAGCGGATTTCATGTCTCAGTACCCAGTCCGGAAACACAAACATGACCCGTCCATGGCAGGAGTACATACATTTTCTCGGTCAGCAAGGACCTCCAAAGCCACTTACGATGAGTAGGGTAAGAGAGCACACCATGATTGACAGAATATTACAGAAAGTAAAATAACTCATAGTGTCTCGAAGGTTGATAGATAGTAACCTAGAGTACTAACGTGAAAACCAAGAGGCTTGTAAGCAAGAAATGCAAGCATTTAGACAAGTGAAGGATGAGCCGTCAATGACCGCATAATGCCTTGTGATGCTTGGGAGGTGTATAGTCATACCTGTGGATCTACGCTAGCAAGTAGGTGACTTAGCACATGAAGGTCATCAAGGCATGGTGGCTGCTAAGCAACAAATACGAAATACCATGTGGTTCCCAGGGATTGACTCAATGGTGGAAAGCACGGTAAAAAGTTGTCACCTCTGTCAATGTACATCAAAACCTGGCAACCCGGAACCATTCAAGATGGCAGAAGTGCGAGAGGCTCTGTTGACACATGTAGCGGTTGACTTCTTTGGACCATTTAGAGGTGGAAAATACTGGATGGTGGTGATGGATAAATGTTCTCGTTTCCCTCTTGTACAAATGATTTTGCCCACAGCCACTAGCACTGTCATCCCTGAATTGGGCAACATTTTCTCTGTGTGGGGCATTCCTGAAATATTAAAGTCAGACAATGGGCTGCCACTCAGCAGTCTGGGATTTTCACAATTTATTAGTCACATGGGCATATATCACCGGACCATCACACCTCTATGGCCGCAAGATAATGAAATGATTGAGAAATTCATGGGAGTCTCAAGAAAGTATTTTAAAAAAATTAGCTGAGTCAGATGTCATTGAAGCAACCAGCATGCAACATGAAAGAAAAAATATGCACGGGTATGATCCTTTAATAGAAGGCGCTAGGGCCCTAATGAAATTCGTGAAAATGAAAGGATGTGGGCTGCAAACCCATAGACCACCCATACAGGCCTATAATGTGTATCAGACAGTAAAGTTATGAAAACACACAAATCTGGTTGAAGTCATTTTTTCAGCCAGAAAGTCTTTTCAACGCCGTCTTTCTAAGGAATCTGGAAACTTTGCTTGGCTAGGATTTTGAGATTTAACCCGAAACTGAACATATTACATTTCATCATTCATCACCAAATGGTTAAGTCAACAGACACATGAAATATGAGTTGGATTTAATTTGGTATTGGACTAAGCTTCTGGTCTGTGAGAAGGACTGGCTAACATTTATATATTTCAACTCTACATGCGGATAATGGACAGGGATTTGGTTGCTTAATACAGACGTGCCTTGAGGATGACCAAGAAAGGGTTGAAACACATGTCGGCTGAACACATTTTTCTATGGGACAATTAAACATTCTTGAAATTGTATATATGTTGTCAATTTCACTAAATTAATTTTATATAACAGGATCAGTAGATATCCAATAGGGTAGAGCGCTGATATCCAAGACCCAGTCCCTATATCTTTACTGTCAGTATGCAACATGCTCAGGGATTACAGAAACTTGCCGCATGGAACTAGGGGAATGTGCCCATTAGAGCTTGTGTTTCAAAGGAAAGTAAAAACGAGACTTTACCACAGGAAAGTCTTGGGAAATTGACCTCATGACACTGCAGGCTGAGAATGCGGGGGGCAAGAAATGGGAGATTAAAAGATATGCTGATGAAAAACAGAAGGCAAAGCCTTCAACACTTCAAACGGGACAAGATTCTTGTGTGTCAGAAACAAAAGCGGAAGTCAGAGTCAAGATTTGTTCCTGCTCATTTGGTCATCACGCAGATAAAGGGGTCCATGGTGACTGCCCGATCTCCCGGAAGGGTGATCACCCAAAATGTGTCTCAATTTAAGTTCTACCGTGAGGGAGAGAAAGAGCATGACGAGGAGGAGAGTGCTGAAGAAGGCAGTCAAGAAAGGTCAAGAAATGATGAGGCAGGACCAATGGAGCCTGGACCTGCAGTGGAGATACGTGTAAGACCAAAGCGATGCATCACAAACTGTGAGTAATGTGTCTTGTTTCGCCCGAGAGGGGAAGATGTTGTGTCCAGCAAGGATACAGTTAACGCAGCGTATGAGGAGGCTCGTCATGTGAACTTGGATAAATGGGGATGCGCACGCTCGTGCACGTGCAATGGGTTTTTGATGCGTTCATGCCAGAGAAAGGGAAAAAGTGAAGAAAGATACATGCATTTCTCCGAGTCTCTCTGTCCCTCATTTTCGCACGTTCCCAAGAAGTAGCAGCTACCTACATAACAGGGTGACACAATAGTCTTCTTGATTGTTTACTTTTTTAAAGGTGTGATCACCTGAGGTAACATATATATGGGGCTGGCATTAGCGTTATGTCTTAAATTGTATGACTATGTAGATGGTCAAACCTTTGCGAACTAGCACAAAAGTACCTTGTAATCTTCCTGAAATATCAACTCTGCGAGTTCTGCAGATGTTTATTTATTCCCGACTTCATGAAACTATATCAAAAATGTGCATTCCTTCTTCCTCGATCTTTGCCGGCACAAACATAAGTTTATGTTCACCTTAATATTATGATGAAAAAATGAAATAGCTAAATGTCCTAGTACCATAATCCCTTCATGATTTCTTACCTGCTTGATGCTTTCTACTGATTTCAAAATGGGGTGGCATCCCACATTATGGATCACCGCCGCCATTTCGAAATAAATATTTATAATATGAACATCATAGTCGGTCGATGTGATGACATCACTTTTGCGTGTTTTTGCGCCTGCCGGTTCTGGCCCCAATCCTATTTGTTATACGTGTACCTTTAATCTTAGTTCTAAGAATCACCATTGGATGTGAATATAATATCCGTATGTTATCACTTTACCAATAAATATGCACACAAAATACGAAGGGTTATTTTCTGCAAAATCACCCACGAATGGGCGATTACCGGGCTATACTGGCCCAGCCGGACCCGGTAATTGCCCTTTCGTGGGTGCGGGGCCTGGTACATCCCCATTCCCATTTGAGCCCAGTAGGGCTCAAATGGGAATGAGGAGGGTGGTAGCACTGATACCATTAACAACGGTACCGGTGCTACCATCATGTTCTGCTCGCGGGTGCTGGTATGCCCACCAGGTCAGACCTGGTGGCTGCAAGGGCACCCGCGAGCAGAACACCTAGTATGGCGGTACAGTAGCAACGGTGCCAGTAGAGATACCAGTACCGTTGTTGCCTTACCGATACTTGTAATGAGGCCCATTGTCTCTTTAGCCTAACAGGAATAGTTCTGTGAACACTGCAAAGTTTTATTTGTTTCCCTTCAAAATTAGGAATGTTCAGCAGTTAAAATTGTTTTTACTTTGCTGACTCTTGCTGGCTCTTGGTAGCTTGATCGGGTCTGCATATACAGAACTTCTTATCTTGCTTCACTGTCAACGGTTGCAGGAGAGGTAAGAGTCTCTCCTTTGTAAAGTTGTATGTAATTAAGATGCAGCCAGGCTTGTCTTCCTTGATTCTTTACGGCAGTGGGGGTAACCTTCTCTAACAGGTACGGTCCTTCAAAATTGGGCTTATTCCAAGTGCGGGTGACATTTTTAATGAGCACTTGACCTCCAGGATACAAACTAAGGGGCTTTAAAAGTTCGATAGGTTTGATCATTTGGCTGTCTTCTTCAATCTTCTTCGACCCTGGCCTCCTATTTTAATTTGTTGGGAAATAAAAGAAATAATAGCGATCATATTTGTTAAGTAATCATGCATCTCATCCCCTAATGGTTTTGCTAAACTAAGGGCATCAGTTTTTATTCAAGTGGGAGGAGCAAGGGGTACTCTCATACAGCGTCCAGTCACCAACTCATGATGATTCAGGTGATGATCTGAGCAAGGCTGGTTTCTTAGTGCAAGTAGGGCAAGAGGTAGGCAATATAGCCATCCCTCCTTCAAAGTAATTTTTTATCTTAGATATCCTCTCTTTAAGGAGTCAGTTTAAACGATCACAAATACCATTCATCAGTGGCTGATAAGCAGATGAAAATGTATGTGTTATGCCCAATAGAAGGGTTATCTGTTTGACACATCTCATTTACAAAATGCAGCCCATTATCACACAGTAGGTCTTCGCATACACCCCATCTAGGAAACACCTCCCGTACAAGAAATTTGGCAGCACATGTGTCATTGGTGTGTGTGCATGGACCTTTCTCAATCCATCGGGAAAAGGGACATATTACCACTAATATATGTCTGTAGCCATTGCATGTTTGCAACATATCCACATAATCTATATGCAGATGCTGAAAAGGACCATTGGGAAAGGGTATTGCTCCTCTCACTGTTCACAAATTATGTCCTGCTGTGGATTTATGACAGACAATGCTGTTCACAATAAATTGTGCGACATGCTCTAACAGGTGCGCCGAAAACCAGTCTTCTGCAATCATGGCAGCAAGACTCTCTCTGGTTGTATGCGCAGGATAGTGAAGCTGATCGAGAGCAATTTTTAATAAAGCTGGAGGCATAACTGGCTTTCCAGTACAACTGGCATTCCAGTACTATCTTGTCTACATATAGCCTCTGTGGGGGATAAAGAACACCCCGTCTTTTCCATAAATCTTGTTCTTTCTTTCGGGCTCAGTTCATTTAACTGCGCAATGGATAACATGTTAAAACCTTCCTTCATCATCATGCAGTGTTCTGGCATTTGCTTAACATCTTCTACTTCAAAATTATAAATATTGGGAAAATATGCTGCCCTTTCCGTGTCAACCTCTATGGCTTCCTTACTGCGAGAAATCATGTCTGCCCTCTTAGTATAGACTGAGCATTTCACCACGGGGATTGCCAATGGGAGCTTCAGTACCTTGATAGGTTTGTCCAATAGCGATGCATGTTGCACGGGTGTGCCATCTGTGCAGAGGAAGTACTTCATTTTCCAGCGTAATAATCCTGTGTGTATGGTTGACATCACATAGGCGGAGTCAGAGTACACTGTCACTTCCTCATCCTCACATCTCTGACGTGCGGCGATAAGCACCACTAATTCTGTAGCCTGTGCTGAACAATGTGAAGACAGTCTTGCACTTGTCACTACTTCAAATTCTGTTTTAACTTCACTACTGCCAATCCCGAATGCCTTTCTCCTGTCATTTGATCAATTTTAGAAGAACCATCAATTTATAGAAATTCCCCCCTAGCTAGAGCATTTTCTTTAATGTGGGGAATATTGTCATAAAACTCAGTATATGTTTTGAAATCATGTACATAAACCTCCTTTTCTACTGGTTCTGCTATAAAGGTTGCTGGATTCACTACTCTTCATCTAACAATTTGAATCGCTGGATTTGAAATCATCACCTCGTAACATGACGCTCTTTGTGTAGTAAATGTGCTTTTAGGTTTCTCCAAAATGGCGAATACGGAATGCACGACGTATAACATCATTGAGCACCCCATTGTAATCATTGCAGCTTTTTCATTTGTGAAAGCAGCAGCAGCTAGATCTTTTTTGCAGAGGTAATGCCCTTTCATTACTAGGTCTAAAATCCCACTGTAATAAATTAATAGTTTAAGTCCATATACTAATGTCTTCTGCATGAGGACTTCTGTTATTACCACTCCATTTGAATGCGAGTATATCTAAAATTCCTTGTTATAGTCTGGAATCCCTAACACAGGTGCTGTACGGATCGCCCTTTTCAACTCTTCAAATCTGTCCGTCATCTCATCTGTCCATATTATCCCACTTTAACTTATTTTTGCTTCTTTAAGTCCTTTTAAAAGTGGTCTAATATATGAACTGTAACCAAAATCCCAGGCACTACAATAATTGCAAGGACCTAAAATGTTATGCATTTCCTTAACTGTCTCGGGTCTTAGAGATTTCATGATTGCTTCTGCTCTCTCCCCTCTTGAGAGATTGGCTGTCCTACATACAGGACCTCTTCCTGGCAATATTGTAGTAGTTCTTTGTCTACTTTATATCCTTTAATTGCCAATACTGTCATTAACTGGACTGAACCTTCTCTGCATCGTTCTTCTGGCTCACTGAACACTAATATGTCATCTACATGCTGAATTATTGTGCTCTCAAGTTGTATGTTACCTAGGTCCATCTGAAGGACCCTATTAAAGATTGATGGGGACTCACAGTACCCCTGTGGTAATCTTGTATGTTTCCACTGCTGGTTTCTGTACGAAAATGAGGTCAAATCATGGGAGTCCTCATGAAGGGGAATTGAAAAGAAAGAGTTCTTTAAATCTTCTACTGTAAAGCATTTAACTGTAGCTGGAATGTTACATAATATTGTAGCTGGATTCAGAACCAGAACAAAATCTGCTTTGACAATATTGTTTAGGGGGCGTAGATCCTGAATAAATCTCCATGACCCCCCTGTTGATTTCTTCACTGGATACAATACCGTGTTACATGTGGCATCTGATGGTACCAATATTCCTTGCTGTATTAAAGCAGAAATGGTTTCAAATATTCCTTCATCTGCTTCTCTGGACATGGGATACTGTTTTGCTCATGGTTGAATTGCTACTGGCTTAAGTGTTATTTTAACTGCTCGTGCTCTACCCAATAGACCCACGCCATACAGACTGTTAAAATGCTTGGGACCCTTTCTAGATCTGTCTGGAACATTATGGTTTCTTTCTTACCAATGCCATTCTCTGTGGTAATTCCCTATTTTCAACTTTTATCCAATAGGGGAGACTTATGAAAAACACAAATTCATCGTCTGAGTTCTCATCTCTGAACAGTTCCTCGTCTGTCAAATATGTTAGTCTATATACTTCATCAAGAGCTATTACTGTTCTCCATGCTCTTCCTTTGTCATCTGTCCCATGAACAACCACCCTTTCCTCTCTTACCACTTCTACCTCCAGCTATATGGGAATAACCTGTCCTTCATAGTCATCCATAGGTATTTTTGGCCCACACAAACATTTGTCAGGTATCCACAGCAATTTACCTATCAATCCAGGAAGCCACGTCAACAAAATATTTACTCCACACCATAATACTTCTGGGTCTAAAGGGTCACCTCACAATGCTTTTTGGCCTATAAATGCTAATATACATGTTCTTACATTCATGCAAAATATCCCTGGAGTGGAACATAATATCCCTTTGTCAGTAAAGGATATCGTCATATAAAGTTTTGTCATCAAGTCACATTATGGTATGTTAACTAGTGTGTGTTGAAAATACAATAATGGCATGGACACATCATGTTCTCCTATTGAAATTGGTAATTCATCAGTAAAAGGACTCAAACTCATAGCCCCAGAGAATTCCTGCGCATTCATGGTAATGCCAGACATTGGAAACCTTCCCTCTCGAACACAGGAACGAGTTGCTCACGTGTCCACAAGAAACGAAAATGTCACAGATAGTACTGTACACATCAAGTCGCTCGGTGGGCTTTCCTATTGTGGGTATAAATTCATCTCTGGACCCGTGAAAGGAATTCCTCCCACCACTGTCAAACTCCATATCCTGGGTGTAGGTGTTTGTGGGGCTCCTGTATTCGCCTTTCATTGTGGCATTGTTCCCTATTGCATTGGAGTGTACTGTTGAGTCTGTACTTGTTGTGTTTGCATAGGTGCTTGCTGCGGTTGCCCTTGTGGCAATTGTGGTTGCAGCTGAATCTGCTGCGTTTGTTGTACTTGTGGCACAATTGTCTGATACTGCATGCGATCTTGGGCATAATACACCAGTGGTTCTGTATTATAGGGTGGAACGTAGCCCACCGCCCCTCTTAGAGCTTGCCAGTTCTGCTGCATGTCCGCTCTACTTCTACACATGCAGGCCATATGTCCCATCCTCCCACAATCCCAGCACTGTTGCGGCTGTCCTCCATTAAATACTCTCCTGCCTTGAGGGTTTTGCAATCCGCCTTCCCGTCCTCTAGGTCCATTCCCTGTAGCACGTGGCCAGAAATTGTACCCACCCTGGTCTACGGGATACCCTACATTGATTGGCTGTGCAGGCGGTAACTATTGTGTAACCACTCCTTCTCCGCTCGTCAGTACTGTTCCTTCTATAGCAAATTTTGACAATTTCTTCTGGACTAACTTTGCTTCTTCAAGCTTCCTATTCTCAACATTTTTCTTATTCATTTCTTGTAACAGCCGACAATGGTGGACGATAGTCAACTGTATTTCTGGCCATGATTTCGCTTCCATCCCTATCTGTTGTTTTATCTATCTTTGCACTGGCTATGGCAGTCCCTGACATAAAATATGATAAAATAATGCTACAGTCTTATCCCATGGTTCTCTCTTCTCAAGACGCCAACGTTCTTGAATCTCCTGAATATGAGCAACAGGATCTTCGTCTTCACCCATTTTCCATGTCATAATCGTGCCAATGTCTGACGTATCAGGATATTGTACTCTAAGTGTTGGGGTTTTGTTAGGCCGATGCTTGGAGACAGCTTGCACACTTTGAAGAGGGATTTAACCCGTGAATATTTGGCTCCTTGGACTTGAATACACATGTGAAATCTAGACCACATTTGCCCTGATTTGAAAAAGACACTGATGTGTTGAAACACGTGTAATCTGAGAGGGCACTGTTTGTTTTCACCCAGATTTCTTTACTTGTACTCTAAGTGCCCTCCATACATTTGCTCTGCAATGATTAAATGGCGCTCCATCATGTGTTGTGTTTTGTGCTGTCACACTTGCATATCCCGCTGATCTCCAAATGTCATCAGCTCTCTTCCCTAGAATAACTGCTAGTAGGAATTTTACATCACCCACTGCTAATGTCATTCCCACTTTAATTGTTTCCAACTCATAAATCCATTTACCCACTCCTGTAGTCAAACTAGGTCATTTACATTTCAGATTATCTTTATCCATCTGCGACCATGGTATATATTGTGGACGCCCTCCCCTTTCTCTAATATCGGGAATTGTGTAAACCCTGTTCTACAATCGTATCCACCCATGCTTCTTTTCTTCTAGGTGGGGATGGTTTTGCCCGCTCGTCTTCATCCTGGCAATGACCTCAATCTACTTTCATAAAGCGGGGACATTTACCCCACACTATGCAACCGTCCTTGAGGTCGTTTGGAATATGGTATAGGTTCTGGTGTTTTTTTCTTTTGGTTCTTCTAAATCTGACTACTTTACCCCTCTTTCTATGTTTGTATCTATCAAAAAGCCATATGCACCCTCTCCTCTTGCTTTCTCATTTTCTTTCCTTTCTTCGTCTGATATCATTATACCCCAACTGGTATGGCTGTTATCTCTTTCCTCGTCATCAAGATGTAGACTACTTAGGGACAGCATTCTATGCTTGTCCATCATTACATCATCTGACCTACCTCGTTTCTCTCAGAGGAGATCCTTCAATACTCCCTCTGGTCTTGCCTATATAGCTCCCCAATCCTTTCCCCTGTGCCTTCTGCCTCATGCTCATCAGCCCATGTTGGTACTCAGGGTATCCCGTGCACCTCCGTACAGGGCTGTTGTGACCTTCTCTCTTCTGCCCATCGTTCTCTTTCTTCAACTGGTATTACACATCTATTAACAATGTGATCTATTTCATCCTCCCTTTCTCATTCCTTTTCCTTTGATTCCCGTTCTTCTCTTACTTCTCTCTCTCTTTCACATCGTCAATACCCTTTCTGTCTAATTTGAGTAATATTTGTCCTACCATCCATTCATTCTGTACAATTATCACTTCGCTGGCTTTATCTTTCTCTCGTTTTTGTCTCTCAGTCTCTTCTTCTATCTCCATCAATCTAGCCTTTCTCTTGTTACAATCTTCATATTTACTAGGTCCGGACATATATTCACATTCTTTACTCTTACTTTCTTCTGTACTATCTTTACTACTATATGTGGGGGGTGCACATATCGGATTAATATACCGAGCTGCTACTTTTAACTCCTTTAGAGGATAGAATCCATGTTTTTCCTCAGTTGTACTTTTGTCTTCAGGAGGAGAAAGAGGAGCCGAGGGCACTGTGTCCCCCTATTATTATGCATCCACTCCTTCTCGGGTGGGTCTTCTTCCTTGCTCTGATACATTTTCCATAGCTCTAAAACAGCTAACCTTTTTTGTAACTTCTTCACTGTGTTCACAGCATGTAAGTATGTTGTCATATGTTGCAATACTGTTCTTGATAGGGAGCCCTCTTGAGGCCAAGACATGAACATTTTGTCAGCCGTGCCTCTTCCCCATTCAGCAAGGTATTTCCTAATCTTGGGTGTGTATCTCGGTAATGTTTTGCAAAAGTGTAGAAGGGGAGTGTCCCCCATAGTGACAAGTTGCTTTTAACAGTCGATACTTACCAGATCTTTTATTCTGCTACGTCTTTAATTATTAATATCACAACAATCAATTCAGGAAAGCACCATCAATCTCCGTCCATTTCCCAAAAAAGATTCTTCAAACAATTTTCAAACTTACACAATAATTTTCTCTTTACGTCTTCGTTATGGTTCGATCGATACCCACTATCCTATTGTTTTATTATTGCCAATCTAAGAATCTTATTTTGCTATATTTTTTCTCGACTGTTACCCTCCTATGGTTGGCGCCAATCACTTGTTTTTAGGGTCTGATAAGCAGTGAAACTATTAGTATTGTTCTATGTTTTCAGTTTACAACCTAAATGATCACAACTACACTAAATATTCATAACCCCGAACAAATGTGCACAACAAATTCTGCGATCGTCTTTCTAATTTTCTCTAGTAAAAGTATCTCATCTCCATTTTACCCCATTTTGGAGTGTGAGATGCATCCTTCATGTCAGCCTTGCCTAAGGAGTCCCTCTTAATATCCCAACTTGGAGTGTGAGGCATTCTCTTCTATCTCCTTGAGAATATGTATTCGAGGTATCACTTCTTAAATTAATCCCATTATATTTTGCCCACTATACATATTTACACATGCAATACAATCCCTCCCCTTTGATTTGCCACTTTTGATATTCTACTTACATCCATTGCTCAGTTCGAGCCCTTTGCTATCGACTCTTCCCCAAACGATCATTTCACCTTCAGTCCACGGGGCGCCTCTGGTGACCGGACAGGAATGTCTTCAAAGAGGCCCCTGCTGACCATCTCGGTTTACATGCATGATTCGTCCGCAATCCACAGGAAACTCTACTGTCTTCCAGGCTGATGGTTGAAGACGTAAAAAATCCAAGAGTCTGGATCTGAACCATCCTCTGCTACCAAATGTGCGGTAGCACCTCTGCCGTTCCAAATGCCAAATGGTATTACCGCAGTAAGTGATCTCAGGCCCAAATAACCAGACAGACTCAAAGAATATGGCAAAATACTACTTAATTATCAGTTCAATGAAGTTAGGAAACCTGGTGAATGAACAGATTGCAGCTCACACACTCTCAATGCCTTTCGGTTACACCAAAGGTTTTATACCTCGACATACGTCAGCTATGACTTCTTCCTACATGGTTAACAATAAAAACCTATCGGGCGGAGGGATTGGTTAAAGGAAACGTATACTTAAAGTTTGAATAGGTGTTAGCATCATCATTGGATGCCCCTTATCTGGTGGGCACGCCTTGAACTACCTCTAGCTATGTAAATTACAGATAATGTCATAACAACAGCAGCGGGTAGGCTTCTGCAACAATTTATGGTCAACCATTACATAGGCCCTCATGATTGGTTGGCACTCTCTTCCAACCTTGAACATTCGACTCATTAGCAGCACATAAGAAACGAAACCCAGGTGCAGGGGAACAACGTCAGACAACTGGCTAATTAACCTACCATCTCTCATCAGTTAGGCCCTAAGCCAAGGCTTCTTCTTTGTAGTTGACCTGGCTGAACATTCTCTTCCTCTGAAACTTAAAGGGAGTGAAGGTACATTGCTATCTTCATCTGAAGCCTTACGTATAGGCCTTGTTTTCCGGTCTTGAGCCATGTGTGATGAGACTATGATTTTGACCATTTTGCCCTTCTATTTAGTACTATTTGATTCAGTAATATTAGGTACAATTAGTCTCCTTGGACTCTGGACACTTGGTTGCTCCATCTTGCATGTGTTTTTCATGTCTTTAATTGTACAATACTTGGCACTCGCAAATGTTCACTCATTTATTTAAGAGAAATATGTCCTGCATGCAGGGCTTATCCTCTTCGTCTCCTTTCACGCCTCGCAGTTGCTTCTTGCTGTGACATCTTTAATTCTGAGCCAAACAAATACCCTTTGTTCTTGCACAAAATTGCATTTCAGTGCCTGTCACCTCTGCGACCTTGGTCTTTCCTCCTCTCAAGGCTTCTTGCTTACTATTACATGATGCCGACATCCATTTTGTCAACATAGGTGACTTACCCGCGTCCTGTTTCCTACTTTAGTAAGCTTCTACATTGTCTCATCTACCTTGCATTTCTGCGCATATAAATTTACTACATCTCTAGTCACTTATCTTCTTAGTGTATGTGGTTTTCTTCGTGTTGGCATGTATGCTTACTTTGTCACTTCAGTCACATCTTCATTTTTCAAATAGTCATATACCGTTTCAGTGTGTCCACGTATCTTCTCTTCATGACATCACTTTGCATCTGTCAGATTTCACTTATAGTTCTTCTAGTTCCAGTGAGGGGTTTGGCTCCATAAGTGATGTATGCATCTGCCTTTCTACACTATATGCATAACTGAAAACATTTTACATCTTGGTGCTGGGATATTTTTCTGTTAGGTCTCTCTGTATCCACATTCTGAGGCCATTGGCTTGTAATTTTGGTTTACTGTTAATTTGAGGCGAGTGCAACAGAATTGGAAACTCTGGCACAGAGATTGCCCTGGAGTTTTGCTAATTGCAGACCAGTTCTGCATTTTCTGGTTCCAGCTTGCGATCTACCCTTAGATGTCATTTAGGGGTCGCCAGGGGTCGCAACTGCAACCCCTGAGGTCTTCTTTGCTACCCGTGCGGTCTCCTTTGCTACCCATAAAAATAAAAGCAAAAAAAAAGATTTGTTTTTATTTAGGTTTTTATTTTTTTTACGTTGAAACTCATGGGCTCTGGCCAGGAGCATGTGGCTTTGTTTCTGGAGTGGCTGGTTTCTGATGGCTATAGCCGTTAAGATAGCTCAGTGGGTTGAGCGTTAGCTGCTGCAATGTGTGTGTGATCTGCAGGTTGCAGGTTCGACTGCCAGCAAGGTTAATTTAGCCTTTCATCCTGCTGAGGTTGATAAATGAGTACCAACACAGGTTGGGTGATATTGTATTTGTATTTATTCTATGTGAAGCGGGCAAGCGTAAGTGCTATATAATAACACATCATTATTGTTTGGCCTTGGATGTCTGCTTGCATTCACAGTGATCTAGTAATATGGGCCTATACACATTGATATTAATGATAAATATGGTGATCCATTCTTGTATGAAATGTATATCAGTTTACAGTGATATCATAACCATATTTTCTGTAGTGTACTCGGAAACAATGCTATGTGATGCCACTTCCTGTTTTGTCATGGGGTGAAAGGTCGTGTTCCATCGTTTCCCGTAATGTCACTTTGGGGTGGGTCATATGACATCACTTCCTGTGATGTCATCAGAGATCAAGGGTCATGTGATGTCACTTCCGCTACCCCTGGCATTTTGGTGAAATGAAGTCCCTGGATCTACCAGTTGCTCAGGAAGTGCTACAGCAAATTACAAAGGGAACCTCGGTTAACTTGACTATGAAAGTGCTGTTCCTGGTGGCAGTTACATGAGGCCTCTGTTTGGGGGAAATCAATGCTGCATTGGACCATGAACCATACTTAGGTGTTTTACCTTAGGGTGAAGTTCTTAGACAAGGTCCATATGAATGATGCAGGTTTCATGAAGAGCAGGACATTGGGCCTGATATACAGAGCGTTTCCCTACGGGATTGTACCATTATAAAACGCTTCTGTGAATCAGGCCCATTGTGTTTAGCAATATCATGGAAATGAGGATGCCAATGGAAGGACGCAACAATACCCTCTAGATCTGCCTCCTTTCATGATATATGTAGAGTGGGCTACGCAGCCTAGATTTATGAAGCACCACAAGCTCTGTTTAATTGTAACACTAAACATATAGATAATTGACTCACTGCGCTAGGTTCTGTTATCTCTTGGTGGCTAGAACAACAGCGATGGCACAAGCATAGTGGCTATGCTCAGTGCCACAACCAAGAAATGCTGAAGTTTATGGATTTGAGTCTCATATGCGCTCTTGTCCCCTTTGATCACAGCACTGACTTTACATGATAGTTATTCTCAAAGACACATTATTTTGTCCACTTGTGTTTAATAGTGCTAGTCAAGTTACATGTAACATATTGTAACGTGACAGTCAGAATTTGAAGCCAACGTTTTGTCCACTCTGTCATCCTGATTGACTGCAGTTTGATTAAATGTTCACTAGGTGTGCAGACATCGCTTTCTCTGTGTGTATGTTTTCATGGTATGAGTTATTTGCTTGCTACGGCCTCATTTCGTTAGGATTGTGATGAGGATGATGGTCGAGGGAGCAATACCTTGTTTACTTATTCATTATTTACTTTATGTTTACTTAATTCTTCATTAAACCAAGTCCTATATTTCTTTGTCGTCGTTCCTGCCTTCCCGCTCACTACGTCCTTAAAAAGGTGACTTGTATAAAGCAGGACCAGAGAAGGAACAATATCCCCATTCCTGTTTTCCCCTAAATAGAGGAAGTGGAAAGGTCAGTAAGAACAAGTGAAGAAGGACTAAACAAAACGAATTTGCAGCAGCAGGTGCGCAACGCCCTTGAGCTAAACGGGCTTCAGCCCACTGTGCCCCCTGAAATGTGAGCTGAGGGGCAGGGCTTCCACACATAGCTTTTGTCAGTGAGAGAGGGGAGAGGAGCCTTTCCTGAAACTGGTGGCTTTAAATTGTTACTGTGTCCGTGCACCAAAATGTATTTGCAGAAACGCAGCAAAACTTCAAAGCTGCTTGTTTCAATAAAGGCTTCCCTCACCTCTCTGTCTAACAAAAATCAAATGCATACATTAGCCTCCACCTCACGGATGCGAGCGAACATATATGATATGATATATGATGTGGCATTTAGAACGCACCTGTACACGTGTTTCTATGCACGGCAAGACATGGAGGGGAAAACAAAAGGAGGACAAAATAACAACCTTACTAGGCCTTGTGGCATTCAGATCGCTCACGTGCGGCGAAGACGGAATGGGAGAAGTGCCAGGGGGGAGGTAAGGGGAGGCGTGGCGGGGGGAGGGAAGGGGAAGTTTAGTTAACTCGTGTGCAGCCAGCGGGTCACTCATAAGTGCTGAGAGAAGGGACTGTACGGTTACAGATACAGACCCTTAAGTGCTGGGGAGCCCAGAGGCACTGCGAGGGCAAGTAGACATGCAGGAGCCTTGGCCCGAGTTCACAGGGTGACCAGGTGACCAGTGCGTGGAGCAGTCAGGTGCATCAGCAGGGGAGAGGAAGAGAGAAAGCCGAAGCAAAGAGGAAGGTCTTGAGTTGCTTCCGGAACCAGAGGTGGTTCTGCTCAGGTTTGAGAGAGGCGGGGAGTTGCTTCCAGAATCAGAGGTGGTTCTGCTCAAGTTTGAGAGAGGCAGGGAGGCTGTTCCAGAGGGAGGCCCCAGCCGAGGAGATAGATCTGCCCGTGATCTCTGCTTGGAGAAGCGTCTGACCCTCAGGGAGTTGGAGGTGAATAAGCGGAGAGCTCGAGAAGGAAGATGTTTTGGAAGAGAAAGTTGGAGGTAGAGGTAACAACATTTTGTGTTCTTTCGCATTCGAGGGGAATGGGCTGATGTGCACACTTGCTTTTTGTTAGGCAGAGATTCAAGGGAAGATTTTTCTGAAACTAGCAGTGTTGAAGGGTGTTGCATGTTAGCACATACGTACGCATGTGTGTAAGGAGAGTGTATGTAATGTATGTATGAGTGAGCGTGTGAATAAATGTATGATGTATGCGGACTAGGTGTGCATTTAAATGGGCGGGTGTATGGTGAATGGGATGTTTAAATGAGTGAGTGGTTGTGTAATTATGTGTGTGTCTGTGTCTGTGTGTGTGCAAGCGCGCACGTGTGCTTAGGTGTAATGCTGTGCTGCTACCATTTAATACTTGAGCTCCAAACCAGACAGCCCTTGAAGTAGAACAGAGGGGGTGGAGCCTCCAGGTTTGCCCCACCACTTTCCGTTGTGGCCCCTCCCATCACCAGTTAGTACCCCATGCCCCCGAAATGTAGGTTTCGTTGAGCCCCTGAGCAGCAGTGCTATTCTTTCTTCTTATGCAATCGGGTGTACATGTCCATGGCGGGTGGCGATGTGTATGTATTTTTGTGTGGAGGTGGGTTTAAATAGATTTAACATGTCCTTGTGTAAGATAAGTGGCATGTCACCGCTGAAAGTGCTATCTCAGTGTGTGTGTGTCTGTGTGTGTGTGTATGTGTGTGCAACGTTCCCTTGTGGCGATGAGGTGTATGTGTTTGTGCATGGCAGGGGGACAGAGGGAGCATTTGTATGGGCATGTGTGTATGTAGTGAGGGTAATACAGTATTCAGATTGGCCTGCCAACATTATTGGGTCTGCACAGAGAGCCTACCTCAGGAAGCTCCTTCGGTTCCTGAATTAGCACTCATGATAATTATCCTAGGCCTGATGGGATCTTGCAATCTCTGCGGGGAGAGGCTGGACTCCGGCTCTTCTCTGCGGGCAACGGAAGGCTGCAAGGGGCCAGCGCAATCTCTCTCGAGGCATGCGAAATGCTGGGAGGGAGGAAGGTGGCGGGAATGGAGTGGAGGGCATGGTGCAGGGGAAGGCAGACTAGAAGTGGAATGTAAACTTGTACGGTTGATGAGTGCGGGGGATGAACTGCAGAGATGCAGATGTTACAGACAGAAAGGGGGAGGAGAAGGAAAAGGTAAAAGAGGAAGAAGGTGTGACTTGGAATAATTGAGCGAATGGGGATCACTGTAAACAGGGTCTGACTGGGCCATAAAATTGTCTCGGGCACCAATGAAAAAGTGGCGCACAGTTGCAAATGGCGATTCATTCCTTTTGTGATACTTTTTGAATAGAACCCAAGGGGAAGTTTTTGATAAAATGTGATGCAAATTGTGCATTTTTTCAGAATATTTATTCAGCAATACTGGTCAAAACTACTAGCCGCATAGAGAAGTAAGTCATCAAACTGTCCTCATTGGCCAAAAAAGTGGCACACTTTGACCAAAGAAACAGGCCCACACCAGTATTTTGTGTTTTTGGTTCGGTCATGTGCCTTTTGGCCTATAGGCCAGTCCGAGCCTGACTTTAAAGGTAGTAAAAGGTAGGGAGAGTGGATGCAAATAGAGGGACGAGGAAAGAAAGCTTAACAATATGACAAAAACAAGGTGAGGTGGAGCACGAGAGAGGAAAACAGGAAAACAACAAGAAAAAGGGGGGAAAGACATAGTGGTAAAGAAAGACGGTAAAACCAATCAGGCAGGAAGTGAAGTCAGCAAAGTCACACAAGTCTGAGAAAGACGCTCTATTTCCAGAGCCTGGTGCCAGAATGTGAGAGCGACGGGCAGTCTTCTAAGGTTGGACTGCGTGCTACACACACCGTAGGGCTTCCTACTTCACAGTAAAAGTGAACAGTGATATAGAGAGGAGGATGAACATGCGAGGGTCAGGTCCATGAGAGCATATGAAAATACAAATAGACTGCCACAAGAACATGACTGGAGAGAGATATGAGAAACATGGGGAGAAAGAGAGCACGAGAGTGAATGAGAGTTAGGGTACGGTCCCACCCGTCATGAGTGGGAGGAAATCACTGAACAAAATCACCCACCAGATCAGGATGATGGAGGATGAGACAAAAAGGAACAGTGCTCCTAAGACGGTAACCTTGCTCTTCCATTGATAGAAGGTCAAGGGCAAAGCATGTTGAGGTGAGCTTGATTACATGTTTAATACTATTGGACCCAGTAAAGAAACACCAAGCAATGTCCATGAAACATAATGAAAAAGAAAATAAGAATGTAATAAAGACAAAACTTAGAAAGAATTGAAACCCCAATCAGAATCCATAAAACAATCCTATACCTTTGTTAACAAAAGAGTGTACCCACTATTAGCAGGCAGCGGCATATCAGTGTTCTCTTAATGTCGCTGCGCGCCCTCGTTAGCGGTTTTCTCTTAATGTCGTTGCGCGCCCTCGTTAGCGGTGTTCTCTTAATGTCGTCGTACGCACTCGTTTCATGACGTGTTGATGAAAGCAATGTCCCGTGTGAATGGTCCCAAGCCTCGCCACACTGGCAGGCATTATATTCTATGCCTCAAAAGGATATGACCTTTTTCAGTATGAGCAGCACAACCAGAGTTTCAACATCTGCAGTTTGCTCTCCATGACATCTAGGGCTAGTTTGGGATTTTTCAGTACAATATGCTAGAATTGTGCACACTGGGAACAGACTGGGGTTTGGCAAAGTGCTAAAATGGGAATACGCTGCTATGGGTTTACTGGCGGGCATATACTAGCATTCTGCGAACTGGAAGCATGCCAGATTTGTTTAGACTAGGATATTGAACACAATGGGAACATATCCTGAATGTAAACTTTGGAATATAGCGTTATTGTGAAAACTCGCAAAATATTAAACTTGTATTATATTGGACTTGCAACAATTGTGCGTATGCTGCTTCTGTCAAACTGGTTGCATACTGGGATTTTCAGGACTGGACATTTACTGTGATTTTGCAAACTGTGATTTTACTGAAATTCAGTAAAAGTGAACTGGGGTGTACCAGAATTACGCAAACTGGGAATATGCTTGTTTTAAAAGTGTGAATACATTGCAATTGTGAAAACTAGTGTACGCTGGTGTGGTTAAATGGAGAACATACTGGTTTGTCAAATTAGAAATGTACTGGCAGTGTATCATTTGGATACTAAGGTTATATAGCTTAGAGTAGGCTTGAACTGTACAAGGTGAGACCAGAAAAGTGGCAGCCATTTTAAGTAGAGTGGATTTATAAAACCACGAATAGATTTATACTGTAAACAGAAAATATCCTGTATTTGCTGAAACCCGTTCACTGGGATTGTGAAAACTGGCAGGATATTAAGAATGTGCAAAAGAGGCGTAGACAAAACATTACAAACTTTGAATCTAATGGAGTTAGCCAAAGCAGAAATATGCTGGACTGGTGAATCAAATTAAGTATTTGGCAAGATTGTGTGAACTGGAATGATCAAACTGCGTGTGCGAAGCCCTTTCCAGTTTCAGGGTATACTGGTATTGTACAAACTCTACATCTACTCTGAATTCGCAAACCGGGTGTATACTGAATTTATTTAACAGTATACGGAATTCTGAGATAATAAACTGGTGAATATACTGGAATTGTGTGAACTGGACATTTTCTAGGACGGTGCACATTGGGAATATAGAGGGTGTGTCAAATTGGAAGCTCATTTCAATTTTGAAAGGTACAATATGACTGGGAATTTGGGATCACTTCCAGTCTGACAACTGCAAACTGCAAGACTACTGGTATTGTGTAGACTGAAAATCTTCTGGGATTTTATAACTGGGAATTGTCGTGAAGCCATGGGGGGAAAACAGGACCAGACAAATGCATATCAGTTTGAGAATAGGGTCTTTACTCAGGGTTTCGCTACAAAGGTACCTGATTGGGATAAAGAACTTCTTTTTAAGGACTAAATGAATAAGTAAACCAATAGCCGTCCCTGCAATGTTTCTCCTTAGCCACTCCCTTCTGTAAACTCGCGTAAAATCTTTGTTCTGAATGTCTTTACTGAAATAATACCAAGTCTCTCTCCAGGAATTCTTTGTCTGAACATTACGTTTTCCCCAGGTAAACGGGATCATCCGTAGGGTTCCTTTCTGGGTCTGCATGTTGCCACTGGAGTCTGTTTGTTTTCCGGATTTGGGGGAGAGGGCCTTCAATGCTATATATAAACATACAGATGTGTTCTTCCTCTGGTTTCCCCACGAGAATTATTTGGTACAAAATACTCTCTCTCTCTTTCCCCTGGTCTCTCCGTGGTGTCAATCACAGCCTCTTTGCTCAACTCTGCTCCACTGAATTTTGGGTGGGGTTTTTCCTTGCTGTCCTTGGGTTATATCATGCCTCTCGGATGGTGTAGACCTCAAGTTGGAGTTGTAATCTTTCTTGTTGCAGGGTCCTCAGTGTTGCCTAGAGCTGACGTGGCCTACAAGGCTCTTTAGGTGCTAGATGGAGTCTTTCTTCCCCTCTCTGTTTTAGGGGATAGATCCTAGTACCCAAGTCCATCTTTCGTCATTCCTCATTGAGTCTACACTACACGGGCCTGAGGGCCAGTCTCAGAGGGGTATGCCTGCCTCTGGAGCTAGCTGTTGGATGATACACTCGCAATCTTTCCACAAGCGTGTTCTTTCTGCCACTTCTCTCAGGCAATGGGTAGAGGGTTGCTGTCTTCCTGTCTGCCTCTCCGTGGCCCTGTATCCCCTGTTGCTCTTCAGCTCTTTCCATCCTCTTGATGTTTGTACATCCTCTCTCACTCTCTCTCGCTCTTTCTCACACACTCCCTCCCACTCTCTCGCTCTATCTTCACCTCCTGCAACCACTGTTGTCCTCACACCTCTCTCCTGATCTTCACTTCTTCCAACAGTCTGTTCTCTCTCCTTCTTCTCCTTGATCCTCACCACTTTCCATCTCCTCTGCTCTTCCACCTCCTCCTTGGTCTTCACCACCCTCATGCCCCTTCAGTTCACTGGGCATCTCCCTCTGCACCTTCCACTCTCTCTTGACTGTCGCACTGCTCGCGCCCCACTACTGCAACACCATCACACCGTTCCCTTCTCTTTTGGCTCTATATACCCACATGTTCCCTCCCCATTGGCAGGGTCTTCTCCTAGGGTTGCAAGCCTTCAAAAGACTGGGTTGCCATCTTTGTTTTGCTCAAGGTGGTCCTGACGCTGGGCTCTCTGGTCTGACCAAACATCGCTCTGGCTCCTTCTGCGCCTCTTCCTTCACTTGCCATAACAGCATTAATCATTGGGCGTCCGTTTCTCTCTGACCAACAGTGGCAACGATCCCTTTAACATCTCTTACATCAGTGCACTTTGTTGTCTTTCTATACGGATCTGACACTGCTAGTCCTGCCTTAAAGGGCCGCTGGTCCCCTTTTAATGGGTAGGTCTTTTCACATATGCCACACCCTCCCACATACCCTAGGTGCTAGGCAAGGGACATCCTCACAGTGTAGGCTAGAATTATGAAAACAGAGCATATGTTCACATTGTAAAAATGAAAGTATATTGGGACTGTCAAGACCGGAGCAGTCTGGAATGTACAGATCAGAAGCATACTTTCGTTTTCACTCTGGAATTATACTAGCCATATACAACAGAAAATATACCAGGATTTCTAAAAACAGGCTCTATATTGAGATTGGAAAGCTCAGTGTACACTGGAATAGACAAACTGGAAGCATACTGGGATTGTCAAACTAGCACCATAATAGGGTAAAACGGGCATTATCATGGCATCAGAACACTCTGAGTATACTGGAACTCTGCAAACTGTGGCTATTTTGTCATTTTTTAAACATATAGTACACTCCAGTATTCAATCTAGGAGCATACATGGTTACTTAAACTGTCAGTATTCTGGGATTGTCTTACCTGCTGCTAACTGGGATTTTTTTAAATCTGGGATATAGCAAACTGTAAGTATTATCGTACTGTCAAATGGGGACTACTCTCATATGTTCAAACTTGTTTTTGTGAACTGTGCGGTTTGTGAGATTGCCAACATGTCAAAATACTCAGGATTGTGCAATCGTCCATTATCCTGGGGTTGCCCAACTGTCAGTATACATTTCCTGTTTTCCTGCCCTTTTCCTTACTTAAGCAGCCCTCCAACCACTTTTCCTTTGCAGTTGATGAGCAGGTGTATGTGGAACTAGGTCACATGGTTTAGGCCACTCCCACCTTCTTAGCCTTGCCTCTTCCTTTCTGCTCTTAACTCTTAGATCAAGGGTGTCTCTCGCCCAGGCATCTGAAGTGAAGGGCAAACGAAGGAAAATGCAATTCCTGTTTGGACCTGTTCAAACCGATAGGCCCCAGGGCACAAACCCCTGCTCAGACAACAGGTAAGCATGCGTCGACATGTGTTTTCTCCCTCCGTCCCCACAGGTCATCCCCACTATCACCAGGGGCGCCAACGCCAACGTCAACATCACCCCACCTCTAAGGCATGGACTCCACAATGCAGCAACCTCAATCACATCAGCCTCAAGCCCATCAACACCCCCTCACCGTCCACAATACAGAGGTTGATGCTCACCAACGTCTGCTCAGCTATCACCCATGCAGAAGACATCACCAACCTCATCACTACAAACAACCTTGACACCATCTTCATCACTGCGACCTGGCTGACACCCACCTCCACCCACATTGTAGACGTCCTTGTCCCCGACAGCAACAGCATCCAAAACAGACACCGGCCGAACAAGAAAGGCAGAGGCCTTACAGTCATACACAAGACCTTGTGGCCTTGCAACAGACTTGATATCAACAACATTGGCTCCTTTCAAGTCCTCTGCTGCCACTTCCTGCTCTCCCCGAGGGACACAGTCTCCTTCCATCTCATATATAGACCACCCAAACCCAACACTGCCTTCATCAGAGACTTCACCGACCTGGTCACCACCATGTCCCTCATGCACGCAAACATCGTCTTCCTAGTAGACTTCAACCTCGCAGGCAACAAGGCCACCAAACTGATGTAGGACGCTCTCCTCAGCCTTCTTGACACTCTCAGCCTCACACAGCACACTGAAGACCCAAACACGCGAAATGTAACATCCTCAACCTAATCATCACTGAACTGTCCTCCCTCTGCTACAGCTCTCCTCTTCTGCTTGACTGTTCTGACCACTTAGCCATGCCGTCCAACATCCTGCACACCACCCCAGTCAAGCACACCCAGCAGACAAACCTTCACATCCTTCAAGAACTTCCCAGTGGAAGCCCTCAGAGAAGACCTCGCCAAATTACACCTTACATGGATCGAACACCCCCAACTGAACTGTGACTCTCTACTGGAAACATACAACACCACCCTCTTAGCCTCCTTCGACCAACACGTGCCTCTGAAACAACACACCTCCCAACCAAAACTGTCATCACCCTGGTACACACAAGAACTCAACCTCAGCAAAAGAGTAATCAAGAAATCGAAAACCTGGCACTGCTCCAGGACTGCCTCCAACCTGGCTCTCCTCAAGGAACTCAGAGCAACCCACAAGCAACTAATCAACACCGTCAAGGCCTCCTACTATCAGAAAACCATAGCAGAGGCTGACAACAAAAGCAGAGCCGTCTTCAAAGAGGTCAAGCAGTGCATCAACCCGCTACCCAACCCTACCATACCACACTCCATCGAAAAATCCACTACTATCAGCACCTTCTTCATCAAAATAAATCAGCCAGATGTGCCAGCACATAGAAGCCAGTTCTGCATCCACAGATCCACCTCACGTCCCTCCTCGCAAGATCTCCACACCCTGGACAACATTCAAGACACTCTCGACAGAGGTCCGACCTGATAGAAAACCTGGCCACCCTCAAAGCCACATTGTTGTATACAGATGACAGCTTCACAGCATCCATCTTCAAAACTCTGCCCGCAGAAGCTTTCCTTCCCTACCTGTAGATCATCAACAGCTCCCTAACGTAAGGCACCTTCACATCACCCTAAAAACAGGACAACTCCTCTCTCTACTAAAAAAAAACACCTAGGATCCCGACAACCTAGGTAACTATCATCCTATCACCCATCTTCCTTTCCTAGGTAATATCATTGAAAAAGCATTAGCCGCAAAACTGCAGCAACACATCAACACCAACAATCTCCTCCAAACCTACCAATCCAGATTCAGACCCAAATGCAGCACGGAGACAGCAACCATACAGGTGGTCGACGATGCCCTCAACATCCTTGATGACAGCCACCCCTGCCTCCTGGTTCTACTCGACCTCTGGGCTGCTTTTGACACAGTAGTCCACCAGGCGCTTATGAACATACTACATCAGGGCATGGGGATCAGCAGCCTTGTCTTATGCTGGTTCAAGTCCTACCTCGCCAACAGCAAGCAGTTCAGATGGACTACTCTAGATCACCAATGCTACCCGTCACCTGTGGAGTCCCACAGGGTTCCATCATCTCCCCAGTGATCTTCAATCTATACATGGAGCTGCTGGGAGCCCGCCTAGCCACACACAACATCCACATCCAACAATATGCCAACAACACACAGCTATACCTCAAGATCCACTCTATCAATGACATCCATAGGCTCAAAACCTGCCTCTCGCTGATCCATCTTGCATGTCCAGTGCACACTTGAAACTCAACCCCTCCTGAACCGAATTCCTACTCCTCACCAACAATACCCTACACCCAGACATACAGACCTGGCTATCAACCATGAACTCTGAGGGATTCCTGCCTGACGTCACCTGCTGCAGCAAGTCCCTCAGGTTCTACATTGACAAACACCTCTTCTTCAAGAAACACATAGCTAAGAAAACTCCACAGCGTGGTATCAGCTCTCCCGCCCGCGAAAAGTCCCTCTGGACAGATTTAGACCCACTATTCATGCACTGGTCCTATCCCACCTGAAGGGGTGCAATGCACTCCTCGACAACCTCCCGTCATCTTCCATTGTGCCGCTGAGAAATGTCCTATACGTGTCTGAACTCCTCATCAAGAGTTTACGCAGATATTACCACATCACCCCGGCCATCATCAACCTTCACTGGCGCACACTGCATGCACAAATCACCTTCAATCAAGTCTTGCTGCATCATCTGTAAGGCCATCACCCTCAACTCACCCAGCTACCTCATGGAGAAACTCTGCATCTCTAGTGGACAGCGCACCACCAGAAGCCTGGACACGTGCAGACTTGAAATCCACAGCTGCAAAAAGAAAAGGACCAGAAAACAAGCCTTCTCTGCCTACTCCCCAAGACTACGAAACCTCCTCCCCTTTGGCATCAGACTCACCCCCACGCTCCTACAATTTAGAAAAGAACTCAAGACCCATCTCTTCAAGGAGTCTGTCCTCCTTATCGCCTAGGTCATCACGTCGTCCCTTGCACCACCTGACTTGCTAGACATCGGCCGCCCCTCTCCTCCCCACCACCCGGTACAGCTGTACCCCTCCTCTGTGCCCCTCTGTATCCTACCCCCGCTGTACATCTGTTCTGCTGTTAACACTGAAAACCGCTCTGTTGTGCATATGTAATGTTGTACACCTCTGTAAAGCACTCCGTTATGTGTTTGTATTGGTATGTAACTCTGTAAAGCGCTCCGTTGCTTCTCAAAGCTAGGTCCGCTCTGAATAAATACCATAATGATAATAATACTAGGGTTGGTAAACAGGAAACTGGCGGCATTTTAGGATTGTAAACACTTGGCATATACTGGTGTGCAAACTTTGAACATACTGGAACTGTCAAACCTGCCACATACTGGGATTGTAAACAGAATATAATGTGATTGACAACACTGGCAATATACTGAGTGTGATGACCTGGTACTACTGTGGGGATGTGCCAACTGGAAGGACTATATTGTTATTGTAAATATTAGAACTGTGCAACTAAGCAAAATGGCAACATTCTATGGTAGGCAAACTGCTAATATGCTCGAATTCACTAAATTGAAAACAGAGCCGAGTGGTGCAACGAGAAATATAATGGCATAGCGTCAACTAGAAATACAATGGGATTGTGAAACGTAATATATAGTAGTTGGCCAAAAGGGAAATATACTTGGGTGATCAAACAGAGAATTTAGCGGGGTTGTATATTTAGGTATTGTAAATACTTCACCTATAATGGAATTGCGTGCATTGGAATCGTGTGGGGGGAAATGCTGGGACTGTCAAACTGGTAACATGCTGGGATTTCACAAACTGGATACACATCTGGGGGGCAAAACTCGGAATCTACTGACACAGAGCGACCTAGGAGTATTCTGGTGTTATCAAACTGAGAATATACAAGAGATTGTACATCTGGGATGACATCTGGGTTGGCGGAATATACTATGAGCGTACAAAGTCCGAGTATACTGGGATTGTCAAAAATAAAGAGTATTAGGTCTGTTCAAACTGGGCATACACTGGACTTGGACAGACTGGACATTTCTTAAGGTTACATAAGCAGAGGAATAGGATTATCTGAACCAGACATGGAATGGAAGTTTGTAAACTAGGAGATGTGATGAAGCAGGGAAAGGGGTGAGGCAGATGCTGGACTCCGAAGGATGCCGCCCACTCCACACTGCTGACCCCAGAGGTCATGTATCGGGGATCCACCAGCGCCTTTCCCCGTCCCCAGCCTGATGGCCTGGCCCACATACACCTACAGAGAAATGCTTCAAAAATAAAACGCAGACCCTTTGTATCACTGGAGATAGGAGAGACCATGAGACAGTGCTACAGGCTTAGTAGGATCACTGTAAGGAACTGGCACACTAGTGCATGGTCCACAACCGGGTTAACGAACGTGTTCACAGACTCACCAATCTTTTTAGCGATGTGACTTAGATGGGGAGCTGTCGTGTGTTAGGATATAAGGAGAGGTGTTTCAGGAGAGCCTACTGACACACAGGTGATAATATTGAAGACATGGCAGACTTGGGGAGGCCACCATTAACCAAAAGGAAGACGAAAGGGCTACTAGACAGTGCTGCGAGGTTCGTCCCCCTTGACACAGCCTACGATCGTTTCAAAACATAAAGAATCTCGCAGCTTCCATATAGGACCCCCTCTTAGGCATTGAAATTCACCAGAGATCGAAAATTACAAACAGTAAACCATAAACACCACTGAGTGGTCTAAATCGGTATAATATTTTATTAAATTGACATATTAAACTGTTCAATTTTCTTACAAAAAATATATTTGTTAAAAAACAATGACATTCACTAGAAGCCTAAAATCACATTAAGAATCTCAAAGACATTCTTACTCATAATAAAGTGCACAGTGAACCCAAAACACTTGGGAAACATTTTTTTAAAAAAAATGGAGATAAACTCTGATACAAACAACTGACTTCATTAACAAGTTGTAAGACCAGAGTAAAAAAGACCCAATTTCATGAAAAAATTGTGTTTTGATACTAAACTCTGCGGGAGTCCCTATTTTACCGAGTACCACCTCTCTATAACAAATACCTGGTTCAGTGAATCCGCCTTAAGTATGATTGGCGGTTCTAAACAGTTAAATATAACTTTAATGTATTAAGATGTTGGCAGTAATACAACATAATCATAAACCCTACATGTTTCATTCTCAAACAACGATTTATACAATTGCGAGAAATTCATCAGGGGTAGAGCAACAAAACAACAACAAACGTAATAGGTCTTGGAACTCAAAACTTCAGACAATTCAGTTAGGTTTCCTTCACGGTGATTTTCATTTACCGTCCACGTTATCAGATAAGCTATGAAGAGACGGGTGGATAAAGGTATCTTCTTAGTAGATACAGGTGAATCTCCCACAGTGGTCACGGATAAGGCTGGATGTCAGCTGCTCAATGGTGGAACTGTTTACTGAAGTCTGAGAACACAGAAAGAACTCCCACAAGAAGATGCAAGTCTCGCTCGACCCTGCCCGTCCTTCCCCCCACGCGCTCTGGGAGGGGAGGTCTCTCGTCAATGTTCTCAGAAATGCCTGGGCAGCCCACAGTGCCCTGATCAGCAGAGCACGCGATGGGGACGGTGCACACCGGCCATCACGCGCGCAACGCCGGCCCGCACACGGTGAGCTAGCTGGTGACTAGACTTGGGGAGGCCATCATGAGGGGACCATCTGATTTCAAGATGTCGCCTCAACCTTTTACGAGTTTGGTCTACAGAGCCTTGTGTCCATTGTGAGTGATCAAATCAGCATTCAGTGCACATGGTCAGGAGGTGGCCAAATCCCTGCCAGCCAATCACACTTTCCCACCAACGATGGGCCCCAGCAGAATGTTTTCCCAGGCTCGACTATAAAAGGTGGAGGTGTGCAGACAAAGTGAGAAGAAAGGGGAGGACTAGGAAGAAGGAATGTGAGGTAGAGGCTGGGTTTGGTGGAGGGAAACATCACTTGAGGAAGAACATTGAGATGGAGGTGGGAAAGATCAAGAGAGGGATGGGCGAGTGTGGAGGAGGAGACATATGGAAAGAGTCTAGAAAAAAGGTCTAGAGATGGTGCCACATAGAGATTGAAGAAAGCAACTCATTTTATGTGTGGGATGTGAACCTACTGGGAGTACTGGCCCCAAACCTGTCTAATAGGAGAAACCAGAGTTGAGTAAGCGAGAGGGAAGAGTAAGAGGAGAGCAAGGCTTGCTGGGGGCTAGCACAGTTTATATACCTTAAGGATTTAAAATAGGGAGAGACAAGATAGAGAGAGAAAAGGGCTCTATCAATTCTAATCCATTCTGTGAGGACCCTGCCATGGCATATTCACATGATTAACCTTCACTGGGACACCTAAGGTTGTATTTATTTATTTGTCTATAGTGTGCTATCCCCATTACTGGTATCCTAATGCATAAGAGATCAGAAAGGAGGTCGCAGAGCTGCAAGGCTAACAATTCTAAAGAAAGAGATAGCAGGATCAAAGTGAAGCTGAGTTAAACAACCAATTCTTTAGCATTTTTCTAAAAGAGAGCACCTTTGGAATGGAGGGTGAAGCGGTCGGGAGAGAGTTCCATAAACGAGTAGCTTGAACAGAGAAACATCTACCACCAATACGGGAAAGGCAGAACGATGGAACCACAAGCAAATCAGCAGCGGATGAATGAAGCAAACGCCGCTGAGAATAATGGCAAACTTTGGAAAACAAGAAACGAGGGCTATTGGTATGTAGGTGTTTGTGGGCAAGACTGACATCCTTAAACTTTATGAACTGAGCCACAGAAAGCGATTGAGGGGCACTAATGGCAGGGGTGCCATGGTCATTGTTATGGAAATCCATTAAGACTCTGGCAGCAGCATTGCGAATGACCTGCAGTCAAACCACTGATAGAAACAAGATTGAACCGCACCCGAGATGGGAGGCCCAAGAGTCAAGGATGAATCAATTTTCACACTGAGATTTTTTACATTGGGTACAAAATCTCTTTCGAAATGGTAGGAGACCGGCGCTCACGTGTGCGAAAGGGCTTAAAAACGGACTTTTGGAGCCATTTAATTTTAGGCAAGAGTGACGCATCCGGGTGTCTACAGCTCAGAGACATCATATAAAGTTCACTGACAATGCTGCTTGGTCTCCATCCAGATATAGACCAAATGGGTAAAAACACCAGTCATGAAAAAATGGAGGCCAAAGAACTCCACAAGAGGGGTCAAGGTCAAAGGAGAAACTTAAATATTAAACCATAATATGGACAGCATTGGGCCTTGAGATAATCCGCACGTCAGGGGGCCCCCATATGACCAGATAGGAAGCATGGGCACTTCGTGGATTTGATTACCAAGATTGTTTCTTTTGTATTTTGCATTAATTGAAAGTTGGGGTGTTGTTTCGACCAGAAATGATGTACATAGAAAAGAGTACAGAAGACAGAGGCACGTAAAGGACGGGGTGCTTTTACAATGTATTGAAGGTATCCCGGAATAAGTAGACAGTTGTTGAAGAGGACAGGTAATTGTATACAGAAACCTAACGAGTGCACCTAATATAAGCAGAGTGCCACAATATATTAAATTATACATATTCACACATTAACCTCGAACACATGAGAATGGCATTGTGGCCGGGATGGACTGGAGTCAGTTGGAGAGAGCAGGAGGAGACTCTTCGCAGGACAGAAGGGGGAGCGTGAGTCTGGTCTTGAAACGTTCAAGAGATGGGATATTTTTAATATCTTGGTGGAGTTGATTCTAATAGATTAGGGCAAGTCATAGCATGGAGTATAAGTGGTAGAAGGTGCGTGGGCATCGGGAACAAAGATGTTAAGAAGGAGTACAGGGTTTGTGCGGGAGGGTGCAGGGAGATGAAAGTCAGAAAGATAAAGGGGGCAAAACCGTAGATGGATTTAAAGACACAAAGAAGGAACTTAAAGAGAGAGTGATTTTGCATTGCGAGGCAGCTGGCAGTGTGAAGAGGTGCAGGTAGAACTGGCTAGTTTGGAGAAGGTACAAGTAACAAAGTTTAGTACTTTGTCAAGTGGAGAGAAGTTGTAGTGGGGTAGACCGAGGAGTCAGCTTGAGCAGTAATCAACTTTACTGAGCACAAGACCAGAGATTTGCATTTTAGCTGTGTGGTGTGTGAGGTGGGGGCAACGTCTTCTGATGCTGAGGTGATTGAGTCTCACAACCTTGCCAGTGGATATAATGAACAGTGGGAGTCTCAGGTTTTTGGCAAAGACTGCCCCAGATTTTCAAGCTTTGGATGAAGGAGTGAGGATGCTTGGTGGGAAGGAGATGGAAGATGTGACAGTGGGATTAGCTATGGAGGCAGGGAAAATACAATTTCTGTTTTTGAAGAGTTCAGCATTAGGCACTGTAATGCCAGCCAGTGAAAGATCTGTAGAGAAAAAGCCAAGTGCCCACACCTCAAGCACCGCTCCCATGTTGCCTATATGTTGCGAACCAGAGAGTAAAATACGTGCACTGCCAGTGAAGATACCAATACCAAGGAGAATCCTGGAAGCAAGGTTCCCGTTGAGAAAACCATACCTGCATAGACGACAATATGATGGCCATTTGAATAAAATCCCAGAAGAAGAGGGAAAAGTGAGCAAATGGGAAGATTGATGATGTCACACGAAGCAGGGCTGATGTACCCAGAAGAGATGAAGAGGCAAGAGAACATAAACATTCTATAGGTGTTAAGGAAGTGTCGAAGATAAGCAACATTTCGAGATTGAGATGAAGATGTTTATGCTACAGAAACGATGAAGATACCAAGTCCTTTTACATGTGTACAGATGCAAGAAATGCAAGCAAACAAGTATTCTTAAGGCTAGCTATGTAGTGAATAGATTGCGGCATGCACCAAATATATATGTACAGGAGTCAATGAACTATGGACGATTCCACTATGCATTTTAGCAGAGCTGGACCCAGAGAAAGAAAGGCTTTTTCCAGTGTGTAGCAGTTGAAAAGCAATTGAATTACAGAGGTAAATCAAAGAAAGGCAAGGCTCGACAAGCACCAAGAAGCCAAGGCCACGTTGGGCCTGAAGGATCAGACAGTGGTTACAAGTGTGTGAAAATAACAAACTCCTGTTCAGAAGACGGGCACGAGAACAATGAAGATGTCAGAGGTCCATTAAATAACAGTATTTTAAATGCAGCAGAACTCTAAAAACATGGTTTTCAGTCACGTGGATGAGTGACAATAGATAATCATGACGTGCTACGCCAACTCCAGGAGACAGAGTATGCTATACTCGCTCTTATTCCCAGGCACGAAGAACAAATTCAAGGCCAATCTTCAAAGTGCTAATTGACTGGCAGACAGTAGTGTGATGATGGATAGTAGGCGAATTTGTGGGAAGCTATGGTCAAGACCAACCCACCAGCACCTGGATGCCAGCCTGCGTGATGCTGGCGTATGTGGAAAAGTACTGACGGATGCAAGGGTGCCAACCATTTATACAGGGCCACATAGTAAATAGCCCTATAGTTTGTGTAACCAATGGGAAGTTGTGTATTTGATCACGTTCGTAGGGACCTGCACTACGGGCTTAGTTGCCTCACCTGATGTTACAGGCACAATCACTTTCCTAACCAGTATGGAACGTATACCTAGATGTTCCCTCTAATCCAATCACTTTCTCAAATAGGTTTTTGTAGTTTACTATGCAGGATGACGTTAGTAATGATGAGTTTTTACTGTATAACCTGCTTTTTTATTGAACTTGGTGAGCAAGAAGATCAAGAGATTTGTCGATGTTCGTTGTAACTCCCTGTTTTAGACAATTACAAATAAAACAGATATGATTTCCCAACTTCCTGAGTTAGTTTGATTATTGATGTTTCAGTATCTTCTGCATCCCCATCCATCTCAAAGTATTGCTACCTCGTCTTAAAGGGCTGGGTCGGTAACCACAGTTCAGAGCAGAAAGAGAAAAAGATCTGCGTCTCATCAGCAAAGAGATCGTGGTGAAAGCCAAAGGAGGAGGTGATCCTACTTAGTGAGACAGTATAGAGCAAGAGTGGGACTTTTACGCTCACCTGGTATCCACGGGGGCACCACATGATACTGGATGGAGGTCTAAGCACTATCCCAGACCCCTCTCTGCTTGGTTATGTGCCAGACGTTGGGTAGCGCCTTAGTTTTTTGTGCGTTGAACTCTCCGTCCTGTGTCTCTGTGCAGGGGCGCGTAGATGGTGCGGGCGTTCTGTGTACTCAGTTGCTTCACTGGTCCGTGTGCCCTTATGTCGGGTCCAGACCGGCTGTGACTCTAACTCTGCTTGCTGTCTTCCAGGTGAGTTATAATGTCTTTTCCGTCTTTATTCTGTCTCTTTCTTTCCATCTGTTTTCTCTGTCTTCTCGACGTCTTGCTCCACTACGCTGTTCCCTAACAATGTCTCTTTTTGTTTTCACAGGCATGGTTGCGATCTCGGAGTTGCTGCGCCGATGGCAAAGTCTGTGGTGAGTTATTGATGCGCAGAGCGATGCGCTATTTATTGGTGTTAATTGCTAACCTGTGTTCTCTTCTCTTCTTTGTACAGGTTGCAGTGATGTTCCAGAGTGATGAGCGATCGAATCGCTGCTTGCCCAGGTAAGTGCTTTGTTAATGCTGACCTTGTTCCTTCTCCCTTGCAGGTTGTGGTGATACCTGGAGATGGGCAAGTTAAGAGAAGCGCAGGGTGCTGCCAGGATTCGCTGCTTGCCTAGGTAAGAATTGTTATTAATGCTGTCGTTGTTTCTTTACCTTTGCAGGTTGTGGCGAACTCCGGAGATGGGCGAGGTAAGCGAAGCGCAGGATGGATTCAAGGCAGGTTACTTCACAGGTAAGTGTTCTTGTTCACTAATGCTGTTCTTGCTCTTCCAGGTTATTAATGGAATGCGGATCTAGGGCTTCAGGACTGGGCCGCTGGAGAAGCAGATGAGCAGGAGCTGGACACGGTGAGCGTTACGCTGCAGGAGTGCAGAATAATGCGACGCATGTTCTGCTGTTTGGGTGTGGTTTAAATAGCTCAGGTAAAGTAGTTCCAGGCCAAGTATTTCCAGGCCCAGCCACACCCAAAACATTAGACCGCATGGCTTGGTTCTAAAGAACTGAGCTGTGTAATAGGCCTCCATGCTGGATTAAGGTCCAAAACTGGTATTGCTTTATTCCTGATAATGAGCCTGGTGCCAAAGGACTGACTCCATGTATGTTTCTGATGGGGTTTTAAGGCCCTTGGGGCCAGTGTGAAGGGCTTCAGCCCCACTGCTGCCAGGGGGCTGTTATACCGGAGGGGTTGAGGGGCATGATCGTGACAGGGACAAAGGCAGATGTTTGGGGGACATCCATGGAAAGGGGAGTGTGAGAGGAGGTGTTTGAGTTCAAGTAAATGGAGAATGAGCTTTCAGAGAGGTAGGATGAAATCCATTTTAGCGAGGTACTATTAAAGCCAACGGAGGAGAAGGTTTGGAGGAAAGAGGGATGGTCCATAGTGTCAAAGGCTGTCAGGACTTTGTGTACAATTACAATGCAGAAGATTTGGGAGTGGGTATCTGGGTTAGAAAGTTGCAGATGTGACTAAGTGCTGTTTTAGTGGGGTGTTCACTCCTTGTGGTAGGTCAGAAGAAGGAGGCGGACAAAATGGTGGAATTCTTACATTTCTTTTTATTAAAATGATAAGAAAAAGTAATATCTGTCCCTATCACAAAGGTCCACCCTACCTAACACAAAACTAACTATGGCCCTTTTCATCAGTAAGGCAGTCCAAAGTAATGACCCGTCCTGCGTCCAAAAGCTATCCTTTTCTAACCCTACCACTAATTACATATCAAAAGAAAAGAAAGGGTCCAGGCAGTGATCCAGATAAGATTTTGAAGTGGGAGTATTTTACTCCCTATTTTTAAAATTTGGGAGTAAAATTACTTTTTTGGGAGTAAAAAAGTTAGCCCCTTTCTCAATTGGAGAAATTCATAAGCTACTGAAACTCTCTTTAAACTGGAAAATGTAATATTTTTGGAATATTTCTCTTGCAGCTAGTTATTCATGCACATTAAAAGACACATTTTGACTTCTTCGGATTAAGCATCAATGGCAGTTGCTTCCTATGGTACTACATGCACTACTGGTCCAAAAATATCAATGGAGCAGTGTGGGTTAAAGCAGGGCAACAGGTTCCTATGTGTCAGTTTCTTATTTTTTGTTGGGAGTATTTTTACTCCCTATTCTTATTTTTTGGCAGTATTTGGCTATTTTTAGTGAGTAAAAGTGGCAGATACACAACCTATCTGTAGGGATGGGTCCAGGAGATAACTCCATTCTCCTGGACAGGCTTTTTCCAGCTTCAATAGTCTATTTTCAAATACTTCTTGTTAACCATGTGAATCAATTTCTTGAATTATTTTAGGGCATTTTGCACCTTTTCTGCTTCCCCTTTAATGTTTCCAATACAGTACCTTGGTTTCTCACAATAGGGTATTGTTCCTTATCCCTTTCAGATTCTTGCAGTGTCTCTGGATGGCTTTCTGTCTTTAGATCACACTTCATCCACTCTGTGGACTTAATGCACTGCCCTTCACTTTCTTTAAGGTATTCACAACCACTGGGATGAGTATGATGAGTACCTTTGTACTGTTCACTTTCTTTAAGGTATTCACATCCAATAAGACGAGTATCATGAGTCTCCTCATATTCTTCACTTTCTTTAAGGTATTCACAACCACTGGGATGAATATGATGAGTCCCCTTCTAATCTTCACTTTCTTTAAGGCATTCACAACCAGTTGGACGAGTGTGACTGTTCCCCTGAGGTTCTTCCTGCTGTGTTCCCCTCCCGGATCTCCCGCCGCTCCTGTTACCTGTATTCTGATGAATTGGCATCACCGGTTCTTCCTGTGGGCTCAAGCTGCCTCTCGTGTCTTTAGCACATCTAGCGTGTCTTCTCTCTTCCGTCTCCAGTGTGCGGCTCTCTGTGCCTTTCTAACTGCGGTCTCAGCATTGTTTGGGGACCAGTCGGTCCCCATCTGCGGGGTCATGCCACCACCTCGATTCTCATTCTTGGGTATACACAGTTTGGCTCTCTGCCCTCTCTGTGTTTCTTCTGCCTTGTGGTTGCCAGTGTCCTCTAGGCTGAGGACCTCCTATGGCTCTGTGGTCTCTCGACAGCTTTGTTCCATCAACAACATACGTTGGACCTTCTTCTGTTGTAATTAGGACGTACTGGTCTCTCCCCATCACAGACCCATAGTCCTTTGTCTCTCTCTTGCTCAATCTTCTTAGTCCTTGTATGGTTGTCTGCCAATCACTGGGGAATATTTATTTCTGGTATCATCTTCTTCTTCTCAGTATGTTTTCTTTTCTGATGGTGAGTTGGTGTAACATTATAATAACAAAAAATTGACTTGTGGAGAATGTTTCTCCTGAAGCTTTGATGGTTTCAATGGTTCTTAATAGACAGATTTAGGGAGTTCCTTGACGGAATCAGAGTCCTTTTCCCCAACAGGGGAATCTCTACCTGTGAGATCCCGCTTGCAGCCCCCACTACGGGAAATGTTGCATAACGGGTTCACCTCTTTAGCCTCACAGAGCAAGGCTTCCTATGCAGAGAAGTGACAAGATCCTGAGAATTGTTATATCCTGAATCCATACTTTAGGGAGTCACAAAGAAAGAGGTCTCAAGGTATCTGACAATGAGGATGAAGGTGACTCGTCCAAACATTTTGGAGTGGTGGAGCAGAAGAGATGCACGTCTGTACAAGGAGAGTTTGTTGGGGGCAGCAGTGGGTTTCCTAATAATGGGGATGATGATTATAAAGCAGGCAGAGAAAATGGCAGAAGAGAGCATGCAATGGAAGAGGTTGAAGAAGTATGAGGAGGTGATAGGTAAAATAGCTTTCATTGTTTGAGGTGCAAAGTGACCAACAGGTGCACATGAAGGCTTGGCCAAACTGAGTATTAGAAGGAGATCAGTGGTAAAAGTGGATAAATTGAGATAGAGAAGAGAGGATGATAGAAGGTGGAGAGATGGAGTGTGTTTGTGGTAGGGATTAAAGAGTTATGAAAGTATTGCATAGTTTTACGTTTCTGCATTTGCTGTTGTGTCCCCATTTTAGGTGTTTCCCCCTCTGTCTGGGTATCTCAGACCTGGGCATTTCTGTTTTTACTGTTGTGTTGTGTCCCAATTTTAGAGTTTCTCCTTCTATCCAGGTGTACCAAGTCTAGGTGTTTCTGAATTTGCTATGTCTCCATTTTGGCAAATCTCACTTGCTCCTGGTGTCTCAGACCTAAGTGTTTTTGCATTTGCTGTTGCATCTCATATCTGACCTTGCTGCCATTTAATGCTTTGACTCAGACTTGGGTGTTTCCACTGTTGCTTTAGTGTCTCGTGTCTGGGTGGTTCTCCTTCTGCTGCAGTGCCTTCAGACTTGGGCATCCCCCCACTGCTCAGGCTCTAAAGTGTAGGGAGTCCACAGCTAGCAAGACCAGCCAATCGATTTGTACCTAGGAAAGCAACATTGAAGATTAACTCCATCCGAGTTTAAAGTATGTATTACTTGCACCACGGCTGTGGACACATGCCACAGGCATGGCTGTCCATCCATGGGAATCATACAAATAGTGAGACTTAATAATGTCGCTTATACTGAATACGGCGCCTTTGCGCTGTACTGAAATCCCGACCCCCATTACTCTGACTAATGGAAGCAGGGGTTGCGGGTGTATCCCCCACTCCCATTAGTTGGAGTAATGAGGTCAGGAGTTGCAGGGGTGTCCCGTGCATCCATTACATGGTAGTGGGGGACAATGAAAAGAAAAGTAAAACAAAAAAGGACTCTGGAGCGCCAGTTCAGTTCCACGATACAGTTGAGAGAGAGGATTTGGCTTTGTCCAAGTACGGAGCCATGGGGTCAGTTGAATTTTCTCTTAGATATTGGAGAGGGAAGGGTAGTTGCAAGGGGTGTCGGTTTCGAGATGGCGAAATGAAGTGAACGATCACAGAGAGACAATAGTGCTGGCAGAGGAGTGGAGGTTAGAGGATAGGAAAATTAGATCAAGAGAGTTCCCTTCATTGTGAGTCAGGAAGTCTTGGCAGCTCAGAAGGGAGTGGTCAGAGACAGCGGAGTCAAGTTGCAGGTGATGATCAGTGGATATGATGGGGAAGTTAATGTCGCCAATCCTGACCAGGAAATGTTGGCTAGGAAGAACTTGAGTAGTAGGACAAGGACTGAGAAGAAGAGATTGTGAGTGCTAGGTGGGTGGTAGACTAGGAGAGTGATGAGAGGGAGGGAAGCAAGGACTTGGGGCCCTTTTTGTTTGAAAGGGGAAGACAAAGTCTGAGGGGGGAGTGGGGCAGATGCCGTGGCCTTGCTGACCATGAGACCGACAGCACAACCTTTTTTCGAGAGTTGATAGGAGCGGGAAAAGCTAGCAACGTCAATGTGTAGTGCAGCAAGGGTTGCTCAGTAATAGGGGAGATTGAGGTTTCAGGGATGGCCTTTGCAGAGAGCTTAAGGTGGTGGAAGATCAAGTGGTAAGTGATAAAAGAAGTTTGATTGTGCGCAATTGGGCAAACCAAAGGGCAGTAGCGGGTGAACAGGATCAGAAGAAGGATGGACAGGTGGCTCAGGGATAATGGCCAGGATATACATAAGGTTAGAATTGGTAGTGTGTGGAAGAGATGATGGTCAGGGTGCTATTTAGTGGTGGTCAGGGTGCCATTTAGAGGGGGAATAGAGAATAGGAATGGAGAGAGCAATCACAAGGTTTGGGGAAGAGGTGAGGCAGTGCAGGGGGTAGGCTGAGACTGAGCAAAGGATAAAGAAAGGACTGTGAGGAGTAGGAGAAGGGTACAGTAGGTGGGACCATGGTGGGAAGGGAAGGAAGGGAAGGCAGAAAACATGTATATATTGGAGGAGAAAGGAGAGTGAGGGTACTTTTACAGAGTGAACAGTGGATTACGGTTATGGTATCACGTGATTAGCAGAGGTGCAAGAGTTAGGCATAGTGATGAGCGTAGGTGGTTCTGTCAGGATTTATAGGACTGCAGCCGCAGCAGCACACCACGGAGGAGGGCAGGAGCCCTAGCCTCCTGAGCCGAGGAGCATCTTCAGCTACACACGGTTCGGCCATGCTTCGGATCACCCTGCCTCACCGAATTCCCTCAAGGGCGAGGGCTGCCATCATATCACAGTCAGGTATGCCCATCGTGCATATTTATTGATTTCCAGCTGCACGACGAGTTCTGAAGCGCAACGCCTCGTGAGAATCGCCTGACTTCGGCAGATTCTTCCGCCTGGCCCAGCAATGGCGGGCGCATCGCGGCACCAGAGCGAGGCTCTGGCCGCACGAATCAGCTGTTGACCTCCCCATTCATAATTATCCCCTTCCGCCGGCAGGCGGGAACGCCGGCCTCTCAACAAAGGCACGCACTAAGGCCCCTGTTTGCCCCCTGAATTACTCCCTCTTCACGGCAGCCGCAGCAGCACACCACGGAGGAGGGCAGGAGCCCTAGCCTCCTGAGCCGAGGAGCATCTTCAGCTACACACGGTTCGGCCGTGCTTCGGATCACCCTGCCTCACCGAATTCCCTCAAGGGCGAGGGCTGCCATCATATCACAGTCAGGTATGCCCATCGTGCATATTTATTGATTTCCAGCTGCACGACGAGTTCTGAAGCGCAACGCCTCGTGAGAATCGCCTGACTTCGGCAGATTCTTCCGCCTGGCCCAGCAATGGCGGGCGCATCGCGGCACCAGAGCGAGGCTCTGGCCGCACGAATCAGCTGTTGACCTCCCCATTCATAATTATCCCCTTCCGCCGGCAGGCGGGAACGCCGGCCTCTCAACAAAGGCCCGCACTAAGGCCCCTGTTTGCCCCCTGTTCGCCTCCGGAGCCTTGGAGCCAGTGTCTACTCGGACCTTTAATCCATTGTGAGTAGAGGGGATACCCTCAGTCTACACTATTGTGCTTTCTGGTATGTCTTCTGCTACTCCGCAATCATAAACATTTGAACTTGGTTATTTTCACCTTCGATAACTGTTTGCTGCATACGCTTATGCCTCCAATTCCACCGCCTCTATGCGTTACTGCTGCCACCTCTTAATAGTACAGTCATTGTCAGCCCCTAGTGCTTTATGCCTCATGACTGCTATTGGCTGTGCCCTTTGGTCGCTAACGGACCACTGCAATTGTGTTGTGCCTTATGGTCGCTAACGGACCACTGCAATTGTGTTGTGCCTTATGGTCGCTAACGGACCACTGCAATTGTGTTGTGCCTTTGGTCATTAACAGACTACTGTAATTGTGTAAGTGTCATATGGTCGCCCTCGCGATCTTTACCAGACCACGCGCTCTTAGACTCTACTAGGTCAACATGCCCCCCACCAACAGTCTAACTACTGCAAACTCTCCTCTGTACTCTTTCAGTACCCTACTTACCAGACTGCTGCCCACCCTTCTCCTCCTTATACTGCACTCTGGCTGGACTGCACTATACCATACCACCACCCCTATCTGCCACTCTTACTTGCATCGCACCTCAACTATGCCATCCCTCGCTCACCACACCAACCCTTACCTTAACAACCCAGCCCTCTGGATCCAGCACTTCGCCACCAGACCTTTACCTAACCTACCCTGCTCTATCTCCTTGAGAAATGCTAGACTTGGCTCGCGTCTTACCCACGCTTCCCATCATTTAGCTCACCGCATCAAACGGCCTCACCCTTTGTCACCACCCACACTTACACCTAATCTACCACCATCTTCCAACTCCCCTAACTCAAACAATATCAAAGGCGCGCTAATCAACGCCAGATCACTCCCGGCTCACGCCCTAGAAGTAGCTGACTTGATCCTCAACCTTGACCTCGACTTTATAGCAATCACTGAAACCTGGCTCCACCCAGCTTCAGGTCCTCTTCTCTCCCTCGTTATCCCTCCAGGCTACAACATTATCAGAAATGACCGTAATTCCATCCAATCTAAAGGAGGTGGCATCGCCATCATCCACAAAAACGCTCTGAACTTCCACCTCTCAGCCACACATCACTCCTCCACTCTGGAAGCACTGACAGCTAAACTAGCTGTCACACCTAACCATTCTATCACCTTCCATCTACTCTACCGGCCACCCGGCCCACTATCCACCTTCGCGGAGGACCTCTCTAACATCTTCACACACAACACCAAAGCTAACTCCCAGGTCATGATACTGGGGGATTTCAACTTAGGTCTCCACGACCCCAAGGACACTGCTGCTTCGTCTATTGACAACATCCTCACTAATTCGGGATTCACTCAGTTCCTAAACCAACCCACCCACATCAAGGGCAGAACCCTTGACTGGCTAGCCGCCCTCAACTGTCCCATCAACATCACCTCTAACCAACAGTGCGCCTGGACAGACCACAACTTAATTACATTCAATATTGAGTCCAAACCTATCAGCCTCCCTCACAGCATTGCCCCGGCTATGGCCACCCGTAACAAACGCAACATTACCTGCGATAGACTCCTCCCCCTCCTCCTTCCAGCTCTCAATGACCGGGATCCCTCATGCTCTGACCCTACGGCCCTGGTCGACACATTCAACCGGGCCATGCTTATAGCCTTAGACACCATTGCACCCTCGAAACTGAGAAAATCTAAACCTCGAGCCCACCTAAACTCTTGGTTTACACCCCATCTCAGAGCTCTACGCAAAGAAAAACGAATTGCAGAATCCCACTGGAGAAGCAATCACTCTCTAGCTAACAAATCATGCGTACTCCTGGCCACCCTTAACTACAAGGAAGCTATATTCCAGGCAAAAAAAGACACATACAACAAACGCATCGGACAAGCCAAATCTAACACCAAAGAATTGTTTAAAATCCTAAAAGAACTTGAAACTCCTGTTACTCCACCTGACACCTGTACCAAAGATAGCACCTGGTGCTCCAAAATCCAAGAAGCTCTCCTAGGTAAGATTGCCACTCTCCAAATTAAAATCAACAACAAACAATCTAGCCTTCAATCTAACCCTCTACAGATCCCTATACCTACCATAAACCTCTCTATCACAGACTCTCTGACTCCTTTTAGCTTCTCTCCACTCTCCATTCTCGAAGTGGAAAAGATCATCACTAGCCTTAAACCGTCCAATTGTCAGGGTGACCTTTGTCCTGCACCTATTATTAAGGAAGCAGCTCACGACCTAGCACCATTCATCACTACGCTCATCAACTCCTCCTTTAGCTCTGGGATTGTACCGGACAATCTTAAGGATGCGTGGGTCATCCCGCTTCTGAAAAAACCTACCCTGGATCCCAGCATACCCACAAACTACAGACCAATTACCACTGTACCTTTTTTACTAAAAATCCTTGACCGCGCGGCCTACCTACAAATTCAGGAATACCTTGAATCAAATAAACTTCTGGGACTCAGGCAATCAGGGTTCCGGCCTCGAAATGGCACTGAGACCGCCCTTATCAATTTAAAAACGCAGATCGAAGATCTCAAAGACAAAGGCAAACTGGCGTTATTACTTCTCCTGGACCTCTCTGCTGCTTTTGATCTTGTCAATCACAAAATTCTCTGCCATCACCTCAAATCAGCCGCACATTTCTCAGAAAATGCCTCTACTTGGATCAGTTCCTTCCTTGATAATAGATCAATGCGTGTGTTTTCCCCACTTGCGGCCGCACCACCCGCTCCGGTTTCTTGTGGTGTGCCTCAAGGGTCTTGTGTCTCGCCCACGTTATATAACGTTTTTACCAAACCCCTTTTTGATATTCTGGACCATTTGGGCGTCACGTATACTAATTACGCTGACGACACCCAGATACTAATCCCCATCACAGGAGACTACACAACTGACTCCCTCGCCATCAACGCCATTTACCAGGTCATCCAAGCGTGGATGGCCCAACACGGCCTCTTCCTAAATGATGAAAAGACAGAGCTCCTCATTCTTGGTTCACCACAAAAACTCACTAAACTTGACCCTGCTTTCAAGTCTTTCACCATTGATGGGAACACCATCCCTATTGCTAAGGACACGAAAACCCTAGGGATTTACATTGACTCAACCCTATCCTTGACTAGACAGTCCAACGCAGTCTCATCTGCAGCAGCGTATACTTGCAAGCTCATCACCGCCTGTCGCCCGTTCCTAACCACAGCCAACTGCGTAACCTTGGCCAGGAACCTCGTACTATCCAAGGTCGACTACTGTAATGCCCTCTATCTAGGTACTAATCTCCGCAATCTAAACAAGCTACAAATTGTCCAAAACAATGCGATCAGAGCGGCCCTTATCATTCCTAGGCGCCAGTATATATCTGACACCAGGCGCAACCTGCACTGGCTCTCTATCCCACATCGCATCTCCTTGAAGTCCCTGGCTCTCACACACAAATGCCTCCACAACCAAGCCCCTCGCTACCTGGCAAACAGTTTCTCTTTCCACAATTCCACCAGACCTCGCAGAGCGGCCCAAGCCAACTGCCTTGTCATCCCGCGTTTTAATCTCCAAAGATCAGGTGGAACCAGCTTCCCCATCCTGGCAGCCAAACTTTGGAACTCTCTCCCCAATGACCTTAGAGCAGAACCTTCCTTCCTGAAATTCAAACACCTTACCAAAGCTTGGCTATCCGCCCAAGACAGCTAACACCAGTTTACTGCCCTACTTGCACTTTGACCTACTCTGCATCCCTTATTAACTATCCTGTAAATCACTGCCTTATCGATATTCGCTTGAATGTATATTCTGTAAATTCTCCTGTAATACTCTGTCACATTGCCTTGTCATGCTTTCATCTTGTTGTAACTAAGTTAAGCGCCCGGTTGCCCCTGGGCCTGGTGCGCTATAGAAATAAATAAAAAAAAAAATAGGGACATAGCAGGCCAAGAAATACAAGTATATATCATAATGCAATCTAGGTGCATAAAATCATAGACAACCAAGAAATGCAATTATAAATCACAGTATAATCAGGGGGTCCTGCTCAACTCGATTAATTTGCTGCAGATTCACAGCTACACAATGGAAAGAGCGGAAAGACCGGAACCAAGTGCAGATTCGGTGCCCCGGGCATTGTAACCTCTCAGTCCGCCGGCGGTAAGGCAAGGCTGGTTGGTTTGCCATGGCTGTGACTTTGGCAGCCACTCATTATATCTTGTTGCCCTGCCGTGCCACACTGTGTCTGCACTGATCTGCCTCACATTGCATTATATTGCATTACACTGTATTGTATCGTGTGAGTGCCGGTTGGCCGAGAAAGCTGTTGTGAAGGCTGTCCATTAGACAAAGACTGACTAGTGCGGGCTGATGCCAAGGCGTCCACCTAGGTAGGACGGGACTCTGCATTGCCACGTGTGTGCGTAAGCAGAGCCGGTATGATCCCTGGAAGGTTGGGTACTGACCACTGGTACACGTGTAGTGCACCTGTCTGCGGGGCTCTTGCTGACCACAAAGTACTCGGGGACTAGGTAGAGGCATTTACTATGCAGCAAAGTAAACTGTGAACTACAGAGTAAGGTTCATTCTCATGCTGAGCCTGTTCTTTGTGGAACCTTAAAGATTTAAATACGATCACAGACATTGAAAGGCTATGACAACCTCCTAATATAATCACTGTGACTCTGTATGTACATTTGATGTTTTTCTCCATTTGGGCAGTATTCAAGAAGTTGATGACTATAGAGGAATTTCGCTGCATGCTTGTAAGCACAATTTGTGTTATACAAATACTGGAATTCATTGAAGAAGGCAATATATTGACAACTGCTACTATATACCATTTTGAATCTGTCTAACTAATGTCAAAAGGTGAAGGGCAGCGTCATAGGAAGAAATGTGTCAACTATTTGCCTGTTTGTGTCTATGCCCTATTCAGCCAAGTCAATCAGCATCAGATTATTGTCACCAGAAATCGGGCCACGTCCAAACCACATTACGCACATGTATTCCCGACATGGCCGACATAGGCTCTTGTGAACTCATGTTGAGCTCAGATTTCCGGCACTACATAGGGCCGGCCCTGAACACTCTAGTAATAGTCATAGAAAACTGTTTATAAAGGAAGGTTTGAATAGTGTCAGACTAACATGATCTGTAGATAGATTGCCATGGGATCAAGAACAAATTACACATTTTTTCCCAGTTATACCTATGACAAGACCAGAGTGCCTGCCGGTAGTGGCTAGCTCACCCAATCCTTTGGCAAATATTGACAACAGCAACTCTTTGCTAAATAGGTGCCTTAATCTAAGACTTGATTCTTTAGCAGGAAAGGTTCCTACCACTGAACTACAGGCATCACCACCTCGCACAAATCTGTCAGCTACGCCAGATCTCGAACATATAGTGAATACACAGTTGCCTTATGTGGAAGATTCCAGTCTGGACAGCTCTGAAAACACCACTCAGGATGAAGCCAATTTCAATGACTCTAATTTTATACCAAGTTTGAATACCATTAAAATCACGATGGATTCGATTTTTGGTCTATGTTCCACAATGGCCATTGAACAAAGAGCAATAAAGAGGATTCTGGCGAGGGTAGTGGACGTGATACTGAAGAATTGTGTGGAGAAAAGGGGCATGACTGGCGTAAGTGTGGAGACTGACGGCGAAGAGCTAGTGATTGATCCAAGTATGATAAATATTCCTACCTCAATCTCTGATCATTCAACGTCACCTTGGATACAAACCAAGGCAAGTCTGGGCGTGCCTCCCACAGTTAGTACTCAACCAAAAGAATTACAGAAATGTAGAAAGTGAAAAAAACAAGTTAAGCCTCAGTCGTGCCCAAAAAACACGTCCCTGCAAAAAAAGAACAATAATGCATCTGCACTGGGACCAATCTAAACGCTATCAAGATTGTAACATCTACGAATCGTATGAGAGTCATCCTGCAGAAAATCCCTGATATATCCATACAGGCTTGGTGCCAGTGCCAGTGTGACACCCTAGATAAATGGCTGCAATACCCTGAGGAGAGAACTTTATCTCTGCTGGAAACGAAGGGATCAACCTTATCCAGACAAAGGGTCAAGCAATCAACGTGCAGCAGACAAAAATTGTTATGGAGCAACATGTGTGGCGAACATCGACTGGGAACCTTCACAGAATGCGACAGTGAAATTGGACTGGAGGGTAGAGCTTAAGTCTCTGCCCAAAGATGGGATGGACCATGGATACACACATTCAATGCCAACAACCGGTAACAATGCCGGTTCTCTACAACCATCTCATAAAGACCAATATCATAAGTGTCTAACCCATATAATCCATAGCATGCCATGCTACTTAAAACTACAACACATTATCCACAATGTATATTTATTGAAGAAATTGAGCCAACTAGCGACAGTGCATTCGTAAACAGAGAAAATGTGATGCTATTGTTTAAGCAAATTGAAGAGTTGTCAATTATGACATCACAAGACATTGAAAGGGTAGAATTGCCCATTTTGCAAAGTCAATCTAATTGGGTGGTGATTCAATTGGTTAGCAGTATGGTTGTGGAAAGGCTCATGATATTTGCCAATGAATTCTAGCTCTGTGCACCATCTTTAGAAGAACCACTTTATTGACCTCCAGCCCACACTAATCTGGGATTTATCCTATCATGGAAAACAAGGGGACTTAGATCATTCACTTTAAACTCTGTAGGGCTTGCTACCTTGACTTCAACCAAAATCTTTTTGCTTCAGCAGACGTGGCTAACAACACATTTTTCTCTAGACTGTTATCAAATATATTTCTGCAACCACTTACCAGGCCAGGATTGGGAGGCCTAGGGGTGGATTATGCTTAGGTCTCAAGGTTATGGAGCAGTTGGTTATAGCTTGAGTGTTGCCTGTGACTATGGTTTAACAGTGGAAATTAAGAATTTCCTTCAAAACAATGTTAATACTTTAATATTGAATGTGTATGATCCGCCTGAGGGAACGCACACTAATTCATTGTTGAAATGGGTGACAGTTATTGTCCCTCTGGAAGCTAAAGAATCTGAAACGATATATAATGTTAGCCGGCGACTTTAATGCCCACTGTATTAACCTAGAAAGAGATGACAATGGATGAGTATTAATTCAGAAGGGCCGGAGATGGTCTGAACCATTATTAGAATTTTGTTTAGTTCCATTGCTGCCTAAGAAGAGTGAATCATTGCTTCAGGTTGTCACATGTACTAATGGGAGTGGTGTCTCATGTTTAGATTGTATATTTGTTACTGATATCTTACATTGTAAAAAACTAAGGTGCAAAATTACATATACATCACTTTGCTATCATGCAATGTTGAAGCTCTAGTTTCAAACGTACTCTCAGAAGAATAGGAATGTGGAATTGGGTAAAGTGTCAGTTACTGCTCAGGGCAATAGAACTGTGTGGTCAGAGGCCAATCTAAAAAGGGCTAATGAATACATAGGGTGGATAATTTGCACCGTGGAAGAACTAATAAATCACTGTAATGATGATCTAGGCGAATTATTTTTCGTAATCAAGCCCCGTCTTCACATGATGGGGAAGTTGGCTGTACAAGGTAAGGATAATCTTCCAATATTTGACTACAGGATTCACATTGAAAATTGCCAGCTACATAAGAATGTGACATCTATTAAGAAGAATAAGAACGTTAATTATTTAGAACAAAAAGCTAAGATTGACAATGTGTACTCCAAAAACAAGAACAGGCTTCGTAGTCATAAAACCAGCCTTGTTCAATTGGAAAATGGTATATGGCCTGATACATAAGCACGATGCACAGACATTTTGGTACCTTTATTGTGCTTGTTTGGCTGCAATGGCACCAAAGCTATGACATAGCAGAAGGAGAATGGAAGGCACGTATAAATGGGCTTTACTGGGATCAATCTAACGTGGGATGTAAATCACCCTTTGAATATCTCGGAGGCCCAGTACTGAATTCTGATATCCACTGATATCTTAAACATTTTGGCAAGAATAAAATAATAAAACCATCCAGGGCCCCAGGACCAGGTGGGTTAGCCAATGCGGTACTGAAGTCTAATCCTCAGTTTTGGGTCAGAGGGTTGTACCAATTGTATGCTAAAATATGCACCCTGGATCAATGAAACAACCTCAAACAGAACAGGTTGTTAGCTATGTTAGACAAAAGTAGCAAAGTGTTTGCAACAATACTATTAGGTTTGCTGAATATGTGGTGCAAAGATAAAACATTACTTAAACCTTTCCAGCTAGGATTTAGAAAAGGCTAGTCTACTATTCAGGCCATATGGTCCCTGTGCCTGTTGGTGGCTGACGTGTTAAGCGAGACAGACAGTGACCTTTTCTTATGCCTTGTCGATTATACCACAGCATTTGATTGCATCGACCGCCAAATCCTATGGACAAAGCTGGAAAGTTTGGGTATATACAAATATCGGCTTATCCGCCTCTCGTATAAGGGGGATATTTCCTACCCCATGCCTACAAATAGAGGATTGAAGCAGGGTTGTGTTCTTGGGCCCCTGCTATTCAACCTCTACATTGCCGACATGGGGGAGCATTTCACTTCGAAGCGGACCTTTCCATTGCACATCGGTGGGGTAGTGTTGCCGTGGATCACCTGCGCGGATGATACAGTCTTACTGAACTTCACCCCTCTTGGTCTACAAAGAGCGATCAACTCCTTGCCTCAGTTTGCAGAAGTAAACCGCTTGAAGATCAATTATGCAAAGACCAAGTTTATCCATATCCATGGTAAAGGGCAGCGCACTAAGTGGTTTAGCTGGTATTTTAGTGGTACTAAATTAGAGCTGGTTAAAACCTATGTGTATCTCGGTTTGCCATTCTATGGTGCCCCCACATCCTTACAATATTACACTCATATCAACACTAAAGCGATGCGACGATGATTGGTACTTAGGGGGTTTATAAAGAGAGTGGGAGGATATTCTGTTGAGGGATTACTGGAAGTGTTTACTAAAGAAAATGTCCCTTATATTTTATATGAGCTAGAAACTATTCAAGAAAAGCATGTGTGGTGGCTAGATACATTAGAAAGGAAAATCCTCAGATCCCTTCTGGGTTTGCTGACAACAGTCTCCGTGGCTGCCATGAAAATAGATCTGGGTATCACTTCCATGCAAACCATAAAAAATTGTCTTGTAGCAAATTATTATTAAAAATAAATCAAGGCACTAAAAAAGCTGAATTACCTGATATATTTTTGATGACTAAGACTTATGCACATTATTGGAGGGGTAATAATACATATATTGAGCTGGTAGATTCTGTACAAGCTAATATGAATAACATTGGACTGCTGTTGGAAGAGGCAGCTGATATAGGTCACTACTTATACAAACTTAAGTACAGGACACTGGAATGTGACAGAGTGAGGTCTTTTGAGCTACTTGAGAGAAAACGACACTATGAGGAGTATGTCCAACAAAGTTTTGAATATCATATGCCTCGCACATATCTGATTAAAGCATGCACATATCCATTAAGACGTTTTATTATGTATTGGTGACTAAATATCTTGCTGGTTATGGTATATATTGGTGTGTGACAGGATATTGCTTGTGAAAGAAGATTATGTTGCATATGTGCCAAGTCTACAGAAACTAGTAAACCATTCTGAACTCATGTGAAAAGGCAACTGATTTCTATTTTAAGGGTTATGAGCGTGTTTGCACATCGCCAAATAGTATTGTAACAGACCAGTTTTGGCCCACGATTTTGGCAGCTGAATCTCTTGTGATTAATGTCATAACGATGCATGTTAGGGAAAGCATACATGGTATATTATCCGAAACAAGGCATTGATCTGATTTGAATCACTCAAAAAAAAGTATATAAGTGGCATTGGCACCCATGGCTTGAATAGTTAAGGCTGTTGACTACTGTTATTAACGGACAAAGCGACACGAAGGGGAACAGAAGTTTTATACATGAATTGAAATAATGCAATGTTAAAGGTATTTAATAGAAAGGCAAAGATTTAATTGATAGTGTACAAATTGCTTCACGATTTGCTTTGATGATCTTATACGGAAAGTGCTTTGTTGATTTTGTATTGGCTGATGATTTTATATGTGAAGTGTTTTACCTATGTTTTATTATCTTCTTTAATTTGTATTGTGATTCGTATGAAAATGGCTTAATTATATTAGCCATAATGCATTAATACAAATAAATAAAATATTAAATAAATGCCCTTTGCAGTGAGGCTAGATGCAATTTGCAACAAGCATTTGATGTGGTCAATAAAAGGTGGTGTAGACCCTGCCTATTATCTTCTTCCAACCAATTTTTTTTCTCTGCAGCAAGTATTTGGCATGGCCATTAAAAAACAACACGCTCATTTACAGACCCCAAAGATAAGCTCCTCCTACTTACCAAGAAATATAAGAGATTTTCTGTGCAACTAGTCTGTGGTATGGCCACTAAAAGACAACACAATCAATTACATCTAATAAATGTAAACTTCTGCCTCCCAGGAATTATAAAGCATTTCATCTCTAACAGATGTCACAGTTACTTAAAGCCATTATATGTCATTAAACCGCTCGCCTGCCTCCTAACAATTCTTTGGTGTTAATCTCCTCGGTCTCACAATAAATGTCTCATGCAAGGTAGTCGCTGGGATATAATAGTCAGAGGCAAAAAAATATGCCCATCATATTTCAATGTCCTACCAGTCCCTCAACCAAATGCTATTTAAATGTATTTTATAGGTGCCATTCATGTACAGCCTGCTTGCTCAATTTATCAATAAAAAAACTCCCACAATATATATGCTTAACAAGGTGGATCCTGAAATAGAACAATCGTTGCCCTATTTACACTATTTTAGCCAGAACCACCAACATTGCTTTAACCAAATCACTGACAATGTTTGGAACAGCTTGATCCACCAAACATTTGCAATAGTCAAGCATTTTGGTTTATGAACCAACAAAATATGTTATCCAGACTTACTTGGAACTGCCAGGAAGTGTGAGTGACTTTACGGAAATCACAGCGGCCGATGCATCTCTGACCACAAACAGTTGTAGACCATGTTTCTACTTTAGACAAGGATTTCAAAGTTCCTCTGGAGTTGTGCTTTACTCCAACCCCTGTGCTCTGACCTGAATAAATGACTGTTTTGTCTCGAGCCGTCCTTTGATCCCTCATCCTGTGACAGGGAATACTGGGTTTATCAAACTGTGAATAGACTGGGGTTGTCATACTGGGAGTATACTTGGGTCCTCCAATAGGGTGTATACTGGGATTTTGACTCTGAGAGGTTACTAGAGTTGACCAAACTGGGAAAATACTGAAATTATGGAAACTAAAAATGTAGGCTGGGAATATACGGTAATTTGGAAACTGGGAGCTGTCTCAACTGATCTCGGATAGTTTAGTTGCAACCTGTTTATTGACCAACACAATATACCAAGGACCGTGGATGGACAGGATATAGGAATGTGGCACACCCAAAGAAGCCAAAGATGAGGAATTGTGGCTTGCTTTAGGACCATAGTCTTCTAGTCCATTCCTCTCTTCACTTGGGCTCTAGCTCCTAACGGTGAAATGAGTCACTCACAGTCTGTGGGGCTGTAAGTGTCCCCTGCATGTCTTTCTTGTCTTTGCTGCGTGGTTGCTGTCATAGCCTGGTTATGATGTTAGTCGCCTAGGAGGGCAAATTACTCCTTCCGGTCAAAGGGCACCATGCTTTTTGTTCAAATCTCCAAGTTATGGATGAAGCTGCTCCAGACACGCCCTATGCCTGGGTATGGTGGGGCACAGGTATCACAGTGCCTTTGGCAGTCTCTGACACAGTAACCATAAGCACTGGACTGGTGGATGTCTTGTTAGCCTGGGCCCCGCTCCAATCTCATGGATTATCTCATTACTGTCCCTCCAAGCACCCGTCAGTTCTTGGCTATAGTCATCCTCTATGCCCATCCTGTGTCCTTCTCTCCCACCTTTGGGCCCGTACAGGGAAGTTGATGACTGTCCTTTGATCTTTCTATGAGTCAAACCATTGTTGTATTCTCGACTGTTCAGGCTTACGAGCTATTTGTTAGCACGTTCCTTTGTGAGTTCTCCTGCCCTTACTGGTATCTTGTTGAAGATGGTGTGTAAATAACTAACAGGTTCTGCCAATTAATCTTCATGGACATATTTCGTTACTGAAAAGTACAGTCGTCTCTGATGACTGCAAAGGTCCATCCAGAGTTTGGGCGGATGTAGCTCCATCATGGAAAAGGAGGTCAAAGGTTTAGGTCAAACATAGGGAGTTTGTGATGGAGACTGCGGGTCAGAACCACTTGTTAAATGATTAGGAAGAAAGACTCTCAAACAAGAGTGATGAAGGACTTTCACTTTGAGGGTAAGGAGGTTCAGGATCATTATAATATGGAGACCGTCACTGATGAATTTTTCCTGCCCCTGGAAAGTTGCATATTTCTTTTAAGCCCATTAGATGGCTTCCTTCAACCAGACCTGGGCTCCCTGGTGAGGATCTGGGGTAATCCACCTCCCACGGTCTTCATCCTTCACAGGGCTCCATCATCTCTGGTCTAGATGTCCACTAGATGTCCACTAGAGCTGTTGCTGGTGATGGGCTGGGGATCCTAGCATTACTTACTACAGGCCCTACATCACTGAGCAGGTGGCGGTACATAGTCCCCATGGCCACCCGAGACACATCGCTCAGTCCAAAAACTCGGACTATGTCACAAAGTAAACTAGACATTTTAAACGTGGATTAAACTGGGCCTGTGCCACTGGATATATATTGTGTGTTTCCAAAGTGGGAGTTTAAAACTATGAATTTACTAGAAGGTTTTAACAGCTGTGGTAAAGTCAACTGTTTATCGCCCACGGTAGGTGAATCTGTGGTCCAGGTGAAGCATCCTGCTCCAAAATACAACAGCTGGAGGTGTAGATGGATGATACCCCAGAGCGCCCCCAGTCCTCCTCGAGCGCTTTACGGGTGAATCTACCAAAATAAAAAAAGAGACCACGGTCATTCAGAGAGAAATATAGCTCATAAAAAAGGAAACCTAAGAGTTCAGTGATGGGGAGGCCACAGGCCAGCATTTCCCCATTGGCGGATAACCCAATGAAATTCAGCCTCAGATAAGGTGTCCCACATATGCAAGGCAAGCAGGCCAGTAGACATGCAAGTTGGCTCCTGTTTGCCGACCCATGTACAGAGCCTGATCCGAGACCGGTAAGGTACCAGCGCCATTACTACCGGACCGGCAAACTACGAGTTCTGCTCGCGGATGCCTTTTTCGGCCACCACGACTGACCTGGCGGGCGTACCGGCACCCGCGAGTAGAGCATGTCGGATGCACCAGTATCATAATGGACCACAAACTGGAACCTATTGAAAATCTTATGGCAACCGGTAAAACTAAGCAGGCTGAGCACTCACACTCAGTGTAGAACATCTAGAAGCAGGACAGACAGCTCACTTAAAAGGAGGGAACCGGGTCATGGGCTCACCATGCCGCCAGGACACAGCTCCCTGGTCCAAATGTGGTGGACAGGGTTTTTGTGGACCAAAGTCACTTGCTAATGGAGAAATAGTCCCAATCGACCAAAATACTTCACTTATGGGGTGAATTGCTCCTAGGCCACACCTATAGAAAGGGGCACAAACCTCCCGAGGGAAATGATATTAGAATAATATCTAGGGTCGTGAGAGCAGAGAGAAAAAGCTGTGAGTCAGAACCTGCATTGGCTAAGCCAAAAAGGCCAACAATATAGAAAGCTAAAGAATCAAATGTGGCAATGCCAAATAAGCCACACTGTAGGCAGACCAGGTTGCAAGAGAATGCTAGACTAGAGAGCCTATGAGGAACCTGAGCCCAAAGGCCTTTATTGAAGAGGCTGGCGAGCCACCTGTTGTGGGCGTTAGCCTAGACACTTATGGAAACTGTAAGCCCACCAGCCAGAATAAAGAGGCCTGCAACATAGCCCAGGTAGGGGGGAACTCATGCTCAGAAGTCCCCCTCTAGGTGGTAGAATTCCTACCCAAAGTTCAAGAGGGGTGTGTCTGATACAGGTCTAGCAGCAGTCCAAGGCCATCCCTTCCCTGGAGATGATGAAGCGACAAGGCAAAGACATTGACGTGTGATAGGGCACTATATCGACCCTGACACTGTGAGTGATCTGAAGGGTTTTGGCGTGGGTGTGAATGCCAAGGAATTTTTGAGTTGGAAAAGGGGTTGGCCCCACTTTATCGAGCTGAATCTCCTTTTTTCAATGGAAGCTTCACTTTTGTTACCTAGTTTGTCACTCAGTTCCTGAAAAACAGCCATAATGTGCCACCTAGCTATAAAACCAAAAGCAATGATTTGCAAAGGAGGCGTGATGCACTTTGATAACTGGCCTAATTCACACTTGTTTGTGCTACCTGGGAATACTGTAAACTGACAATGATGTGCAAACTAGGCATAATGTAAACTGCCAATGATATGCTCACAATGCTCACATATACATACATAAAAACAATATGGCCGATGAAGTGGAAGGCTTCTAGTGAGCTCTGTCCCACCATTACCCTTTAGAATCTAAGATAACGGCGAAGTCGGCCCTGCCGCATGCAGAAATCTGAGATACAGCGAGACTGAAGAGCAAGACCGATTGCACTGTGACTAATATTGAGAAGGGCTACATCGGCCCACCAGCGTCAAGATGGCAGGCCAAACACAGTGAGGAGGAACGGTGCAGTGGACGCGGAGGCAGAGACGACCCGAAGCCCTCCAAACAGTAGCCCCGGAGCAGAGCGCCTGACCTTAAGATGGCAGCTCCTGGGAACTGAGGAGGAGGGATGGTGACGAGTGACCCAGTTCAGCATCCCCCATTGGGGTCAAAGAAAGATGGGAGCTCAGGCCTGGAGAGGTCATCAGTGAGGGAAGGACCTTGCTGCTCCCCCGGGGAGAGAGGTCACCACTCAGTGGGAGGATGCCCCACACTACAGAAGATCCTTGCATTTGGGGCTAAGGGAGTGTGAAGCAGCTGAACATGCAGAGCGGAGGGTGGATGAACGTGGAGGGCAGAAGCAGACTCTGCAACCCCTCCCCCCGGCCCAGGGGGAAGAAAGGGCTAGAGGCCAAAGAGTGGGGGAGACAGGCCCACAAAGGGATAGAGGAGTCAATGGAGCTCGCTTGATCACCACCACCAAAGGCAACCTGAGCCTGATTAAGATGATCAGATGGCTTATGAGCAGGAGGCGTAAGGAGATGGAGGCTGTGGAGCTCGGCGCGATCCATGCACCAACGCACTTGGCTGATATAGAGATAGTCAGACTGGAAGGCGGAAGAAGATAATGACAGCTCGCACTTGGAAGACGCGTGGAAAGAACAGAACATATAGCACTGCACTAGTGACATGGCGAAGACCAGCAAGCAGCCCAAGTCAGCGACCCTCAAATCGTACCTCCAATGCAATCCCACCACAGATAAAACAGACGAAATGCAGAGAGTGTCAGAAGAGGGGAGAGGGGATGATGCTCCAATGACAAATGCCATGATGCTCTCTATAATTGCTGGTCTTAGAGAGGACCTTTCCACCCTTCTCAGAAGTGAAACAGCGGTGATCAAAAAAGAAATAACTAAGGCAACAGTGGACACCAAAAAGGAAGTCAGGGAGTTGGGCGAAATGATAGCAGAGACCGAGCGGTTGATGCTACTAGACTAAGTCAAGAAATACAGAATCTAGCGGAAAGCTATGAAGCCCTACAGAGCAGATGTGATAATCTGGAGAACCGCTCCTAAAGAGACAGTCTACAGACTACGTTTCCAAAGGAGGGAGTGGAAGGAAGCAATATCATGGAGTGCATCATTGAATTGCTCTCAGGGCTGGATACTGATATCAGGGGAGCACCGACTTAATCGACAGAGTCCACAGAGTGGGTGAGAACAGAAATTGGAATGGGGCACCTCGAGATGTCTTGGTTAAACTCCACGATTTTACAACCAAGAAAGCTCTCCTCAGGGAAGCTAGGAAACGAGGGACCATCGAATTTAAAGGAGCAAAAGTCCAAATCTTTCACGACGTAACCCAGCTGACCCCAGCAAGGAGAAGAAGCATGAAGCCAGTCACAGAGAAACTGTCTACAGAAGGAATTTGATACCACTGGACTTACCCATTTCTACTGCAATTCCAATGGAAGGAAAGGTGGTCACCTTGTTTAATGTGGAAGATGGAGCCACCTTCCTCGTCCTGGATCTGGAGATGCTGGAGGAAAGAGAAGATAGAGGGGCTCACAGGAGAGTGGTGGCACAGGCTGGAAGAAGCGATCTAAGGGGAGACAGCGTTGATAGTAGGGTAGGGGCGAGAGCAAAATGATATAACTAATTGGATCTAGGGATACGTTCAGTGGACTGCTGTATGAGGTGGAGCTCCGCCTTTGCATGTTGTTTGGGTACACACAAGGGGGGCATAATTTGGGCCAATGGTTGAAATTTTGGGTCCTCATCACTAAGTGTCAGGGGCTCTAGGTACGGCTAAGCAGGACAGGAGCAGATTCCTAGCTCTGATGGTTGACTTCATCGACATTGATTGTTATTGGGGAAGGGACACCTAATGAGTGTGGAAGACGGGAACACCAATGGGTAGGCAAGTCAGGGAAGGGAAAGGGAGGAGGGAGTTGTTGTTTATGTAGGTTAGGAAAGAGGGGTTAATACACAGCGCCGGGTGGGGAGGGGTGGTCTCATGAGCAAGCAAGCAAGTACTATCCACCCATGGCCCAAGGGAAGGATATAGTCAAAATGTCAGGAAATGTATGAGGTCTGAGCACCCTGAAAAAAAGAGTCCAGCTGCTGCGAGAGCTGAGGCGTGAGAGGGCAGATATAGTGGCACTGCAGGAGACCCGCCTAGTAAGCCAGGACCAAATCAGATTGCAGTGTAAGGGTTACCTCATACAAATTCACTCTAGTGTAACTTCTAAAAGAGCAGGAGTAGCAATCATAGTTCACAAGAATCTTCACACTGAAGGGCTCCACTAAAGACAGAAAGGGCCGGTTCGTAATTGTGAAAGGGTCCATTGGGAACAGTATGCTAACAAATGCCTCCATATATGCACCAAACAAGGATCAAGAGCAGTTCCTATCGAGCTTCCTACAAATACTCGAGAGTTCTGGAGATGTGGAATGCCTCATAGCGAGGGACTGCAATGTGGTTATGGAGGGTGACAAAGATAGAACATCCATGTCCAAGTTCCTGCAGATGGGTGAGATTACAGGCAGAGTTAAGGGAGCCCTGAGCGAGATGGACCTGGTAGATGCATGGCGATACCTACACCCAGGGAAAAGAAACTGCACTCACTATCCTGCTCTACACCAATCCTACTCATGATAGACTATATTTTTGTTTACAGCAACATTGCTCAAACATGTTCACTCAATGAACATACACACTAGTAGGATGTCTGACCACTCAGTGCTCTTACTACAAATAGAGGTAAAGGGAGGCCAAGCACGAGGCCACTGTGGAGGCTAAATGAGATCCTCCTACAAGATGCACTGGCGAGGGACAACCTGAAGAAGACACGGAGGGAATATCTTAACTTTAACAAGGCAGGTGACACGTCACCAGGGACTCACTGGGATGCTTTGAAGGCAGTAGCGAGAGGGAGCCTGATTGCCTCAGCAGCTGCTCTCAATAAGATTAGGAAGCAGCAGCAAGCTGACCTTCTAGCAGAGATTGAGAAGTTGCAGGGTCAGTGCAAGATCAAGCAAAACAGGATTACTCAGAGGGATCTTATGGTGAAGAGGGGAGAGCTTAACGGGCTGAGGGGTCATAAATCTGGGAACATACTCCTGAGAACTAAACATCGGTTCTACGAGAAGGGGGATATAGCAGACAGGCTTCTAGCTAACAGATTGAGATCACGGGGGATCATGACTTCATATAACACATAGAAGGAGAAAAGGGGAATGCGCACGGGGGAAAATCAAATTAGCAAATTGCCTTTCAAAACATTTACCAAGCACTATACAAGGAGGAAGAAACTAGTGAACAGGATCAGGAGACATCCTAGCATCAGTAGAGCTGCCTATCATTCCTGTGAGAAATAGAGAGTGGCATGATAGGCCAGGAAGTGTATGACATCATCAAGGGGATGGAAGCTGGGAAGAACCTGGGCCCGGATGGACTAATGGCAGCCTTCTATATGGCTATGGCTCACATTCTAGTAGACCCAATGCTAACACTATTTAATTCAATCAAAGAGGAGAAAACTTGCTGTCCGGCTCCATGACAGAAGCCCAAATAGTCCTCATCCCCAAACCTGGAAAGGACCCTGCCAAATGCACATCTTATAGGCCTGTCTCCCTATTCATCGTAGATGCAAATATCTATACAAAGATACTGACTAACCGATTGGGGCCCTTCATGGAATCCTTGATTGACCCTGACCAGACGGTTTTATCATCAACAAATCGGCAGGAGATAATATTTGGAATATTACTTTGTTCATTGACAGGGCGGAGAGGGGGATAAACGGTGCTATTGGCCTAAAATGCCCAGAAGGCTTTTGACCAGGTGAGCTGGTCCTCTGTGGGAAAGATATTGGCGAAAGTGGGAATGGGGCCTAAAATGATTAATATGATAATGACGAACTACGTCACACCCAGAGCCAGGATTAATCTTAATGAGGTGCTTACGGACATCATCTTACTTGCGAGGAGGACAAGGCAGGTGTGCCCGCTGTTCCAATTCACTACACCTTGGTAATGGAGCAATTTTCTGAGTGGGTCAGAAAATCAGATCATATCAAAGGGGTTAGGGTCGGTAGTGGAGAATATAAAATAAGGCTGTTCGCAGACGACGTAATCCTCTTATTTACTGACCTTATAAGGTCTGTCAAAGCCAAGATGGAAGGTTAATGTCAACAAGTCTGAAATACTGAACATAATGGGTACGCTCAAGGGGCTCAAACAGATTACACCGTTCATGCAATCGAAGGGGAGCATGAGGTATTTGGGCATAAACATCAGGAGAAGGGAATGGGACCTTGAGGGCGCCAACTACCCTCCCTTCAGGGAAATTCAGAAGGATGCCCATAGGTGGGGCAGACTAACTCTCACGTGGCTAAGGAGACAAGCGGTGATCAAGATGAATGTATTGCCCAGGTTATTGTATCTGTTTCAGAATGTCCTGCTGGTGAATCCTCCAGTGGAAAACTCAGGGGCCTACAGAAATCCATGTCAAGGTTTATATGGGGAGGAGCGAGGGCACGGATAAGCAATAGAAGAATGAGGGTGACCAAGGCCAGTGGGGGCACTCTCGTGCCCGGATATCTTAAATTACTACCTAGCGGCCCAGTTAAGAGTACTGGCGGACTGGCAATAGCTAGGGTCAGAGAGCCACTGGCTCTTTATGAAGCAGGATATAGCTGGACAACACTTTTGGAAACAGCCCCAGCTAAACAAGCACCAAAGAGCTAAAGGGCTGTACATAAACTTGATCTCCAGGGGTACTATGGAAGCCTGGGACATAGCCCACAAACAGGGCAATCAGATAACGTTCTCGTCACCCTTCACACCAATCCACAGTAATCATGATTCCACGCTAGCCCTTAGGGACAGAGGCTTTGAGGTATGGCAGAGGAAAGATGAATGAAGATAGGAGATCTGGTAAAGGGGAGGACATAAAGATATTTGAAGAGTGCAAGGAACCCTATGGAGTGGACGAAGGAGACAGGTTTTGCTACAAGCAACTAAGGCACTGGCTGCATGACCCAACCGTGAGGAAGGGGGCTACAAGGCTGCTTACAACACTAGAGAACCCCTTCAGGAGGCTAGCAGTCTAATAGGGAGGGTAGTTGGCTGTATTTCAGATAGACGAGGAGAGGCCATACAAACGGTAATGGGAGGAAGAAGTAGGGAAGCCTATCACCCAGACGGAATGGGAAGGTATATACCGTAATGTATGGAAAAGCTGCATATGGCCACAGCACAAAGAGCTACAAGTCAACATATTATATAGATGGTACTACACCCCCTCAAACTTCACAAATGTAAACCAAAAGCAGAGAAAACGTGTTGGAGGGGATGTGGACAAGACGGCTTGCGGACGCATACTATGGCAACCTGCCCAAAGTGAGGGGATTTATGGGGTGCAATTGAAGAGGCAATACACCGGGTTGGGTTATTAAATGCAGGCTCTCACCAGGATTCATTTCATTGGGGTTTTGCCAGAAAGGGGAGTGGGCTGGGTTGCAGATGCTGGTTATTATAAGAAGGGCTATGATACTGGCTGCAAAGCTGGCGATACCCTCAATATTGGGTAAAACTGACCCACACTCGCTGGGTCAGTGGCCACAGAGGCTCTGGGAGATCGCAGCTATGGAAAAATGGACAGCATTGAGCAGGGGCACAGTAATTGTAACATTGACTGGCATTATAAGGGAGAAAAGACCAATGACTCTCTCCATACCGGCGTGGATGTGGGGGGAGAAGGGGTCTATGTTTTGTGCTGGAGTTTTGTAAAATCGATAAAGATATTCGGTCAATCAATACCCCCCAAAAATATATGTTTGACGCCTTATATTGCATTGCTATATTGATCATATAGAGGAGGATGACAGTGAGGGCGCATGAGTAATGTTTGCTCTCTGGTCATATCCTGCAGTTGGTGGTGGAATGTACCTGTAGACAGAAAATGGTAAGCTAGGGAAGGTGTGGCGGAATGGGTTTTCCCGCCTCACAGAAGTCAGATCTGCGAGTTTCTCCCAGTTTCTCTCAGCGGGTTGGTTTATGTGATGCTAGCCGGGGATGAGCTGTCCCTGGAAAGGTCCTCATTAACATGGCAGTAGTCTCTGGATATAAATATTCCTTTGAAGCTCCCTGTTTGATGGTCCATCCCCCACTCCTGTGACCTCTCCTGCCACTAACGGATAGGTGAGAATGTAAAAAGGCTCGTTCATTGGGCAGGGGCAGGGAAAGACTGTACTTTCACCTCCACTTTATAGATCAGGGTGTGTGCCCGGCTCCACATGGATGGGCACTCCTCCAGTCGGTCGATTCCTGGCACCTGCCTGCACACAGATCTCAGATCTTATTGGAGATTGGACTCTGATTTGGGCGCATGGCCTATCTTCTTGATTGGGGAAGCCTTTAGCCAGGGGCCAGTGGCCTTGTCTGATAAAGGTGGGGAAGGGCAATATGTACTGGGAGCACTGGATCGAGTGAGATCCTCAGACTAGGGATTCTGGGCTACAGGGGGCAAGCGCTCCCCCTGCCTCTCTGTCCTACTTCTATCGTCCCTGCAGGCGGGATTGGGACTCCTGGGAAAAGAGTCTTCTTTTTGCCTCAGTCCGAGAGTCCTGCTGGCTAAATTATCTGTCGCATCAATTCATGTGTTGAAATATTTTGTTTATATGACCTTACCATGTCAATGTGTGGAATCAGGCAGCAACACAAGAGTGTTTCTTTTGGGAAAGTGTATTTTTAATACCAGCGTTGCGGTTTCTAAGTGCAGGATCGGGATTCGAACTTGTGTGGCACTGCATTGTCTTGCTTCTAAGACAAAGACGTTGCCCCTGGGCTATCCTTCCTCACCCAGACGGCTGTCCGTGTTTACATCACCCAGTCCTGAATGCAGTTCATTTTCCATCACTTGTCAATAATGTTAGTGGTCTTAAGCCTCTTAGTTGATTGGTTCTGCCACCACTTCTGCTGGTCCTCTGCAGCACTGAAGTGAGTAGAAACAGAGTAAGGGTGTGAATGAACTTCCCTAATTACCAGCCAGCTCCTGTCAATCTTGGTGCAGTCCTCTAAGTCTCACCATGCAGTCCCACCCACATCTGCCCCCACCATTATGCTTTCCTAAATGGGTAGAAACATAGCTTACTTTCTGCCCAGGTTCCTTCCCATTTTATTCTGGTATTCAGGATAATGGCGGGAGCTAAAGCCTGCCCCGGCCTTCCTGATTTTTAACACCACCATGGATCCATCATTTGTGAAGGAGCCCATGCTCCCAGGCTTTGCGACCCCCCCCTCCAGACCGGTGTATTGTGTCCGGATGGGCGGTGTGCAAGGATGGGTCCTTTCTGGAAGGGACAAGTGGGCCATGATTCATTGTGCAGTAGACCACCTACCAGTGGCAATATCGGCCAGTGTAGACATGCTGATGATGCTGGAACCACTGGGAAGGCCTGTGTCAGGTGGCAGCGCTCAATATTGGGCCTGTGACACCTCCTCTCCCCTCTGAAGCATTGTGACGACGAGCGTTGGATTTTGGCAGCAACAGAGAAGGAAGAGCTCTTGTGGGCAGCAGCAATGGGAGTTTAGCCACCTTTGACTCAGTAAGGTCAACTCTCCCTCCTTCCATCAGGGCAAGGTGCACAGTCAGCACCCGAAAGCTGGTGGCTTATAGTGCTGGAAGAGAAGCACATCATTGTCCTGCAAGACCCAAGACCTATGCAGTATATGATATGATAGTTTATTTGTAACGCGCTTAATACCCAGAGGTTTCTAAGCGTGGACCTGGGGATCAAACCTGTAATGTTCCGTGTCGTCTTGCTTCCAAGGTGAGCACGTTGTCCTAGAGCTACCCTCCCGAGAGGTGAACAATAAACTGCAGGGCCATCAACAAGCTGTCTGGAGTTCTTTTACTTTGCCAAGCAGGTCAGATGGGCGTTGTTCCTGTACAGAACAGGATATTAGCTTGAAAGGGATACTGAATAAAGACTCACTTTCAACGATGGACCAATGCCATCCACGGGGAAGTGATGTACAGTACCAGCTGAAAGTCCCCTGCGATATTATTCGATTCCCCTCTCACCATTATCCTAAACCACCCACCTCTCTTTCAGATCCATCAGAGCATTCGTAGACTGTGCACATGGAAGCAGAGGGCAGTCTAAATCCCAGTAACTCCCAGTAACATAACATACCATAAACAGTACTCTTGCCCAGATCGGAGGGGTCCGTTTGGAAGTCAAAAGTCCAGGAATATTGCAGGCATGCCGATACAGGTCCTGCAACCAAGATGTGCTTTAGAGATAGAAATGCCATGTCCGCGGCTGATCCCCTTGTGTGTCTTAGACTGGCGTGAGTGGAGGCTTACACAAAGTGGATCAACACGGTACGATGGCAGTGCATTCAGGGATGAGTCTTCTGTAAGAACACTAAATAAGACCTACAGCTTTTTCAGATGCAGGAAAAGCAATGCTCTAATGGGTCGTGATTATTGGGATCTGAGGTTTGATCTTTCACTCTCTAAGGAATAGCCCACATATTTAACCTCGGTAGCCCCTGCTTTTTTTCTGTATTAGCTGCGAGACCTGTCTCTCTCATGGATAACCTGACATTGCCCAAGGGCTCCATGTGAGGGTCCGCATCCAAACTGAAGAGCACATGTCATCCAGATATTTGGGAGAGGAGCCCAACGGCATGAGTAAAATGCAATCAATTAGTCGTAAAAATATAGCTAGGGCCAATGCAAGTCGAACAGTAAAATGGTGAACTGGTGTGAACTGCTTGAGTCGGAAAAGACAGTGTTATGCTTGAGGTATCTGCCAGTAGCCCTTCCTTAGATCCATCGTCCTGTGATAACGTGCTAGGCCCGGCATTTCAAGGCCTTCATCGGCTCTGGCCATTGGATAATAATACATGTGGAAATCTCATTCACTTTCAAATATCAATGTAAAGAGAGAGGAAGACATAATGCTCTTATTTCTTCCAAAGCTGGCACAATAACCTACAGAAACTATCTAAGTCAAGCCAAGCCTTCAAGTCAGCTTACATCAAGCCACTACTTAAAGACACAACAGGAAACGTGGAGGACCCATCTAACTACAGACCCATCTCCAACATACCCTACATAGCCAAACTGCTAGAAACGTACGTCTACCAAATAACCCAAGAATTCATAGAAGAGCATTGCCTACTAGACCAGGCACAAGTTGGCTTCAGACCAATGAGAGGAACAGAATCGGCTCTCCTCTCAATATGGGACGACCTAAAAACAAACGCAGACTCAGACAACAGCACCGCCCTGATTCTCCTGGATCTGTCCGCAGCCTTCGACACTGTCCACCACGCCATCCTCATAAAAAGATTAGAAGGACTAGGGATAACAGACACTGCCCTACTATGGATCAAATCCTTCCTAACAAACAGAACAGAAACAATATGGATGAAACCTTGTAAATCCAAACCCAGAGTCTCCACGTGCGGAGTTCCACAAGGATCATCCTTCTCCCCGCTTCTATTCAACATCTACATGTACCTATTAATCAAACTCATCAAAAAACACGGCCTCACATGCTACAACTACGCCAACGATACTCAAATAATCTTCAACATACAAGACACTCGAGAAGAAAACACCATACTAGAGAATTGCCTTCGTGACATATTCAACTGGATGAACCTCAACCATCTCAAAATCAACCCAGGCAAAACGGAGATAATGATTGTTTCAAAAAAGGGAGGAGACATCAACTACATCCCCTGGCCAAGAGAGCTCGGCACCACACCGGAACCATCGTCAACTGTAAAAAACCTAGGGGTCCTGATGGATAACAACCTCACCCTGGCGCCACAAGTAAACTCGGTAATTCAGAAATGTTTCTTCCTCCTGTGAGCAGCAAAAAGGATCCTACCGTTCCTGTCGTTCGCCAACAAAACACTTACCATCATCGCTCTGATCATGTCCAGAGTAGACTATGCCAATAGCCTTTACCTGGGCATGCCCGAACGACTTCTAAAAAAACTACAACGCATACAAAATGCAGCAGCCAGACTCCTCCTCAAGCTACCCAGAAGAGAGCACATCACACCCGCGCTAAAAATACTACACTGGCTACCACTGAAACAGCGAATAAAGTTCAAAGCCATGTGCATCACGCACAGAGCAATACACAAACAAGGCGCAGAATTCCTAAGAGACAAACTACGCCTACATCAACCAACAAGAACACTAAGATCAAGCACCGACATACGCCTGGAACCAAAACCCTACAACAGAAAAAAATTCAGAGGATCGTCTTTCTCTCACCAGGCACCTAAAACGTGGAATGACCTACCTAAGAATATACGGAATACAACAAACCACCTAGCATTCAGGAAACTCCTCAAATCATGGCTCTTCAAAGCGTAACCACTACGGAGACGAACTAGAATGCCCATACATCCAAACAATGATGAAAACAACTCCAACCTCGGCCACTCTCAAATCGGACAAACACTCAAGCTAAAGAACCAACCACTCGACAGAGCACAAGACATCATGGAAAACAGCCACAAAGGAAGGCTACACAGACTGACCACAAACCTAGACCCAGACGAAACCCAGACCTAGACTCCCCCGCTCGTACATACCGGACGAACACACCCAGACCGGCAGACGCATCTAGATAGACGTTGGCCCGTGTAGCATCTGGATAGGATCGATTGAAGGATAACATGCCCGGCCTAGAAAAACGTGAACGCGAGCATGTGCCACACTCAGAGCCGTGAACACCCGCCTGCATGGTGTTCGGATGGATGTGTGAATGTTAGCTTGCCCACACCTGGACTGATCTCTAAACACCAGCCTGCGTCGCGTCTAGATAAAGTGTGAATGTTGGCATGACCACACCTGTATGGAGCCCTAAACATTGGCCTGCGCCACGTATAGATGGGATTGTGAGGGCCAATAAGTGCCACACTCCTCAGAACTACGAGTGCTAGCATTGGTAAAGGTCAGGTAACCCACTAACCTATATAAGCACAAACTCTGCATACCTATCTCACTCAAAAAACTCGCACAACCATCTCTCGCACAACAAGCCGCACGCAATTCACTTCACAACACTGCAACAACACATAAGCCGGAACAACAGCACACGCGGACTGACTCCGATCCGATACCCGCACCAAAGCTCAGCACCCGGTGTATACTGAGTTGAAGCTGCCAACAGCACACCACTCCTCTCACTATCCTACTCCCTTCTTCAACCTACTAACCCATCCCACCTTTATCATTTACAGATCCGCCTGAGCGCCTGGGGACCAATTCCGTTGGTGACGGTGCACGATACAAATGCCTTTAACATTTAACATTTAACATTTAACAATGAATGCCCCATATGGCAGTCTGTGACGTGGTGTCCTCCTTCAGGTGTGGGCTGTGTGTAAATTCCCCTCTGGTGATGTTATGGTTGCTAATGTAGGTAATGGCATGAATGTGTGACCTTAATGAGGGATGCAGTGTCTTCCCAGAGGTAAGAACTTAAGTTGACATATCTTCCATGTGTATCATGTGGTGCTCTCCCAAAGGAGAGACTGGGGGGATTGTGTCCTCTGTTCAAAGTGCTGTCAACTCCTACCTGCAGAACCTTTGATCAGGCCCTCTGCTGTTGTGGTGTCATTCTTTAGGTTTTACCTGGAGCAGCTTCACTGGGTAACATAGTGTCCTCCTAAAGAGATGAGCTGGAGTGATTGTATCCTCTGGATGATGCGGCATCACCTCATATCTGCAAAAACTTGATTGGCATATCCGCTAGTCATGCTTTATCCTCTGCTAGGTGGGACGGGTGCTGCTGTTCTTTGATACAATTCAGCACCTTCTCAGAAGCGGTGGCCTGGCCGATAGTCCTTTCTGGTGATATGGCACCTTCCAAGACATATGGACTGGTGGTAGGTCTTCCGGGGATGTGGAGCCCTCCTAGAAGTGTGTTCCGGGTGGATCATTCTTTACGGCAATGATGCCACCACATGAAAGCACAGGCTGCAGTGCTTTATCCTTCTTGTGACTCTATAGGTTCACTCCCGTTAGAAGCGCATAGAGGGACCGCCATGTTGCCCATCCATTGCCGAAACCATGGGATCCTGTTAGAGGTGACCACACGCACACACATAATTGAGGGAAGATGTCCAAGTGTAATATATGTGCCATTTGTTCTCTTGATTCCATAAAAGAGTCGGACTTGTCTTTCAAACAATGCAAAGTACAGAAAAAATAAACGTGTATTATTATTTATTTATCAATACAAATCACAGGGAAAGCAATGCATTATTAGCACAAACACATTTACAGAATTTATCATTGATAACAGATCAGAGGACATGGGCCCATTACAATGGGGTGAGAGAAAGTGACTTGAAGACCAGATGTTGCAATGGAAGCTGGAAACATAAACTAGGGACGAGGACAAGAAAGAATGACATAGGAAAAGGATGGTGGAGAAAGTGCTGAATTAACGATGGAGGGGTGACTGAAAAAGTTCTGTAGGGTTGCCCATGAAGGGCAGGGAGAGAGGAAAACCTGGGTGGCGCAGTAGCGTAGATTGCTAGGAAACAGGTTCTTCAGAAAGAAGGAGAGCTTTGAGACTGGATTTAAATAGTGGTAGAGTTGGAATAGTACAGAGAGGGAGAGGAAGAGCATTCCAGAGTAGGGGAGTTAGGACAGAGAGGGAGCAAAAGAGAGATAGAGAGAGAGAGAGAGAGAGAGAGAGAGAGAGAGAAAACCAGAGGGAGGACAGGGGGCTTGAGTGGTGGCAAGAAGGTGAGCTGCAGATGATCCTAAGAAGCGACGGGGAGAGTAGGGAGTGAGATGAGCTGATAGGTAGGGTGTGGCAAGGTATGCAGTGATTTAAACGAATAGAAAATAACAAACAACATTTATATCTAAACATTTATAAAAAAAAGAAAATACTGAATTTTTTAAAATATATATATGGGTGTGTGGGGTAAGGGGCTAAAATGGGTGGGAAGAGGGTTTGGGTGTGATTATAAACAAAGGGAAACAGAGGACTTGGGGGGAGCCCCCCCAAATTAAAAAGAAATCTGTATTTCTTTTGTTAAAAATGATTAGATAAAAAAGTGTTTGATATTTTTCTGTTCGTTAAAATCACATGTAACCATTTTTAAAGATGATGAGAAGTTTATACCTAGCCCTTTTTTCATATATAGCCATCTCGTGATGGGCAGAGGAGGTAGAGGTAATGCGGGAAAGGTTGAAAAGTCTGCAGACTGCAAAGTTGAGGGCTTTGTCCAGAGGTGAAAAAGCATTGTTGGAAAGGCTATAGAGGAGACTGGCACAGCAGTCAGATCTAGAAAGCACTAAGGAGGAAATTAGCTGTTTAGCAGTATTGAATGCAAGAAGAGGACCGATTCTTCTGATATTGAGGCGGTTGAGCCTGGCTGCAGTAGATGGTCAAAGATGACACCAAGGTTACGAGCGGAAGCAGTGCAAGGAAGGTAGTCAGGAGAGAAGAGAACCAGCAAACTCTGAGCCATATTGTGCAGTTTATCTTTCCATTTATACTGTGAGCCTAATAAATTGGAAGATGATAAAAAGAGATTCAAAACCAATGTCATTTATTTCGCACTATTGCTGGGTTATATTACTATTTGCTTTCATATCATTTTATCTTCCTCTCACTCATTTTCTTTCCTCCAGCAGAGTAAGCTCTGGATACCCCTGATAAGGGCACAATATGCAACTACACGGACAGGCCTAGGTGTTCTGAACCTACTACAGTGGTGATTTGGTACGGTATAAAAGCATATTAACATAACTTTACATGTGCATGCTTACAATTGAATGAGTAATGCATTGGAATTGTCTTAAACTGTGGAAAACCACATCTCTGATTGTTGAGCATCTTTGAGAGATGTTGCCTCCCATACCAGAAGTTGTACCAACAAATGTGTTTTGAGCGATAAAAACACCTCACTAAAGTGTCAACCAAGAGCATAGCACCACATCAGCGGCTGAGTCACACTACGACCACTGATCAAGAGAATTATTCAAGGAGGCAGCTTACTAGAAACGTGCCTGCTACAGGAGCATGAAATCAAATTAGCTGTTCTGAAGTCACGTGATCAGGCCTCATTGAAGTCTCTCCCCAGATTGTGATGAATGGAGCAGGAGAGATTTAGAGAGGCAGACAACAAAAGGCCTGAAGAAATAACTGGCAAGTACAAAGGGCATTAGAAGTACTGAGGATAGTGCTGGAGACCATGGGGCCTCTTTACAAGTGTGGCGGTCTGGAATTATGGGTGCCGGTCGCACCGCACCGGCACTCATTTCCAGACCGCCACACTACAACTTTGCGGACAGGGGCCGTTGCGCACGGCAGGTCTCACCTGCCGAGCATAACGGCCCCGCCTGCAGAGTTTTTATGAAAGCACCAGCACCTTTACCAACGGTGCCAGTGCTTTCGTGTCCCCATTCCCATGGAGTCCTATGGGGCTCCATGAGAATGGGGCCTGACTTTTTCCGGCGTCTGACATCCCGATCCGCCAGGACTTGTAATATCCCGTTGGCAATGGGAAGTCGGGCACGTAAAAGTGCTACGAGTCCGGCAGCAACCCGCCAGAAGCACCGTGAGGGTCACCGCTGGACTCGTAATGAGGCCCCATGTAGAGTGTAGGTAGGAGGCCTCATTAATAGTTTGGCGGTATTAGCAGTGAACATTCCTCCAAACGGAATTCCAGTTATCACCAGTGGTAACTGCAGAATATACCGCTGATGATGGTTTGTGGTTAGTCGCCATTATGAAGTCCGATAGGATTCACTGAGGAATGTCGGAATTGCCTCCAGCAGTAATTCCACTGGAGTTAATACCTCCATTCGCTTGGAGGCAATACGGGCATGCATATGCTGGATTTATTAGCTCATTAATGCTTTGCAACTTGTAATCAGGAGGACTGACAAAGCTGGAAGAAATGTTACCTCCGGTATTTATTTACCTTTAAACATGCTATGAGGAGCTAGGCCCTCATTACGGTAATGCCACTGAACTCCTGCCAAACAGAATTACTGTTACCGCCACTGGTCCTGTGGATTTACTACATGATTATACAAGGTGGTGTAAGTCTCAATTTTGTGTATTCTGTAGGACAACATGGCACACAGGCAATTTTGCCAAAATCTTAAAAATCGGTTGAATTGCCACCTGTGGAATTACCATGGATGGTGATTCGGCCGGTGACAATTCTGCCGTTTTTGCCAATTGTTCAGCGGTAACGTGGATGCTGGAGGCAAATCCTCCACTTCATGGTCAAACTAAAGGATTTTGCGGAAATGGTAAATGTGGTAGTCATTCCGTTACCACCACTTTTTTGCCACTCCGCCAACCTCGGGAATGAGGCCCCTCGTGTCCTGTGGGGGGAAAAGGGGGCAGCTGAATACGTTTGCTCCCACATGCTATCTTTCCGGGTACAAATATGGGTAACCCTTCACATTTGTTTTCTTCATATACCTCTCGCCATAGCTGCACAGTATTATAACTTTCCAATGTTCTACTATACAATTCACTGGTAAAAAGATGAACTAGGTTATAGATCTTGGAAGGGTAACACCTGATAGAATATTGAATGATATGATATGATGTGGCATTTATAACGCGCCTATAAACAGGTGTTTCAAGGCTCGAAATGGATTCAATGGATTCACACATGTAACCTGCAGGTTGCACACAGATCTCTGCAACAGCAGGTGTGTTAACCGACTGAGCTTCGTCAACGCTATGCTCCCTAAATGGATTCTTCGTGCGGCTGTGTGCACGAACACCATCATCGGGCGAAGGAAATGCATCTCACGAACAAGTACTGGCATTATAAAAAAATAAAAAAAACTGCTGGAAAGTCAGAAAAAGACCTGGCAATTCCATTCCGCAGCCGTAATTAAAGATCAGAGCGATAAGTAATTCGAAGAGGAGCGCAGCCGATGAGACAATGGGTCACCTTCTGCCTGTGTTATTAGTCTGAGAGGATGGGGAAGCTGCCAGCTCTGGCTGCAGAAATGCCTGAATGAATCAGGGTATGGAGGGGAAGGAGTCTGGCACTCTGCCTGCCACAGGAATCTGTGGAGCAGGGGCGCCTTAGCCCCTCTTCTAAGCTCTCGCCACCAGAAGTAACCGAAACCTGTGAAGTGTTACCACAAAGCGCCTCATTACAGGTTTGGCGGTATTCTGGTGGTACAGCTGCTGGTATACTGCCAAACGGATTTAATGTTACTGCCACTTGGTCGTGCAGAATTACCGCTGGATCACATGTGGTGGTGGTACGGGGATGTTAGTCCCCATTGGAGATTTCGACGGAAGTACCACCTGCAGTGATTCCACAGATTTTTGTTGGAAAGGCGGCAGAATTGCCTCCAGCTTTTTGGTGGAGGTTTTTCCTCTATCCCAACAGCAAATGCGGTAATGCGGCTCTAACGCTTATCACAGTTTACTATTATTTTTTACCGCACTGTCGTACTCGTAATGAGGCCCAAAGTGTGTCCTTCTCGCAGCCCCTTGTCCTCCTAAGACATGCAATTCGCAGCGCTCATTTGCCTTTGTTCAAGGAAGTTTGGGATTCACAGATGTCTGAGACTGTGGGAGAATTGGGATAGAGAGATTTCGTTGCAGGAGAATTTGTCGAATTCGAATTTTTTCTAATTATTTGTAACGAATTTGGCAGCAAATATATGAGGGGGTGGGTAAATGTAGTAATTGCAGTGGGGAAGTGGGGAGGGGCTGCGGGGGGAGTCCCCCACATGTATTTGCGGCGAAATTTAATAAAAGTTCAAAACAAAAACTAGACAAAATCGGATTGGATGATTTCGCCTCGATGAAATCACATAGAAGCAGCGAATTTCAGGGCATAAAACACACAGCAGCTGGACATGGCTCTGCGGGTCATCCGCGGATACTCCTGTTGGTGACAAATATTAAGGCAAAGGAGTGGGCCTGAGCAGGATGATCCCTCTCAGTTCCAACTGTAAGTGGTTACCCTTTAAATGCCCATTGCATATATCTAACCCTCCCAAGTCCTCCTTCCTTTTGTAGATCTGCCAGAGTGCTTGGAGACCATGAAAGTGGATGGTGGTTGACTGTGCCTGCCTGTCGCGGGCGGCAGTGACATTGGGTGTCCTGGGGATGTTACTAATCACAGTAGCACACATTAAAAGATTGCTCTCTCAAATCACCTCAGTAGCAGTTATGCAGCGCCAAGGCTTGTACAAAGAAAATGCAGCCAAACTCATAATGACGCCCAAAGTGTCAGTTTGCAGGAAAAATGCCTTGCAGGTGGTCATTTGTTTCAAATAGAAATTTAAATGATCTATTTGCTTTCAGATAACAAAAACAATTCTTAAAAAGCGAACACTTAGGCAGAGATGGTGTGCTGCATTTCTCAGGTCCAGTGCTGCAACAAACTCACAGCATTGCAAGGGTACACATAAAATAGGCAGCCTCCGAGGACTGCGTGCCTGCATCATGCATGCTGGACATGTGTGCAGAGTCTTCCTCAACGGGAATGGCCTTTCTGAGTCTATTACCACCCAGCGATGGACTTTACTCGTGGAGGCAAACTCAGAGGATGAAATGCTGCATCCGACATATGGCATGTGGCAGACTCTGCCCCAGCTCTGTGATGCTTTCAGAGGCAGATCCCTGCCATGAGCTACGTATATTGTATTTTTATAAATCACAGGGGAGTATTCATCTTGCCAGTCTCCAAGTGATGGAAAGCAGGCCTAGGCATGCAGGGAATGTCATTGGTTAAATCACCTAATAACCCACTTCAGCTGCTTTGGAAAGATGAAAGGCGGAGTCATTCCTACCCACATTGAAACAGTGACCTAAAGCTTATACGAAGATCACTGCAGCAGATGCGTTTATGTATTGAGCATGTGTAAGCTGCTTATACATCAAGAATGTGTGTTTCAAAGCGCCCACAGGACAAAGGGAAGGGAACAAGGGAACAGTAAGAAAATGTAATATGCTCATGGTGATAATTAAAAAAACAAAAATGGTCCTACTAGGCCTTGTCAGCATTCGGGGCGTGCAAGTGTGTGTAAGTGCATTAACCCACTGAGCTCTCTCACTGTACAATTGAATCCTAATATTATTCACAGCTTCACATAACACAGCTTTGTTATGAAAATACTCTGCAGCCTTATCGCACCCCTTTCTTCCTCTGACTCCGTTGTCCGTTCGGGCAGGTTTTGAAGTCCCTTTTCCATTTTTATTCTTACTACTCGACCAGAATCAGAATGTAACTCCCCTGCCCCCGCAACTTCGCACGTTCCTGTAGATGTCTGGTTCTTAAACCAGATCTTAACATATTCTGGCTGCAAAACCAAGTTTCAGGTATTTGCAAACACACCCAAACCTCCCTTTGAGATTAGAAGGAACCCGCAGAGTGCATTTTCAAAAACAAATTCTTTATATTAAGGATTTCCTCAAAAGCAGAACCTAGGAAATGCAACAAACAACCAAACAACCACCTAGGATACCAATACACTGAGTATCAAACCGTATAAGACCCCAACCCCTGAACACCCCACCCCACCCAACCTCCCTCCTCCCCCTGGTAGCCACACCATGAAGTCCAAATAGAGAAGCACGCTTGACCGGGACAGATGCACCTCCAATGCCCACTCGGCCGGCTGAGGGCTCTGCCCCATGAGTTCAATCTTATCACCAACCCTTTATTCGCCACTTCCCCAGCCCACAGCCCCATGAGCTCAATCACTTGTACTTCTGTAGAAAACCCGACCATTCACCTCCCTTGTACGCCTGGCCTCCCTCAGATGTTTTCCATCATGAAAAGGCCCCTTAGCTTTGTCCACCCATTCCTTCTGAGTGGGAAGCCTCTCATTCCAGCCGATAACCAGCTCTGGCAGCCAGAAGCAGAAGGTGAGGCAGGTGCGGAAGCGGCCTCCAGTCTTCCCCTACCTTGGTTAGCCCAAGGAGCACTACCATGACGTACACGGGCCTACTAATACCTTCCACCCTGTTCATCTACCTCAATACCTCTTTCCAGTAGACCTGAACCGCCCGCAGACCCACCACATATGCCAGTAGGAGGCCCCAGCGTGGGCCCACTCAGGAATCCAGCACCGCCTCCACCGGGGACAGCTCCCGTTGCACCTTCTCCTGCCATCTTTCAGCCATCAGGGTCCCCTGCAGCTGCATGTAAAGGAAGACTGATAGATGTGTGAGTCTCAGTGCCACCTCTAAGTCCTGCAACTCCCTTAGACGACAACTGACCCACTCTCTCCAGTCCCGCCTCATACCATGCTTGGAATCTTTTTGGCTCTGGAATTTTGTCCCTCATTGGCGAGGCTCACAGGTGACTGAGCGGGGAGGGCAATGTTGTGACCCCCCCTCATTGCTCCCCCCAGCCTCCATATATCGCCCAACACCGTTAACATACTGTTATCCCTGGCCATTATAGGAATCTAATCTTGCGGGGGGCCACAGCCATTCACTGACGGATACCGGCCGCAGGAGGTACTTTTCCAGGGTGACGCACTGCTTTTGCGGATCCCATGTAAGGTGGGGTATGACCACCCACCGCCGCTCACCTTCTGCCACTACACCTCGGCTCTCTGACTGGCACCCGCCTCACCAGGGGGTCCTCCAAGGAGGGATGCGACCCCCCCTCCACATCACTGCAAAGGCCCCCAAGCCGCTACATGTCGGCGAGCCACTCGAGATCCTCTGCTAAGCTGGGGACCCGCAACGACCTGCATGTTCCGGGCACCCATCCCCCGCTGCTGGCAACGTCGAACAAGTTGGAAACAGGCTCTGGGCACTGCCTCTGATCTTCAACTGCAGACATGGACCAGCCCATTCCACCACTGCTCCCACCACCAGTACCGGGCCTGCCCACACCTCAGGGCCACTGTGGAGGCGACAGCACAGGCTCGCTGATCAGCTTTCTGAAAATTAGGCCAGGGCAGGGTCAGAGCCCAACGTTCAGGCAGCCATCTTGCCTACCCCCACTAGCGGCCTCCCTCAGAACGCATTTTTAAGGCAAAAGCTTGCCTTAGTCGAATTCGGATTCTGGTTGCCATGCTTATACAAATGTAAACTTACAAATGTTTTTGTAAGGGTTGGCAGAAGTAAGCAGAACATATTTATTTTTTAAACTCATATTTGATTAGCATTTTATAACATAGAGAAGAGCACCATAAAAGGTACGACATATTTTAAAGTATCAATAATGAAAAAAATATAGAGTTTTTCCAAACTCTGGTCAAAGAAATGAAATCCTTTCAGAGAATCAATGCACTCTGTGTCTTCCTTGAAACAAAGGCAGTCTTCCATGCTGTGGAATACTGACCATTTTACAAAGGCAGCCTTCCATGCTGAGTAAGACTGAGCACCGTGCTAAGGCAGCCTTCCATGCTGAGGAAGACTGAGCATCCTACAGAGGCAGCCTTCCATGCTGAGCAAGACTGAGCACCCTGCAAAGGCATCCTTCCATGCTGAGGAATACTGAGCAACCTACAAAGGCAGCCTTACATGCAGGGGAAGACTGAGCATCCTACGAAGGCAGCCTTCCAACCTGAGGAATACTGAGCATCCTACAGAGGCAGCCTTCCATGCTGAGCAAGACTGAGCACCCTGCAAAGGCATCCTTCCATGCTGAGGAATACTGAGCAACCTACAAAGGCAGCCTTACATGCAGGGGAAGACTGAGCATCCTACGAAGGCAGCCTTCCAACCTGAGGAATACTGAGCATCCTACAGAGGCAGCCTTCCATGCTGAGGAATACTGACCACTTTACAAAGGCAGCCTTCCATACCTAGGAAGACTGAGCATACTACAAAGGCAGCCTTCCATGCTGAGGAATACTGAGCATCCTACGAAGGCAGCCTTCCAACCTGAGGAATACTGAGCATCCTACAGAGGCAGCCTTCCATGCTGAGGAATACTGACCACTTTACAAAGGCAGCCTTCCATACCTAGGAAGACTGAGCACACTACAAAGGCAGCCTTCCATGCTGGGGAAGACTGAGCATCCTACAAAGGCAGCCTTCCATGCTGGGGAAGACTGAGCATCCCACAGAGGCAGCCTTCCATGCTGAGACATACTGAGCACTTTACAAAGGCAGCCTTCCATACCTAGGAAGACTGAGCATACTACAAAGGCAGCCTTCCATGCTGGGGAAGACTGAGCATCCTACAGAGGCAGCCTTCCATGCTGAGGAATACTGACCACTTTACAAAGGCAGCCTTCCATGCTGAGGAATACTGAGCATCCTACGAAGGCAGCCTTCCATACTGAGTAAGACTGAGCACCCTGCAAAGGCAGCCTTCCATGCTGGGGAAGACTGAGCATCCTACGAAGGCAGCCTTCCATACTGAGTAAGACTGAGCATCCTACGAAGGCAGCCTTCCATACTGAGGAATACTGAGCATCCTTTCCCGTTCCAGAAATGATCTCATAAGTGGGACTTACCTTGAAAGTGGCCCAATGGAGTTCTGTATCCCTTCTAGTAATCTAATGTTGCGGGGTCCACAGCCATCCACCAACGGTTTCGGATGCAGGAGATAATTTTCCAGGGTGACGCACTGCTTTTGCGGATCCCATGTAAGGTGGGGTATGACCACCCACCGCCGCTCACCTTCTGCCACTACACCTAGGTTTCTCCGACTGGCACCTGCCTCACCAGGGGGTCCTCCAAGGAGGACTGCAAAGGCCCCCTCAGATCACTGCAAAGGCCCCCAAGCCGCTATCTATCGGCGAGCCACTCGAGCACCTCTGCTAAACTGGGGACCAGCAACGACCTGCATGTTCCGGGCACCCATCCCCCGCTGCTGGCAACCTCGAACACGTTGACAACAGGCTCTGGGCACTGCCTCTGATCTTCAACTGCAGACATGGACCAGCCCATTCCACCACTGCTCCCACCACCAGTACCGGGCCTGCCCACACCTCAGGGCCACTGTGGAGGCGACAGCACAGGCTCGCTGATCAGCTTTCCGAAAATTAGGCCAGGGCAGGGTCAGAGCCCAACGTTCAGGCAGCCATCTTGCCTACCCCCACTAGCGGCCTCCCTCAGAACGCATTTTTAAGGCAAAAGCTGTCCTTAGTCGAATTCGGATTCTGGTTGCCATGCTTATACACATGTAAACTTACAAATGTTTTTGTAAGGGTTGGCAGAATTAAGCAGGACATATTTATTTTTTAAACTCAAATTTGATTAGCATTTTATAACATAGAGAAGAGAAGCATAAAAGGCACAACATATTTTAAAGTATCAATAATGGAAAAAATATCCAGTTTTTCCAAACTCTGGTCAAAGAAATGAAATCCTTCCAGAGAAGCAATGCACTCTGTGGCTTCCTTGAAACAAATGCAGCCTTGCATGCTGAGGAAGACTGAGCATCCTACAGAGGCAGCCTTCCATGCTGAGAAATACTGAGCACTTAACAAAGGCAGCCTTCCATGCCTAGGAAGACTGAGCATCCTACAAAGGCAGCCTTCCATGCCTAGGAAGACTGAGCATCCTACAAAGGCAGCCTTCCATACAGGGAAAGACTGAGCATGTTGCATAGGCAGCCTTCCATGCTGAGGAATACTGAGCATCCTGCGAAGGCAGCCTTCCATACAGGGAAAGACTGAGCATGTTGCATAGGCAGCCTTCCATGCTGAGGAATACTGAGCATCCTGCGAAGGCAGCCTTCCAAACAGGGAAAGACTGAGCATGTTGCATAGGCAGCCTTCCATGCTGAGGAATACTGAACGACCTACGAAGGCAGCCGTCCATTCAGGGAAAGACTGAGCATGTTGCATAGGCAGCCTTCCATGCTGAGGAATACTGAGCATCCTGCGAAGGCAGCCTTCCATACAGGGAAAGACTGAGCATGTTGCATAGGCAGCCTTCCATGCAGAGGAATACTCAGCATCCTGCGAAGGCAGCCTTCCATACATGGAAAGACTGAGCATGTTGCATAGGCAGCCTTCCATGCAGAGGAATACTGAGCATCCTGCGAAGGCAGCCTTCCATACAGGGAAAGACTGAGCATGTTGCATAGGCAGCCGTCCATGCAGAGGAATACTGAGCATCCTGCGAAGGCAGCCTTCCATACAGGGAAAGACTGAGCATGTTGCATAGGCAGCCGTCCATGCAGAGGAATACTGAGCATCCTTTCCCGTTCCAAGAATGATGTCATAAGTGGGACTTACCTTGAAAGTGGCCCAATGGAGTTCTGTATCCCTGATTTCTGAAACCACTCTACTCATGCCATTTACCTCTCCTACCACCACAACCTGCCATTAACCCCTTAGTTTAGTTTATTGCTTATATGGCAAGCTGACAAACAAAAACAAACCGCATAGAACATGAATTAATACAAAACCTAAATAAAATATAACACAACTTAAACTGATAAACAATAAAAAAAAGAAAAACATAATAACTACAAATACATAATAAAGCCCAAAAAATTATAAATTGGCACATAGCCCACCACTCGCACTAATGACATAAATAAAAAGGAGGAGCTTCCGGACTTAAACACAGAGAAAACGAATTAAAACAAGAATACCAAGAAGCTATATACACAAACTACTTAAAAGACTGTTTATTAGTCCAATGCAATTCCCAATTTGGAATCTGATGACATATGTCTAATGTTTTTACAAATGTTAATAAATGCAGTAAGGTTACTGTTGCCACACACCCCAGTCTCTGTTATTTAGAGAGCACCATTCATCAATGTGTGTCCTCGCAAAAATCTCAGCTCATCATACCCTATAGTCCCATTCCCAGCTCGAGCACGTAACCATACTAAGACCTCGTTTCTGAGGGCTTCTTTACGTTCAGTTGTTGTGGGCTTCTCTACATTGGTAATGCCAAAGTTCCTTTTATCCTGAATCAATTTCGAAAATATTAGGATTGGCATTTGTTTCTTCCTCAAGAAAAAAACTTGAGATTTTGACATCAGCGTACTTTGCCTCGCACTGGGTGCATCCCTTTTTTACCTTCCCCCGTTGCTTCCCATGGTTGGCAGTGTACCGGGTAGTATAAGAATTGAGATTCACGGGGGCACTGTTGAGCAGCGAACCCATGAAGGTTTAACCTTCCCTCGCTCTGCTGTGACCAGCAATATCCGTATGAAATCTGCCTCTTTCCCAGCAAAAAACTTGAAATGAATGCATAATTTGGCTGTCGGAGGACGCGGGCTACGAGTGCGTGCAATACTAAACGAAATCGGTGCAGGAGGGACGCTGCTGCAGTGTCGAAGGAGGAGGGACGGGCTGCGATGCCGCCATTCCATGCCGAAGGGAGCTGCGTGCGCGGGCTTGAGGCCTATGTCAAAGTTTAGCTCCTGTTGGTGTCTAATGCTGGTGCCTGCGGCCTGTCTGGCTCATAACCCTTTTGTCAGGGGCGCTGCATGGATGCTGCAGGGACGGACCCAGTGAACCCGTACGCCCTTTAAGACGAGGTAACACTCTACCGGGTGGATGGGGATGAAGAATTACTCAAACATCAATAATAAAACGGACTCATGAAGTTGGCAAAAAAACTCTGTTTTAATAACAATGATCTAAAATAGGGAGTACATCAACGATGTCTAGCAGTAGCATCTCAACAGATTTCATAATAAAAACTTGTCATTACTGACGTCATGCTACGTGGAAAAACTAAGAAAACGTAATGAAAACTGTGATTGGGTAACGGAATACATTTAGGTATACTTTCTATGAGGGTTGTTGTGATTGGATCTCTACTGTTAGGTGGACAACTCTGCCCACCCCTAGCACAAGTCATTGTGAGCGTCATCAAATAACCAACGTCTTATTGGGTCTCTAAACTATAAGGCTCTTTGGTACATGGCCCTTTATAATTGGCTGCCACTCTTGTACCCTTCTGGAATATTCCACTTGTTAGCAGCCTGCAAGGTGGTACCCCAGGTCCCGAAGGGTTGGACTTGACCATGCCTCCTCACCCAATTAGCCCACAATCCATCATTACTCAAGCTGTCTGCCATAAGAATAGTCGTTTGAACTTGACCTTGCAAGTATCACTGCTCCTGGGAACAAAAGGGAGTGTGAGCATGTCTTTATCTTCTGGTCTCGGTGTAGCTTGCCCAAAGTCTATTTTCATCTGACCATGTGACTGGAGACCATGTTCTGAGATTCTTCGTAGTATTTAATGGGTTTCAGGTTATATTATCCCCACTAATAATATCGCCATATATATGGTCGCCGGGAACGGCCATAAGCGATATTATTGGTGGGGATAGTTTTTGGGGTGAATGGGACGGGGGCTGCAGGGGTTTCCCCCGCTCCCTTTACAATAATAAGGGGGTTGCGGGGGTGTCCCCCACAGGTTTAATGGGTTAATATTGGCACCATTCTTTTATGATGATATTTTTGCAGGGCTATTAACACATGGAACCATTTAATGGTATTAAATTAATAAACCTTGGCACTCATTGTCCTTCCGCCGTACCTTAACAGGAGCTCGGCTCTCACCTTCTCGTTCATTGTATCTTTCCATGATAATTAACTAGTTTCTTGGCTGCCTCATCCCTTAACACTGGGCCAGGCAGGCCTCCTTGATTCTTCTTCCATCTCCAGCTGGGTTTATTCTGCTGCGCCACACTTTTCAGGCTTTCTATTCACAGGGTCCAGTTTGCTCAAATACAATGTGGAACTTCCAGATTCCTATGCATATATATACATGAATGGGCTCCCAAAATTAGCAACGCCAGTTCATCGGAGTCAAAAAACCGCTACGTAGCTGCAATATTCAATAGGCCATGTTGTTTTCAGCACGTCTGAATTTCCAGTTTCGCAGCAAGCTCTATTTTTTACGGTTCCTGACGAGGTGGTCAAATTCATTGAATCATAGATCCCAAAGCCGGACAGTCCTGAATGGGCTGATGACAATCCACTACCAAATTGAGCAAGCTCTCTGAACAGCACTAAGTTTTATCTGAAATTCCCAGAGAGATCATTGTAAATGAAGCACACCCTGCTAAAACAGTGACGGAGGAAAGGGTGATATAATGTTATAATTACAGAGCGGGTCATGGTGGCGACAGCTTACCCCACAGCAGTTGCTAACAGTTTATGCCAGGAATAGATGGGCGGCCTGTTTGGAGTAAGCCATATAGAGGGGAGTGGGTAGATTACACTGCTAGGTTGGGGGGGTAGTAAGGGTGTGGAGGGGCGTAAGTTGTCCAACGGTTTTACGACCAAGAGTAAGGCTAGACACAAATTGTGAAACTGAGCCAGTAAGCCAACGTAAATGGGAAATGTTTGACAGCAGAGTACATGGTTAACAATGAATACATGGGTGATACAGACATTATATCCGAGAAACTAGTGGGTAAAAGCTACGTGATGTAGAATAAACTGATGTTTAGGAATATTGGAGGGTTGGGAAACTATACTAAAGCACGTAGAATTATGGCATATGTGCAAAGACATGAGATTAAACTACTTCTCCTACAGGAAACATGCAATGAGGGGAGTAACAACTGGTATAGCACCAACATGGGGAGCGAGCAGATTCTTTACTACCTATTCTTCTCAAGCTAGAGGGGTTATGACAATGATTCATAAATCTGTTAAGTTCACTCTGAAAAAGAACTACATAGACCCTGAGGGTAGATATGTCATACTGCATTGTATAATTGCTTATGTTGAGTACCTCTTGGTTAATACATACTGTCCCAATGTTGACATGCCTTAATATTTTGATAATGTGGTATCAATTCCGATGGGTTTTATTGGGATTCTGATCATATGGGGGGTGATATGAACCTGATACTTGACACAGTGTGGGACAGAAAGGGGATGGCCCCTAGACCCCTATAACGCTCGGCCCGCAGACTGCTTTCACATATTACCTCATTGGAGCTGCGGGATGTATGGAGAACGCTCCACGCAAAAGAGAGGAAATATACATACTATTCCTCTGTACCTTATAGCTCATCGCGGATAGATTTGTTCTTAGTATAGAGCATCAAGAACACAGGGATACAGCCCCGCACATTATATGATCACTCACCGGTAATGCTGTCATTACTTACGGGGTCGTCACCTGGAACCCCGCTGCTCCTGGCGATTTACGTCTGAAGCGCTCGCTGACATTGTATTTAAGGCAGAGATCCGGTCGGTCATTGAAACATTCTTCATTTGCAGTGAGCCGCATGCCACTACTGCAGGGTGAGATGGGAAGCTTTTAAGGTGTATATTCGAGGCATGTACATATCCAGAGAAGCGGGTATTTTGAAAGCGATCAGGAGAGATCTTCATTGCTAGGAAACCAAGCTTAAACACCTAGAACAGGAATACTCAAGTTTGTCGAGCCCAGATATATTAGCGCAGATACGGGCCGAGTTGGAACTCTTCGAGGCACATGCTCTTAGAGAAATACGTTATTTCACACACCCACAGGCAGCCAGGAGGTACATAGAGGGAGAAAAGCTGGGAAGAACACTGGCTAGACTAACCCGATCGGAAGGCTAACAGACTCAGGTACAATGCATTATTGTTATGATATGAAATGATATGGCATTTGTAACACGCCTATACACAAGTGTTTCAAGGCGCGATGAGGCAAGGAAGGAGGAACAGAGGGAAGACAAAGACAACGATCCTACTAGGCCAGGTGTCATGCAGGTCGCGCAAGTGTATGGGAAGGGTTGAGGGGAAAGTGCGGGGGAGGGGACAGTGCATTACATGGAATAATAGAATAAATAACAATAGGTAAAAGTACGGCCAGCTAGTGGCAAGTGCAAGGGTAAGTGCAGACATCGGGTGTCAGTGCTGGAATTGGGACTGAAGGGATACAGAAGGCAGTGCAGAAGTGCGACTGGCGGGGGAGGGGACCTGGGCCCTAGATCAGAGGGTGGCCAGGTAGCCAGTGCAGTTTCAGTTTTAGCCAGGAATTCAGCAGGGGAGAGGAGGGGAAAAAGCAGACGCAAAGAGAAAGGTTTTGAGGTGTTCCGGAACCGGAGATGATTCTCCTCAAGTTTCAGGGAGGGAGGGAGGCTGTTCCAGAGGGAGGCCCCAGCCAAAGAAAGAGATCTACCACCAACTCATTGCTTGGAGAAGCGACTGACCCTGAGGGAGTTGGAGGTAGATGAGCGAAGAGCTCAAGAAGGGATATATTTAGGAAGAGAGAGTTGAAGGTATTGAGGCCCCAGGCCCCAGAAGGCCTTGTGGACAATGCAGAAGGTTTTGAACTTAATCCTCGCAGCCACTCAGAGCCATTGCAGAGATTTCAGTCCTGGAGAGATACGATCCCTGGGCTTGAGGCCAGGACAAGTCTCGCAGTCCTGTTCTGGATGAGATGCAGAGGGCAGAGAGTAGAACCAGGCAGATTTAGAAAGAGGCTGTTGCAGGAGTCATGCCTAAAGAGAACCAGAGCTCTGGAAACAGTGAGCTTCTGGGGGAAGGAGAAGAGAGGAAGAATAGCTCTGAGGAGGTGCAGCTGGTAGTGTGACTTCTTAGAGACGTCGGAGATGTGAGGAGAGAAGGAGAGTGTGGAGTCGAAGATGACCCAGAGAGGAACAGGACTCCCCACCGTGGGCTGATCATGAGATCCTTAAAGTTTTCTCAAGGTTCTATGGCACCTTATAAGCGGCAGGCCAACCACATGATGAACATATTGTACATTCCTTTTTAGATGAGATTCCCATTACATGCGTGAGCCCTCAGACCAGAGAGAAGCTTGAAAACCAATCTCCTTAAAAGAGATAGTGAAGGTAATAGCAGAACTCCCGAAGAGTAAAGCCCCGGGACCAGCTGGTCTCACCCCTGAATTCTATCAAGAGCATGTGGCGTTGCTCGCGCCGCTTCTCCTTGACGTATGGAATGAGTCACTGCGTGTCTTCTTCCTTCCTTCCACGCTATGCGATACCACCATAACAGTCCTCCTGAAATCTGGGAAACCGAGCAATGAGTGCGGGTCCTACAGGCCACAATCCCTTATGAATATAGATACAAAAATCGTCGCTAACGTAATGGCAAATAGAATCCTATCACTCATGCCTTACATGATACATGACGATCAAGGAAGTTTAGTCCCCGGCAGATCGACATCTATGATCTGGATGCGGAGGCAGTAGTAGTAACATTAGACGCTCTGAAGGCCTTTGATATGGTCTTGTGGCAGTACCTGTGGGTGGTCCTGGAAAAGATGGGCTTCGGTCCGGAAATGATCAGATACATTAAGTTACTATACACGTGCCCCACAGCTAGCGTGCTGTTTAACTCCCACAGATCTCTGCCTTTCAACTTGAACAGGTGCACCCATCAGAGTTGTCCTCTCTCCCCACTCCTCTTTGAACTGGTGATAGAGCCTATGGCCGACATGATCAGATCTTGGCATGCTCACAGAGGTGTCCGCCTGAAGGACCACCAAGAGATAATATCACTGTACGCGGATGATGTGTTGCTGTACATTAGGGACTCTCAGATAAACCTTGACCCGATCCTAAGGGATGTGATCCGGATAGGGGGCTTTTCTGGGTACACGATTACTTATAGTATGGGGCTATGGCAACTCATGTTGAAAATAATCTTACCAGATGGCGGTCACTTCCCATCATTATGGTGGGCAGACTATCCCTAGTGAAGTTGGTTTTAGTATTAAAATTGCTTTATATATTCGCAAATGTCCCCATAAGGCCAGGGAAGCAATATTTTGCTAAATTACACAGTCTTTGTGCAAAATTCCTCTGGCACGCTGGAGCTGTGCAAAAGAAATGGGCATATATGACCCTACCATATGAGAGAATGGGTTTCACAGCCCCCGACCTCGAGCTATATTAGATAGCAGTACAGGCCCAGTACGCCTCTTTCTGGTATGGTGATTCCCAACGGCCACCTCATGTTAAACTTGAGCAACTGGCAGCTGTGGACTCCGACCTCAAAACTCTTATTTTGAACTTCACCTATAAAGACGCCTGCCCATTTGACCCGACATCTGCCACGTTACTGGCGTGGCGCCGAGTACTACCACCAGTTAGCAATTCATGCCCATCCTGTAGCTGGCTCCCTGAGTGGAGGTTCCCGGGCCTGGAACCCACCTGGGATTTGGCACTTATGCACCATTGACAAGGGTTGGGGTACAGGGCACTGGCGGACCTGTTCCCGAATGGGAAGTTCATCACGCCCCAAACCTGGTGTGGCGAATACTCTGGTTCAGGGTTGGAAATACTACAATACTATAGACTATGTGCACCAGTACGATCTCTATAGCCGTGCTTTCCAGTCAAACCCCCTGAGACCCAGGAATTGCAATACATTGACAATACACATGGCGCTCACGGGATAGTTTCCTCCCTGTATAAGATGATGTTGAACAATAACCTGGATTCGATGGCTGGGGTACGTGCTAAATGGGGGTACGACGTAGATATAAACCTCTCCGACGACCAACGGAAATCCATGTGCCTGCACACACGTACTGTCAACCTCAATTTCAGATTCCGCTGTATACAGTATGAATTGTTGAATAGATTGTATTATACCCCCCAAAGGCTCAACTGTTTTTGCCCGACAGGTACTACATACCTGCCCTGATGCCAATCTGAGGAGGCTGACCATCTTCACATGATTTGGTCATGCACCCAGCTCCAGAACTTTTGGAACAACATTTTACAAGTGCTCATTGAAATTGTTGGGTCCCCCATTGAATGTGCTCCACTGGGTGTTCTATTTGGTGTATGGAATGTCACTGTGAACAAATAATTTTTAGCATTTTTAAATATAAGCTGTGTTGTAGCCAAGATATGTATACTACAACATTGGAAGCAGACACCCCCAGCCCCTTACATTAAAATGTGGCTGGCAGCGCTCACCTGGACTCCAACATGTGGGAAGGAATACGTGAACTCATTGTCCCTATCGTCCCGACCCAAGAACATATGGGGCCTCATTACGCGGTAAGAGGTAGCCATGGTGCTATTAGCACCATGACTACCCCCTTACCGCATTCCGGGTCCGGGTTCCCAAAATAGGGACTTACTGGGTCATTCCAACCTTGGAGGACCCGGTAAGTCCCAATTCCGGGAACCATTCCCCATTCCCATTCGAGCCCCCATAGGGCTCAATGGGAATGGGGATGGAGCTAATAACAGTACTGCAATTTGCGGTACCGTTATTAGCTCTGAAGTCCCTTAACCGGTCCCATCCATAACGCCTGGTAAAATCAGGCGTTGAGGAAGGGACCCGCTAAGGGACCTCGGGATAGGGCGGTGAGGCATTACCAGCACCGGTGACCTTACCGGTGCCGGTAATCCCTTACCACCTACCTTGTAATGAGGCCCATGGTCTGAATTCCGTACATACCTATCCAACCATTCAAAGGATTGAAATGAAATCACTTCATTCAATCATTATTGTCTACTTTACTGTGGAAATTTGAATGTGACATATTGTGATATCTCTGCTTGAATAATTGCACCTATAATGTATTACATGCGTCTGTATAAGCAATATGAACCCAAAATGTGACCCTTGTACTCTGATATGTTTGCCAATAAATAAAAGGGTAAAAAATGAATTGAGAATCCTATGACCGTAATTCAGTGAAAGTTATTTGTCAAGGGCAGAGGAGGGAGAAGTGATGGGAGGGTTGGTCCGTGACCCATGTTTGATTGTCATGCACTTGGGAGAGTTGCACAGGTCCGCAGGTTCTCCTTATGTTTTGCCATGCCTGCATGCACTTATATTAATATAAAGTCACACAAGGGTTATGCAGAACTCCTGGTAGATCACTTACGCTGTACTCTGCAGAAGGCAGCTCCATCCTGAAATGTACAAGAGAGTAGGCGAGGCTGATATTCATAGGGAGAAGGTTCCAGAGTCTGAAGCATAGACAGAGTAGGCCTGTCTTGTTGTTCTTCCCTTCATGCACCAGTGGAGTTCATGACTGCACATGCTTTTTTCCCTCATTCCTGCCGGTGCGATAAGGGTATTGTTGACTCCAACACAGGAAGAAGGACCACTCCTTGTCTCTAGCAAAGCAAAAGTGAGTAGCTTCTGCAATTCTAAAAGTATGTGCAGACTAGGGATATGATCTAGACATTCACAGAATCACAAAGTAGCTACTCTGACAGGAAATATCATTAAAAGAGATTGGGCCTCATTATGACTCTGGCAGTAGCCGTGCCGGTAAATACCAGAGTCATTTGTTTTCCGGCACCCAGCAATGGGGACTTACCGGGGCATTACAATCCCGGCGGTCCTGGTAATTCCCCATTGCCGGGTGCCGGAATATATTACTCGCCATTCCCATTTGAATCCCTTTGGACTCAATAGGAATGGGGAGGATGGATGCACATTTGTGAATGGTGCCGCTGCATCCGTGGAGGTCTGCAAGCGGGTGCCGTTCCGCCCGCCAGGTCAGACCTGGCGAGCTGAAAGGCACCGACTCACAGAACTCGTAGTTTGCCGGTCCAGAAACAACGGTACCGGCAACCTTACCGGTACCATTGTTTCCGGACCGGCAAACTTGTAATGACCCCCATTGTCTTAAAAACTGAGAATCCCCGATACAGTCAAGCAGTCAGGTCTTTCCCACAAAACACTGAACATTAACATCAAGCACCCTTGTGTGTCAATTAAGTAGGTGTGAAATGCTTGCTGAGGTAACCAAAGACTTCACTTCACAATTGCTGTATGATTGCTTGCCTCTTGCCATTTGCAGGGTTTCTGTGGCGCAGTCCCGTTAGTGATACTTGCAGACAGACAGTCCAATTTATCTCACGCCAGCTATACCCAACTGAAAATCGGCCTAGCTGCACACATGAGCGTACTACATAGACCTAACGCAGCCAGAACCCAGTCTTGATGTCCATCCTCCAGACTGCACACATTCAACTGATATCAAATACCATCACACCTAATGCAAGGATGCAGCTACCATTATGCAATTGCATCAGCTGTGCACATAATCGGGGCACCCAAGCACCCTATGACACCTTACTCTCTCAATTGACATGGACTACGGTCCCTGGGGGCGTTCAATCTACTGGCGCATTGAGGTCATAACAAAGATATAGAGAGCGCTATATAAATGCCAAATAACATAACATAACATGATGGAAGAAGTGTTAGAATGGAGTCAGAGAAAGTGGGGACACAGACAGGTTAGATGCGATGGAAAAATGTTAGCCGGAAAGCAGATGATAGGTAGGTTAAGAGAATAACCTCAAGGCAAGATGGTAGGCTTTCAATTTGGCTTTGAACAAATTGGTGTGAACTGTGTCTCGAATGTCCAGACTAAGAGAATTCCATGCAAGTAGAACAAGAAGTGAGAAATTATAGAAATGGCAGAAGCGAGAGGAATCACAGGGAGAACGAGGTGCCAGAGGGAAGTCGAGGATGCAGAGCAGAGATTACAAAAAGGCTTGTAGAGTTGGATGGAGGAGGATAGATATGGTGGTGCCTTTCCGTGGATAGATTTGCAAACTAGTGGAAGAAATTTAAATCTGGCCCTATTATGCATTATCAGTCATCAGCCTGGTGACAGTACGAGGAAGTAGGTGTGAAGTGGGAGAGTTCAAAGAGAGTCCTAGTAACAAAGTTAAAGGAAAAGTGCACTCAGAAAATATTATTGGCTAAAAAGATGGGCAATAATGAAAAATATATATAAAAAATATTTTTTTAAAAAGTCGCTGTGTAAAGTATGGAGCAAATGAAGCTCAAACTTAAAAATGTGAAGCACTAGGGGGAATCCATGTTGAGAAATGGATGCCTCCTGTGCTTCTCCTTGCAGCACTAATGAAACAAAAGCCAGCCAGCTGTAATAAACAAAAGCTATCACTGGATGGCTTTTGATTCATTGGTGCCAGAGGACGGAGATCAGAGACAGCAGGCAGGAAAGCTGCATCTTGATAATTGCTTATTTCTTAATTTCTTCAGCACTAACTGCGTTTTTTTCCCTACATTTTCCAGACTGGAGGAGCCCGGAAAACTTAGAAAGAAAACCACAGCTTTTAAAACATAAATACAATGTTGTATTTGAAAACTATTTTTCTTTCTAAGTTTCTCGCACTCCTCAGAGCCAGAGGGGAGCCCGGGAGACTCAAAGTGAAAGCTGCTGCAGGCAGAAACACAACGCGGGTGTGTTTTGAAATGCTGCAGTGCTTCTCACTGCGGTGGCTTTCGTGTGGAGTCTCCTGGGCTCCCCCAACCCTGAGGGAGCCCAGGAGACTCCAAGCGAAAGCTGCCTCAGTGAGAAATACAACATTGTTGTATTTGTAAATGCTGCAGCATTTACAAATACAACAAGGTTGTTATTCTGACTGCGGCGGCTTTCGCTTGGAGTCTCCTGGGCTCCCTCAGGGTTGGGGTAGCCCAGGAGACTCCACGCGAAAGCCGCCACAGTCAGAATAACAACCATGTTGTATTTATGATTGCCGTGGTTTTCCAACCACGGCAATCACAAATACAACTATGGTGTACTCTGCCTTTTGCCTTCATTTTACGTTTTCTGTGCTTGCCTGGGCTTGGGGAGCACCGAAAACGTAAAATGAAAGTGAAGGCAGCCTTCTCAGCTCTGCTCTGGCTGCAGTAAGCAAAAGCTCCCAGTAGGGGGCTCTTGCTGCTTTTTTAGTGCCGCCAGGGCAGAGCTGAGGAGGCTGCCTGAAATGGCAAAACGGCTGCTCCCATGTAAACGCGTTGAGCCTCGTTTCCTCAAAGTGTTTACATAGGAACCTTCGTTCAGAATATGTTTAAAGTATGTTTTAAACTATTGGCCATCTTTTTAGCCAGTAATACTTTCTGAGCGCACTATTCCTTTAATGATGTTGCTGAGATAAAAGAAATCATAGTTGGGGAGACCAAAGAAGGAGCTGACTCGGAGTGTACCGAATAGTAAATACAGAGCCAAATAGTAGCCTTTTTAATAAATAAAGTTACGTAGACAAGAAAAACACTTTGTAAATTGAAAACACACATTAAAATATGCACATCCATTCTTTATTGCGTTTCTTTTCTTTGTTGTTTACAGAAGATGTTTGTAGAAAACTTGAAAGGAACAAATTATCAGAAAATAAACAGTTCAATATCAGCTGTTTGTATTTTTCTGCATTCATAGTTGTTGCTTGCTGGGCAGGGCCCAAGTAACTACGATTAGCTCAGATGTATAGCATGCATGTATGCAATCACTTTGAGGGGAGACTGGGGTGTGTCTACTCATACTTTCAAATGTTGCTTTTGGGCCTGTGCTTCTTTAGCCTTCTGGCTCCAGCAAAACATTCAAACATAGAAATGAGTGCCTACAGGAGTAATTAGACTAATTAGCACCCTGCTGACTGCTGAAATGCTACTGAAAACAAACCTTTGCAGCCCCATCCCGGTGGAACACTCTCCCCAGAGCACTAAGGCTGACCTAGAGGACCATGCCCATTTTCGGAAATCCTTGAAGACCTTTATTTTGCCTATGTAATTCTTGCCAGCTCTTACTCTGCCAATGCGTTGTGTGACTTCTAGCGCCAGGATACTTTCGGATCACAGCACGCTATACAAAACCAAATAGCATAACATACTTTCAACATGTGGTACTGAGAAGAGTGGAGACATTTAAAAAGTGTCTTTTCATTAATATATGGTATTTTTCTTTGTGTTTTGGTTGGGGTATGTGTGTGGTGTTTTGGGGCATGGTAAAAGACACCAGTAAAATATATAGGGCATGGTGAGTCCTCCATGGTTCTCAGCTAACCCTATAGAGAAGGGACAGTGCTGATTTTAAGATCTTTAATTGGCATGTGCATGTTTATTTTACTTATTTGTTTCACCTGTAGATCCATTTGGGCCTATGTTTCTAAATTGTAAACTGGTATCTCCTTATCTTTAGAATTCCTCTTTTGTAACTCTCTAATGCTGGGAGGAATATTCCTGCTAACAGAGACTAGTGCATTTTGGTTACAAAAAATGTGTTTAACTCGATCTATTGGCTAGCCACATTCTTTAGTAATATCTGTCACTTATACCTAATTCAAAGGACTCATTTCGGCAACATGGAGGGCAGGAATTGTAACTTATGTTTCAATATTATAAGCACATATCTGCCATAGGCACACTTCCCACTGAGCCATCCTACTTGCTTTATAACCTTGTCCTGCAGGCTAAATAAAGTTCTTTGATGTAGGCACACTACCTCCTGGGTTATTTTACTCAGGGTTTGAACTTCCTGGGATCTCTGCAACAGTTATATTAATCTACTTAATTATATTACTTCAATTGAGAATTGGTGGGATTGGAACAGGTCATCAGCAAATCAACATGCCCCTAAAGAAAATACAATTTTCTAATAGCCACTTTGCAAACAATTCTTCCAGCTCAATGGTTTTAAACTAGAAAATATAAGGGGAGACATTGCATTGCACATTCAAAATATTGAGAGTTTTGCTTCAGTTCACCCCTCCCCAGAAAACCACCAGATTAAAGCCTGTCCCTCCAGCACAGAAAGGGCTAAGACTTTGTTTGTACTTTCAGACCTCTGCTATGCCTGTACTCAATCAAAAATGTTACAGCTGCATTTTTTAATGATCCTTTTAAAGTATTAACATGACATGCCTGAATGGTTCCAGGCATGCAGTCAAAGCAGTACTAAAATGTATTTTGTAGGGGAAGCTATTAAAGAATTAAGTATTCGGCAGAAGCAGAATATCTAATTTTCAGCTGGAATTTGTCCGAATACTTACTTGAAGCCGAATTCCTTCACACCTCAAGTGCTGATACAGCAGTCCTGTTTAGAGAAGAAAAATAAAGAGTGGTTCAGAGATGCTTGGCACGGAAGAAGAGCTCCTCTGTTTTGGAACAGTTTACCATCAGAGCGGGTGAAGACATCCAATACTGAATGGGAGAGAGACAGAAATTGTGATAGAGAGATCAGTGGAGAGCTCAGAAAAAGAGAAGAAGATTTGGATGTCGTCTGCAAAGAGTTGGTACGAGAATCTAAAGGGGGAGATTAGTGCCCCAAGAGCAGAGGTGTAGAGTGTAAGGAGGAGACGACCCAAGACAGAGCCTTGTGGAACACCAACCGTTAGAGAAATGAGTTGAGAGTTGTTGTTCCAGGAGATAGAGAACTGGTGAGGAGCTAGGTAGGATTCCATCCAGGCAAGGGTTTGATCGCAAATCCCAAGAAGAGAGAGAGTATTAAAGAGCTTAGAGTGATCGACAGTGTGAAAGGCAGCAGACAAGGCAAGGAGAATTAAGATAGAGCCTAGTTTGGAGTGCTTAGCAGAAGTGAGATAGTCAGGTATATTCCAGATAGCAGTGTCTAGGGAGCGATAGGAGGGGAAACCTGCTTATAGGGTGCCTCAGAGGTTGTGGATGTCTATGAAATTGGTAAGACGGTTGAACACAACCATGTCCAGCACTTTAGAGTTGTGCAGGACATGAGACACACAGCAAAAGTTCACCGGCAGGTTCAGGTCAGCCCCTTGCTTTTTTAGGAGAGAGATGACCGTAGCTGTTTTCAAAATAGGAGGAAAGCAAGCCGAGTCGAAGGACAGGTTGAAGAGTTCAGCGAGGGGAGATAGCACTTAAGGGCTGACAGGCTTGATTAGCTGAGGGGCAAGAGCGTCTGAAGCTGTACAAGAGGAGTTAGCCTTCATCAGTAGAGAGGACTGCTTCAGTATTAGTGTGCCTGAAGTGGGAGTTAGAGGCAGAGGGTGATGGTAAAGTAGGCCGAGTGTAGAATGTAGGCGGAGGGAGTGTGAGGGAGTCTCTAATTTTGGAATTGTGAATATTTCATACACAGCCAGACACACACAAACACAGGCACATTGCCCCGCTCCACTCAGTAGAGAAGATGTTAGAATTCTGGCAGGCCATCAGCTGGAGGAATGTGCTACAGACGTGGACACGTCTTAATTGCCACTGCAATGTGGCATCGTTTATACTTTCACAAATAACATAAGACTCCTTCATGTTATTCTTCCCCAACGATATATGATCTTTTCAAGCAGACCAGAAGGTAAAAGAAGAAATGTTTTATTTTTAAGTGAAAATAAAACAAGCATCCCGTCAGTAGCACTCATGCTCGATTCGCAAGCAGCATTCAGAGCAGCTTCTGGGCTCCTCCCGCTCTCAGACCCGGCCTCCTGCCTCCTATGTGCACCCACTGCCCCTCTGACACCTCTGGCGCCCTCTTCCGTTCCCACGCTCCCCATTAAGCATTGAAGCAAATTAAAGCAGACACAACAAATATTACACTCACTAAAATTAATACCAAGACAAGACTATCTGTTGGAAATACAAGGCTGCAACTTTATTGTACTTCACAAAATTGTCCAAAAGAATATATGGGTGCTTTTGAGCACCACAAGTCAGGTGGGGAGGGAGTGGGGAGCCCCGCTTCCCCTCAGCCAGTAACAACACTCCAGGTTATTTGCCCCAGGTCTCCTTGGCGTTGAGTAAGCGGGACCTGGTTTACATGACCATTGTCCATTTTGAATTCCTGGCTGGTACTCCATTACTCCCCACAGGGGCTTCCTCTGCCTTGGACCGTGCCGCCCTTGCTGGGGCACAATTATACCTGCAACTTTTCTTTTCAAATGAATACAATTGGAACGTGTCACTTTGTTCTTAATACAAGGCCTCACTCGCACTGTGCTTGCTAGGTTTGGCGCCCGTTAGTTTTGCCGTTTCACTTTTCTTCCACCTTTATTATGCATTAACTTACACCTTTTAGCCATCTTCCTTCCTCCTTCCTGCATAATGGGATAGGAGGGTGGGCAACAAGACCTTGAGCTCGGAGCAGCTTGTCACCTTCAGGTGCACAGCTGAAGCAATGTGATTCTGTAAAACAGGTTGCTGCCTTTTATTTGCAAAAAATTGCCTGTGGCCAGGCCGTTTTGGCCTCTGAGTGTTAAGTTTGAGGGGCAAACCAGACCGGGCGGCGACACTGTATTCCCCGCCCCCTCGCCCCCTATTCTCTACTGGGAGAGCTGCCTCCATTAGCAGCCTGGTGGCTCCCCTTTGAAGCACCCCTCCCACTAGCAACCTTTCTTTTTCTCAACACTCTTGCCCCTTTACCCACCACTGGATTTAAGTTTACAGTACAGTTTACAGTTTAACCTGGGCAAGACATATCAAGACCCATGCGACTAAGATAGCCCAAGTTTATGGTACTTTATTAAGCTATGGTAGGAAATTAAGTGCATTTTCTAAAGAGTCTTTTTCATAAATATACAGAGCCATGTCTGGTCAAGAGCTTTGCATGGCCCTGGCAGGTGGGACCTTCACTCTCCATTCTCCCTTCAGGTCTGACCCACTTGGCTGGACACACGCTTGATGCCTTCATCCACACTGATCTTTCACTCTCCTCCCCACTAACCACCCTTCTCTCCTGGTCAGAGCACTCTCTCCTCTCCTTTCACCTGGGTCTTCTCGACCCTCTGATCTCACCTCCCCCAGGCTTGCCAACCTCGTTCATGAACATCCGTCTGATGAAACTAGTGTCAGCTGCTGCCTTCGCATCCACTTTCATTCCCCCTCTGCCCCCTCTGCAGATCCTTCCTCTGACTCTGCTCTCAGCAACCACAATCTTGACATTACTCAGACTATTGACATTCTTGCCCCAGTCATGAGTATCCGCCTGAAACCTGCCTCTAAGCGTAACACCTGGTACGACTCTGAACTTGCAGCCCTGAAGTGAAAGTGTAGAGCTCCAGAACGGAAGTGACAGACCTCAGGCTCACCCTCTGATAAATTGACCTGTCACCTGCTCCAAAGGGATTACAGACTCTCCATCCACGCCAAGAAAAGGGCCCACATCCAGGCTCGCCTCTCAGGTGCATCCAACAACCCAGCTGGACTCTTTCAAATCTGCAGGGAACTAGCCAACCCTTTCACAGTCTCCTCCTCACCTCTTCCGTCCCAGGCCCTGTGCAACGCATTGGCCACACACTTCAATGCAAAAACCTAGGACATCCTGAGCACCCTTGCATCCCTCTCTCCCTTCCCTTACCCCACCTCTCTGCCTCCTATGGCCTCCCACCCTCCCTCTGCCTTTCTCTTCTCCTTCTCCCCTATCACACCTGGTGAGGTCACCAGAGCTGTCCACTCCATGAAGGTCTCCTCCAAACAGGGTTCCCCCTGCTCCTTCAGAATCATTAAGGACAACATTGGCTCTCTTGCCCCTGCACTTGCTGATTTCTCCAACCACTCATTAGCTACTGGATCTTCCTCCTCCCCTCCCTCAAACACTCCCTTGTGCGCGCCTCCTGAAAAAACCTTCTGCAGACCTTTCTGGTCCAGCCAACTACTGCCCCATATCTATCTCCCCTTCCTTGGTAAACTCTTGGAGAAGCTGCTCTTCCCCAACTTACCCAGCACACTGAACTTGTTGGTTGCCTCCACAACCATCAATCTGGATTCCGAGCTTCCAGAGGCACGGAAACTGCTCTTCTGAACACCCGTGAAGAACTGCTTGCATCTCTTGATTCCAACCCTTCAGCTGTTCTCATTCTACTTGATCTCTACTCTGCATTTTACACGGTCAACCACTCCATCCTCATAAAACGGTTCCATGATACCCTGGGTATCTCGGAATGGTCACTGGACTGGCTGACCTCCTTCCTCAGTGATCGTTCATCCCAAATTATTCTGGGCTCTTTAGCCTGCCGCACCTCTATCTCCACCTGCGGTGTCCCCCAGGGCTCCAACTTCTCTGCCTGGCTCTTAAACACTTATCTTGCTCCACTGGCACACCTAATTTCCACCCTCTCCCCTAATTTCCAGTGTTACGCAGATGACACACAACTCTTCCTCAAACTTCCCTCTGACCCTCTCCTTACTTCTTCAACCATCCCTGACAACCTTTCTGCCATGAAGGCCTGGTACACTTCCAATGATCTCTGACTGAGATCCTTCCTATTGGGACACCTGCTCCCTCTTTCTTCCCTTCACTCTGGCCATCCTCTATGGGCTCTCCCCCTTCTACTTCATCTGAAGCCAGAAACTTCGGAGTCATCTTGGACTCCTCTCTTTCCTTCCTCCCTCACATACAGGACCATGCCAAGAAGGCCCACATTCAACTCTACCACCTCAAAGGAATTCTCCCTTTCCTCACTTTCCCCCAGAAGCTCGATGTCTCTAGAGCTCTGGTTCTCTCTAGGCTGGACTGCTGCAACAGCCTTTTCCTTAATATACCCTCTTCTTCTCAACGACCCCTCCAGTTAATCCAGAATAGGGCTGTGAGACTTATCCTTGGTCTCTAGCCCAAGGACTGCATCTATCCAGCCCTAAAATCTCTCCACTGGCCCCCGGTTGCTGCAACGATCAAATTGAAACCCCTCTGCATCATCCATAAGGCTGCCTGGGGCCAGGGACCATGCTATCTACAACTTGTTCTCACTAAATACTCTCCCTCCAGATCTTTACATTCCTCCGGCACCAAATCTCTGTGTGTCAAGCGCTTCGCTAAACAGAGAGCTTGTGGACGATTCTTTCCTCAGCAGGCTCCCTCCTATGGAACAGCCTCCCCCTTCCTCTTCGTCTTGAGCCAGATCTCCTCAAGACTTTCCTTTTCACCTCCTCCTTCACTTCCTCCCTCCCCTGCTTAATACCCACAGTGCTCAGATTGGTGACCAGGGCTCGTATGTGTCCTCTTGGGCCCAGTGGCGTAACACAAAATGTGGGGAGCCCCTTTGCGAACTATGCTGAGGCGCCCCCCCAACTCGGCAACAAATCACGGGTCGTGCTACACTCTGCGCCGGCCTAGATTATCACGCTTGCACAATACGCATGAGCATGCTACTGAAGGGGTATGCCATACACTGTACTAGCAGAAATATATAAATATGTGTTTTAATGCAATATACAGCACACTTTCTAAACAAAAATTGCTTAAAAGCTATAGTGTTTGCTATTGTTTTGTAGGGTAACATCAGTCTAATACATGCATTTCACCAACAGTGCACAGGAACATTAATGATTTGCTATTAAAAATGCCATGCCACATTGAAAACATATCCCACTGGCTGTACAATGTAGACCAGTGTAGACACGTAATAGCATTACAGTAAACCATGCCAGGCCACATTTAGACATACCTAGAATGGTTGCACAAAAATGCCAGTCGAAGAAATAACACTCATCAAGAAGAGAGCACAAATTCAAGCCTGGGACTCTGCAGCCTCTAACAACACGACCAAACTCTTTAAAATCTGCACGGAGCTGGTCAATCCAGTTGCGGTCTCCACATCTCCTGTTCCCTCCCAGGCCCTTTGTATGGCTCTGGCCTCTCACTTGTCTGCTAAAACTCAGGACATCCTGTCCACTATCCCTATACCCCTTTGGTTGGCCATCTCTACGTCTGCCCCTCATTTATCCTCTTTCTCTCTGACAACACCTGACAGGGTTTCTAGACAAGTCTGATCCATGAAACTGTCCCCTGCTCCTCCAGAACCATCAAGGGCCATATTGACACCCTTGCTGCAGCCTTGGCCAATTTCTGTAATCACTCTTTCACCACTGGAATGTTCCCCTCTCCCCTTAAGCACTCTGTTGTGCACCCACTCCTCAAGAAGCCGCCTGCCGATCTTACCTGTCTGGCAAACTATCGTTCAATCTCCATCAGCCATTTCCTGGGCAAACTCTTGGAAAACAGCTGGCCATCTCCCAGCTTACTCTCCATATTGAATTTGTTGGTTGTCTCCAGGACCATCAGTCTGGCTTCAGATCTGCCAGAGGCATGGAAACTGCTCTCATGAACACCCGTGAAGATCTGCTGTCCAACCTTGATTCCAGCATTCCTTCTGTCCTAATCCTCCTTGATCTTTCCTCTGCTTGTGACACAGTCAACCACGCCATCCGATCAAACGTGAGAACCTGGGCATCACAGATCAGGCCCTGGAGTGGCTGACCTCCTTCCTCTTCGACTGCCCCGCCCAGGTCCAACTTGGTCCCATTCTCTCTGCCATCTCTCTCTCTACCTGTGACATTCCTCACGGCTCTTTCCTCTCACCCAGGTTTTTCAACCTCTATTTGGCCCCTTTGGCCCACCTGATCTCTACTTTCTCCTCTAACTTTCAGTGTTATGCGGATGGCAATCAGCTTTCCTTTAGGCTCCTCTCATCTCTCACTCATTCCTGACTGTCTATCCGTGATTCAGGATTGGTGTGTCTCCAACGATCTCTGCCTTAATGCCATTAAGATGGAGATCCTTCTCATTTTGACCCCTGCCCCTGATTTCCCTCTCTAACTCAGGCCGACCACCTTGGGCCCTCTTCCTTTGCCTTCCTGCGAGGCAAAAAACGTTTTGTGTCATCTTCGACTCCACTCTCTCTTTCTCTCCTCGCATCTTGGACATCGCCAAGAAGTTCCACTACCTACCAGCTGCTCCTCCTCAAAGGGACTCTTCCCTTTCTCACTTTCCCCCAGAAGCTCACTGTCTCCAGAGCCCTGTTTCTTTCTAGGCTGGACTACTGCAACAACCTCTTTCTCAAGCTGCCTTCCTCTACTCTCCGCCCTCTGCAACTAATCCAGAACAGGACTGCAAGACTTATCCTTGGCCACAAGCCCAGGGATCATATCTCTCCAGCCCTGACATCTCTCCACTGGCTCCCAGTGGTTGCAAGAATCAAGTTCAAGGCCCTTTGCATTGTCCACAAGCATTTCTGGGGTTGCTCTCACCAAAATACCGTCTTCCTGAGCCCTTCCCCCAGCTAGCTCCAACTCTTTAAGGGCTAGACACTTCTCCAGGCAGAAGTGGGGGGTAGATATCTCTCCTCTGCAGATGCCTCCGTCTGGAATGGCCTCCCTGCCCCTCTCAAACTTTAGCGGACCACCTGATGTTCCGGAAGCAGCTCAAAACTTTCCTTTTCTCCTCTGCTTTTGCTCTCTTCCTCCCCTGCTGACCTAACTGACCTACCTGTCTGCTGTACCGACTGGTTGCTTGGCTACCCTCAGAGTCTCACTGAGTCTAGGCGCTTTCTTGATCTGTCACCCTTGCACTGCCTCTGGCCTACCACGCACTTAGGCGCTGTAACTGTAACCCTACAGTCCCTTGTTCGCCTTTCACTATCCAGAGCCGCTCTGCCCTGGATGCACTTAATCAGGGCATTATTGCCCTGTTTTCTCCTCCCTTCTTCCTTGCACTTACCCTCTCCCTTTCCCCTTGCATATCTCGTTCTCACACTTGCACTATCTGTATGACACAAGGCCTAGTAAGATCATTTGTCTTGTCCTCCCTCTATCCTCCCTCCCTTGTTTGTCGTGCATAGAAACACATGTGTACAGGCATGTTTGACTGGACTTATATCATTTTATCACAGTAAGTAAGAAAGACTGGCAGCACCCAAATGCCAGTCTAGCCAGGTAATTACACTTAGCAGGACTGCTTTATCAGAAATGCACAGCTAAAAAAAAGTCTTACCAAACTGAGGAATAACTAGACTGACTGCACCAAAATGCCTTTCTAGCCACTAATACCACATATCATGCCTGGTTAGCCTGGACATGGACAATCTTTATGATTTATCACACAATCTCGACCCCACACTTCGCCCTACCCCAACCTCCAAAATCAGCTCCTTGGCCCAGAATTACCTTCACATCCCTCTTCCTTGTCCCAGAGCTTACGTTTGAGGCTCCTTGCCTCATATGTAAGTACTGGTATGAGGAAGAGTGGGATTAGGAGTAATGAAGATACAGGTAGCTAAGTCAGGCATTACCTCCATGTGCCTCTACCTCACCCCAATACTTGTGTATGAGGCATGGTGCCTCATACACAAGTACTGCCTCACACACAAGTGCAGGGACGAGGAAGAATAGAGCTAGGAGTAATGACAATTACCAATTAGTACCTATAAGTAATTAAGGCTTTAAACAAAAGTAGGGGCTTAACAATATTGAGTTGACTGGGCTTCAGAACTCACCCCCAGACATTTTGGGCTATGTTGACTCAACCTGGCTGACTTTCAGAGCAGTTGCCTGACAGAACAGGACACAGATTTGAAACGGCACCTGGGTTTTACTGTTAATAAAGGCCGGGCAATTACTAACGTGAAGCATTTCACTGTTAGTACTTGCATTCAAATGCCAAATTTTAGGCATTTTAAATTTTGGTGTGGGTTTAGTACTGTCATGCTAAGGAAATGATTGGAAGTGTAGAAAGAGAACAGGAGACCGTTCATTCTCACAGCAGTTCATAAGTGAGTGGGTGCTTTCACACTTAAATGAGAGAGTTAACTGCTTGTAACATTGAAGCTGCACTAGAATAGTCTCATTAAAATGTGTAAAGAAGTTAGATGCCCCCACACAAATAGGTTTGCCCGTCCCCCAATGCCCGTGAAGTTAGAGCCTCTCCCAACATTTGAAGGATTAGCCCCCCAAAATATAGGTTTTGTTGTGCCCCTGCACACAAGCACACACACCATTCACCATATACATGCACGCTCATCCAGCCATCCAAACATGTAAGTGTGCACTCTTTCACCATGCAGGCACACCCAGGCAGCCATCCATACCTTTAAGTGTGCACCCATTTACCATACACTCACACTAGCAGTCAACTATACATTTAAGTTTGCACCCTTTCACCAGGCAGGAACACCCCGGCAGCCACCCATACATTTAAGTGTGCACCCTTTCACCGTACACACACACGCACACCCAGTCACCCATACATTTGTGTGCACCCTTTCACCATACACTCACACACGCACACATCATGGGGTTGAGGGGAGCCCTATTACTTCAAAAATAAATTGTTTCATTTTTAAATCACTCTGACTTCATAAAGAAATGATTTCCATTAAGGACCGAACCATAATGGAAATAATTTCTTTATGAAGGCAGAGTGACTTCAGAAATAAACTATTTCTTTTTGAAGTCATGCGGCTCCCCCAGCCCATGACATGGAGACCTCCAGCCTGGGGTCTTCCATGTCATGGTGTGGGGGAGCCCTCGGACTTCAAAAATAATGTTTCTTTTTGTAGTCACTGTGCCCTCATAATGACATTATTTCTGTTAGAGAAATAATGTCTTTATGTTGGCAGAGTGATTTCAAAAACAAATGTAAAAAAAAAAGATTTTGAAAAAAAAAAATGTTTCATTTTTTTTTCTCCAAGAGGGGCCCCCTCCCAAGACATATGCTAGAGGGGCCCCCCGAACCGTGGGGGTATGGGGGCCCCTGTTACACCTGGGCCCTTGCCTCCCACACCCAATCGCCTCCAGCCTCCGCCCGCTCCCAGCATGTGCTTTGGCATCCACTGGCCTATGCCACCACAGGCCTGCACTTATTTATTGACAGCTGACCACTCACCCAGCATTTACAGCTGCTCACTCCCTAGAACACGGGTGCACAACATACGGCCCGCGGGCCAGTTGCGGCCCGCCAGGCTGTTTTGTCCAGCCCGCGAGGTACAAAGACTTTCCTAATGGAGTGCGGCCCGCAAGCAGCAACGGCCGCCCTCCATTAGGAAAGTCTTTGAAACTCTTCTGGGCAGGACAAAACACTGGCCCTCCTTAGCTGAGCACACACGCACCACGTAGCTCCTACGAGCCACATAGTGTGTGTGTGCTGCACCAATCGAGGGCCAACACTACGGCTGGTGTGGCCAGTAAGGCTTGATGCCGGAAGGCATTTCAGCCTTGCCACGCCCACGCCAGCCGTAGTGCCAGAGACCTCGCCAGTATCCCAGCTAGCCTGCCTTCCAGCACGTCCGGTAAGTGGTCTGTTTGTTTGTGTGTTGGGTCTGTTCTGCCTGTATGTTTGTGCGGTGTATGTTGAGATACGGGGGCAGGGGGGGAGACGAGTCTGCAAGAATGTTTGTTTTTAAGTGTGAGTGTGGTGTATGTTGAGATGCGGGGGTGGGGAGGTGTCGGGTCTGCAAGAATGTTTGTTTTTAAGGGTGAGTGTGGTGTATGTTGAGATGCGGGGATGGGGGGTGTCAGGTCTGCATGAATGTTTGTTTTTAAGTGTGAGTGTGGTGTATGTTGAGATGCAGGGGTGGGGGGTGTCGGGTCTGCATGAATGTTTGTTTTTGTATGTTTGTGCGGTGAATGTTGAGATGCGGGTGTGGGGGCTGTCGGGTGTGCATGAATGTTTGTTTTTAAGTGTGAGTGTGGTGTATGTTGAGATGCGGGGGTCGGGGGGTGTCGGGTCTGCATGAATGTTTGTTTTTAAGTGTGAGTGTGGTGTATGTTGAGATGCGGGGGTGGGGGGTGTCGGGTCTGCTTGAATGTTTGTTTTTAAGTGTGAGTGTGGTGTATGTAGAGATGCGGGGGTGGGGGGTGTCAGGTCTGCATGAATGTTTGTTTTTAAGGGTGAGTGTGGTGTATTTTGAGATGCAGAGTGGGGGGTGTTGGATCTGCTTGAAAGTTTGTTTTTAAGTGTGAGTGTGGTGTATGTTGAGATGCGGGGGTGGGGGGTGTCTGGTCTGCATGAATGTTTGTTTCAAGTGTGAGTGTGGTGTATGTCGAGATGCGAGGGCGTGGGGGGGTGTCGGGCCTGCTTGAATGTTTTTTCTTTAGTGCAAATGCAGTGTATGTTGCGATGCAGGGGTGTCGGGTCTGCCTGAATGTTTGTTTTTGAGTGTAAGTGCGGCGTATGTCGAGATGTGGGGGGTGGGGGGATCGGGTCTGCCTGAATGTTTGTTTTGGAGTGTAAGTGCAGTTTATGTTGAGATGCAGGGGTGGGGGCTGGGGTCTGTATGGGTGCATGTTTGAGAGTGTGTGTGCTAAGTTGGGAGGTTGGGGGGATTGGGGGGGTTCAGGTCTGTATGGGTGCATGCTTGAGAGTTTGTGTGCTGAGTTGCGGGGTGGGGGGTATGGGTCTGTATGAGTGCATGCTTGAGAGTTTGTATGCTGAGTTGCGGGGGTGGGGGCTTTGGGTCGGTATGGGTGCATGCTTGAGAATTTGTGTGCTGAGCTGGGGGGTTCATGTCTGTATGGGTGCATGCTTGAGAGTTTGTGTGCTGAGTTGGGGGTGGGGGGTTTGGGTGTGTATGGGTGCATGCTTGAGAGTTTGTATGCTGAGTTGGGGGGTGGGGGATTTGGGTCTGTATGGGCGCATGCTTGAGAGTTTTTGTGCTGAGTTGGGGGGTTCAGGTCTGTATGGGTGCATGCTTGAGAGTTTGTGTGCTGAGTTGGTGGGTGGGGGCTTTCGGTCTGTATGGGTGCATGCTTGAGAGTTTGTATGCTGAGTTGGGGGGGTGGGGGCTTTTGGTCTGTATGGGTGCATGCTTGACAGTTTGTGTGCTGAGTTGTGGGGGGTTTGGGTCTGTATGGGTGTATGCTTGAGAGTTTGTGTGCTGAGTTGGGACCCGCTCTGCCCCCGCCCCTTAAACATTTACTTTTCGTCCCTCTATAGGCGGCATGTAAGGTACATAGTGTTTGGTTGGGAGTGGGAGCCATGGGGCATAGTGTTTGGTTGGGAGTTGGAGCCATGGGGCATAGTGTTTGGTTGGGGGTGGGAACCATGGGGCATAGTATTTGGTTGGGGGTGGGAGCCATGGGGCATAGTGTTTGGTTGGGGGTGGGAGCCATGGGGCATAGTGTTTGGTTGGGGGTGGGAGCCATGGGGCATAGTGTTTGGTTGGGGGTGGGAGCCATGGGGCATAGTGTTTGGTTGGGGGTGGGAGCCATGGGGCATAGTGTTTGGTTGGGGGTGGGAGCCATGGGGCATAGTATTTGGTTGGGGGTGGGAGCCATGGGGCATAGTGTTTGGTTGGGGGTGGGAGCCATGGGGCATAGTGTTTGGTTGGGGGTGGGAACCATGGGGCATAGTGTTTTCTTGAGGGGTGGGGGCCAAGGGGCATAGCGTTTGTTTGGGGGCGGGAGCCATGGGGCATAGTGTTTGCTTGAGGGGTGGGGGCCATGGGGCATAGTGTTTGGTTGGGGGTGAGGGGGCCATTGGGCATAGTGTTTGGTTGGGGGTGGGAACCATGGGGCTTAGTGTTTGGTTGAGCGGTGGGAGTCATGGGGCATAGTGTTTGGCTGGGGGTGGGAGCCATGGGGGTGGAAGCCATGGGGGATAGTGTTTGGTTGAGGGGTGGGAGCCATGGGGCATAGTGTTTGCTTGAGGGGTGGGGGCCATGTGGCATAGTGTTTGGATGAGGGGTTCGGAGCCATGGGGCATAGTGTTTGGTTGGGAGTGGGAGCCATGGGGTATAGTGTTTGCTTGAGGGGTGGGGGCCATGGGGCATAGTGTTTGATTGAGGGACGGAGCCATGGGGCATAGTGTTTGGTTGGGGTGGGAGCCATGGGGCATAGTGTTTGCTTGAGGGGTGGGGGCCATGGGGCATAGTGTTTGGTTGGGGGTGAGGGGGCCATGGGGCATAGTGTTTGGTTGGGGGTGGGAGCCATGGGGCATAGTGTTTGGTTGGGGGTGGGAGCTATGGGGCATAGTGTTTGCTTGAGTGGTGGGGGCCATGGGGAATAGTGTTTGGTTGAGGGGTGGGAGACATGGGGCATGGTGTTTGGTTGGGTGTGGGAGCCATGGGGCATAGTGTTTGGTTGGGGGGTGGGGGCCATGGGGCATAGTGTTTGGTTGAGGGGTGGGAGCCATGGGGCATAGTGTTTGGTTGGGGGTGGGAGCCATGGGGCATAGTATTTGGTTGGGGGTGGGAGCCATGGGGCATAGTGTTTGGTTGAGGGGTGGGAGCCATGGGGCATAGTGTTTGGTTGGGGGTGGGAGCCATGGGGCATAGTGTTTGGTTGGGGGTGGGAGCCATGGGGCATAGTGTTTTCTTGAGGGGAGGGGGCCATGGGGCATAGTGTTTGGTTGGGTATGGGAGCCATGGGGCATAGTGTTTGGTTGGGGGGTGGGGGCCATGGGGCATAGTGTTTGCTTGAGTGGTGGGGGCCATGGGGAATAGTGTTTGGTTGGGAGTGGGAGACATGGGCATAGTGTTTGGTTGGGGGTGGGAGCCATGGGGCATATATTTGGTTGGGGGTGGGAACCATGGGGCATAGTGTTTGGTTGAGGGGTGGGAGCCATGGGGCATAGTGTTTGGTTGGGGGTGGGAGCCATGGGGCATAGTGTTTGCTTGAGGGGTGGGGGCCATGGGGCATAGTGTTTGGTTGAGGGGTGGGAGCCATAGGGCATAGTGTTTGCTTGAGGGGTGGTGGCCATGGGGCATAGTGTTTGGATGAGTGGTGGGAGCCATAGGGCATAGTGTTTGGTTGGGGGTGGGAGCCATGGGGCATAGTGTTTGCTTGAGGGGTGGGGGACATGGGGCATAGTGTTTGGTTGGGGGTGGGAGCCATGGGGCATAGTGTTTGGTTGGGGGTGGGAACCATGGGGCATAGTGTTTTCTTGAGGGGTGGGGGCCAAGGGGCATAGCGTTTGTTTGGGGGCGGGAGCCATGGGGCATAGTGTTTGCTTGAGGGGTGGGGGCCATGGGGCATAGTGTTTGGTTGGGGGTGAGGGGGCCATGGGGCATAGTGTTTGGTTGGGGGTGGGAACCATGGGGCTTAGTGTTTGGTTGAGCGGTGGGAGTCATGGGGCATAGTGTTTGGCTGGGGGTGGGAGCCATGGGGGTGGAAGCCATGGGGGATAGTGTTTGGTTGAGGGGTGGGAGCCATGGGGCATAGTGTTTGCTTGAGGGGTGGGGGCCATGTGGCATAGTGTTTGGATGAGGGGTTCGGAGCCATGGGGCATAGTGTTTGGTTGGGAGTGGGAGCCATGGGGTATAGTGTTTGCTTGAGGGGTGGGGGCCATGGGGCATAGTGTTTGATTGAGGGACGGAGCCATGGGGCATAGTGTTTGGTTGGGGTGGGAGCCATGGGGCATAGTGTTTGCTTGAGGGGTGGGGGCCATGGGGCATAGTGTTTGGTTGGGGGTGAGGGGGCCATGGGGCATAGTGTTTGGTTGGGGGTGGGAGCCATGGGGCATAGTGTTTGGTTGGGGGTGGGAGCTATGGGGCATAGTGTTTGCTTGAGTGGTGGGGGCCATGGGGAATAGTGTTTGGTTGAGGGGTGGGAGACATGGGGCATGGTGTTTGGTTGGGTGTGGGAGCCATGGGGCATAGTGTTTGGTTGGGGGGTGGGGGCCATGGGGCATAGTGTTTGGTTGAGGGGTGGGAGCCATGGGGCATAGTGTTTGGTTGGGGGTGGGAGCCATGGGGCATAGTATTTGGTTGGGGGTGGGAGCCATGGGGCATAGTGTTTGGTTGAGGGGTGGGAGCCATGGGGCATAGTGTTTGGTTGGGGGTGGGAGCCATGGGGCATAGTGTTTGGTTGGGGGTGGGAGCCATGGGGCATAGTGTTTTCTTGAGGGGAGGGGGCCATGGGGCATAGTGTTTGGTTGGGTGTGGGAGCCATGGGGCATAGTGTTTGGTTGGGGGGTGGGGGCCATGGGGCATAGTGTTTGCTTGAGTGGTGGGGGCCATGGGGAATAGTGTTTGGTTGGGAGTGGGAGACATGGGCATAGTGTTTGGTTGGGGGTGGGAGCCATGGGGCATATATTTGGTTGGGGGTGGGAACCATGGGGCATAGTGTTTGGTTGAGGGGTGGGAGCCATGGGGCATAGTGTTTGGTTGGGGGTGGGAGCCATGGGGCATAGTGTTTGCTTGAGGGGTGGGGGCCATGGGGCATAGTGTTTGGTTGAGGGGTGGGAGCCATAGGGCATAGTGTTTGCTTGAGGGGTGGTGGCCATGGGGCATAGTGTTTGGATGAGTGGTGGGAGCCATAGGGCATAGTGTTTGGTTGGGGGTGGGAGCCATGGGGCATAGTGTTTGCTTGATGGGTGGGGGACATGGGGCATAGTGTTTGCTTGAGGGGTGGGAGCCATGGGGTATAGTGTTTTCTTGAGGGGTGGGGTCCATGGGGCATAGTGTTTGGTTGGGGGTGAGGGGGCCATGGGGCATAGTGTTTGGTTGGGAGTTGGAGCCATGGGGCATAGTGTTTGGTTGGGGGTGCGAGCCATGGGGCATAGTGTTTGGTTGGGGGTGGGAGCCATGGGGCATAGTGTTTGGTTGGGGATGGGAGCCATGTGGCATGGTGTTTGCTTGAGGGGTGGGAGCCATGGGGCATGGTGTTTGGTTGGGGGTGGGAGCTATGGGGCATAGTGTTTGCTTGAGTGGTGGGGGCCATGGGGAATAGTGTTTGGTTGAGGGGTGGGAGACATGGGGCATAGTGTTTCGTTGGGGCTGGGAGCCATGGGGCATAGTGTTTGGTTGGGGGTGGGAGCCATGGGGCATGGTGTTTGCTTGAGGGGTGGGGGCCATGGGCATACTGTTTGGTTGAGGGGTGGGAGCCATGAGGCATAGTGTTTGGTTGGGGGTGGGAGCCATGAGGCATAGTGTTTGCTTGAGGGGTGGTGGCCATGGGGCATAGTGTTTGGTTGAGGGGTGGGGGCCATGGGGCATAGTGTTTGGTTGGGGGTGGGAGCCATGGGATGGGGCATAGTGTTTGGTGGACGGGTGGGAGCCATGGAGCATAGTGTTTGCTTGAGGGGTGGTGGCCATGGGGCATAGTGTTTGGATGAGTGGTGGGAGCCATGGGGCATAGTGTTTGCTTGATGGGTGGGGGCCATGGGGCATAGTGTTTGGTTGGGGTGAGAGGGCCGTGGGGAATAGTGTTTGGTTGGGGGTGGGAGACATGGGGCATAGTGTTTGGTTGGGAGCCATGGGGCATAGTATTTGGTTGGGGTGGGAACCATGGGGCATAGTGTTTGGTTGAGGGGTGGCAGCCATGGGGCATAGTGTTTGGTTGGGGTCGGAGCCATGGGGCATAGTGTTTGCTTGAGGGGTGGGGGCCATGGGGCATAGTGTTTGGTTGAGGGGTGGGAGCCATGGGGCATAGTGTTTGCTTGAGGGGTGGTGGCCACGGGGCATAGTGTTTGGATGAGTGGTGGGAGCCATGGGGCATAGTGTTTGCTTGAGGGGTGGGGGCCATGGGGCATAGTGTTTGCTTGAGGGGTGGGAGCCATAGGGTATAGTGTTTGCTTGAGGGGTGGGGTCCATGGGGCATAATGCTTGTTTGTGGGTGAGGGGGGCATGGGGCATAGTGTTTGGTTGGGAGTTGGAGCCATGGGGCATAGTGTTTGGTTGGGGGTGGGAGCCATGGGGCATAGTGTTTGGTTGGGGGTGGGAGCCATGAGGCATAGTGTTTGGTTGGGGATGGGAGCCATGGGTAATGGTGTTTGCTTGAGGGGTGGGAGCCATGGGGCATGGTGTTTGGTTGGGGTGGGAGCTATGGGGCATAGTGTTTGCTTGAGTGGTGGGGGCCATGGGGAATAGTGTTTGGTTGAGGGGTGGGAGACATGGGGCATAGTGTTTTGTTGGGGCTGGGAGCCATGGGGCATAGTGTTTGGTTGGGGGTGGGAGCCATGGGGCATGGTGTTTGCTTGAGGGGTGGGGGCCAAGCGGCATACTGTTTGGTTGAGGGGTGGGAGCCATGGGGCATAGTGTTTGGTTGGGGGTGGGAGCCATGGGGCATAGTGTTTACTTGAGGGGTGGTGGCCATGGGGCATAGTGTTTGGTTGAGTGGTGGGAGCCATGGGGCATAGTGTTTGGTTGGGGGTGGGAGCCATGGGGCATAGTGTTTGGTTGGGGGTGGGAGCCATGGGGCATAGTGTTTTCTTGAGGGGTGGGGGCCATGGGCATAGTGTTTGGTTGAGGGGTGGGATCCATGGGGCATAGTGTTTGCTTGAGGGGTGGTGGCCATGGGGCATAGTGTTTGGATGAGTGGTGGGAGCCATGGGGCATAGTGTTTGCTTGATGGGTGGGAGCCATGGGGCATAGTGTTTGGTTGGGGTGAGAGGGCCATGGGGAATAGTGTTTGGTTGGGGGTGGGAGCCATGGGGCATAGTGTTTGGTTGGGGGTGGGAGCCATGGGGCATAGTGTTTGGTTGGGGGTGGGAGCCATGGGGCATAGTGTTTGGTTGGGGGTGGGAGCCATGGGGCATAGTATTTGGTTGGGGGTGGGAGCCATGGGGCATAGTGTTTGGTTGGGGGTGGGAGCCATGGGGCATAGTGTTTGGTTGGGGGTGGGAACCATGGGGCATAGTGTTTTCTTGAGGGGTGGGGGCCAAGGGGCATAGCGTTTGTTTGGGGGCGGGAGCCATGGGGCATAGTGTTTGCTTGAGGGGTGGGGGCCATGGGGCATAGTGTTTGGTTGGGGGTGAGGGGGCCATTGGGCATAGTGTTTGGTTGGGGGTGGGAACCATGGGGCTTAGTGTTTGGTTGAGCGGTGGGAGTCATGGGGCATAGTGTTTGGCTGGGGGTGGGAGCCATGGGGGTGGAAGCCATGGGGGATAGTGTTTGGTTGAGGGGTGGGAGCCATGGGGCATAGTGTTTGCTTGAGGGGTGGGGGCCATGTGGCATAGTGTTTGGATGAGGGGTTCGGAGCCATGGGGCATAGTGTTTGGTTGGGAGTGGGAGCCATGGGGTATAGTGTTTGCTTGAGGGGTGGGGGCCATGGGGCATAGTGTTTGATTGAGGGACGGAGCCATGGGGCATAGTGTTTGGTTGGGGTGGGAGCCATGGGGCATAGTGTTTGCTTGAGGGGTGGGGGCCATGGGGCATAGTGTTTGGTTGGGGGTGAGGGGGCCATGGGGCATAGTGTTTGGTTGGGGGTGGGAGCCATGGGGCATAGTGTTTGGTTGGGGGTGGGAGCTATGGGGCATAGTGTTTGCTTGAGTGGTGGGGGCCATGGGGAATAGTGTTTGGTTGAGGGGTGGGAGACATGGGGCATGGTGTTTGGTTGGGTGTGGGAGCCATGGGGCATAGTGTTTGGTTGGGGGGTGGGGGCCATGGGGCATAGTGTTTGGTTGAGGGGTGGGAGCCATGGGGCATAGTGTTTGGTTGGGGGTGGGAGCCATGGGGCATAGTATTTGGTTGGGGGTGGGAGCCATGGGGCATAGTGTTTGGTTGAGGGGTGGGAGCCATGGGGCATAGTGTTTGGTTGGGGGTGGGAGCCATGGGGCATAGTGTTTGGTTGGGGGTGGGAGCCATGGGGCATAGTGTTTTCTTGAGGGGAGGGGGCCATGGGGCATAGTGTTTGGTTGGGTATGGGAGCCATGGGGCATAGTGTTTGGTTGGGGGGTGGGGGCCATGGGGCATAGTGTTTGCTTGAGTGGTGGGGGCCATGGGGAATAGTGTTTGGTTGGGAGTGGGAGACATGGGCATAGTGTTTGGTTGGGGGTGGGAGCCATGGGGCATATATTTGGTTGGGGGTGGGAACCATGGGGCATAGTGTTTGGTTGAGGGGTGGGAGCCATGGGGCATAGTGTTTGCTTGAGGGGTGGGGGCCATGGGGCATAGTGTTTGGTTGGGGGTGAGGGGGCCATGGGGCATAGTGTTTGGTTGGGGGTGGGAGCCATGGGGCATAGTGTTTGGTTGGGGGTGGGAGCTATGGGGCATAGTGTTTGCTTGAGTGGTGGGGGCCATGGGGAATAGTGTTTGGTTGAGGGGTGGGAGACATGGGGCATGGTGTTTGGTTGGGTGTGGGAGCCATGGGGCATAGTGTTTGGTTGGGGGGTGGGGGCCATGGGGCATAGTGTTTGGTTGAGGGGTGGGAGCCATGGGGCATAGTGTTTGGTTGGGGGTGGGAGCCATGGGGCATAGTATTTGGTTGGGGGTGGGAGCCATGGGGCATAGTGTTTGGTTGAGGGGTGGGAGCCATGGGGCATAGTGTTTGGTTGGGGGTGGGAGCCATGGGGCATAGTGTTTGGTTGGGGGTGGGAGCCATGGGGCATAGTGTTTTCTTGAGGGGAGGGGGCCATGGGGCATAGTGTTTGGTTGGGTGTGGGAGCCATGGGGCATAGTGTTTGGTTGGGGGGTGGGGGCCATGGGGCATAGTGTTTGCTTGAGTGGTGGGGGCCATGGGGAATAGTGTTTGGTTGGGAGTGGGAGACATGGGCATAGTGTTTGGTTGGGGGTGGGAGCCATGGGGCATATATTTGGTTGGGGGTGGGAACCATGGGGCATAGTGTTTGGTTGAGGGGTGGGAGCCATGGGGCATAGTGTTTGGTTGGGGGTGGGAGCCATGGGGCATAGTGTTTGCTTGAGGGGTGGGGGCCATGGGGCATAGTGTTTGGTTGAGGGGTGGGAGCCATAGGGCATAGTGTTTGCTTGAGGGGTGGTGGCCATGGGGCATAGTGTTTGGATGAGTGGTGGGAGCCATAGGGCATAGTGTTTGGTTGGGGGTGGGAGCCATGGGGCATAGTGTTTGCTTGATGGGTGGGGGACATGGGGCATAGTGTTTGCTTGAGGGGTGGGAGCCATGGGGTATAGTGTTTTCTTGAGGGGTGGGGTCCATGGGGCATAGTGTTTGGTTGGGGGTGAGGGGGCCATGGGGCATAGTGTTTGGTTGGGAGTTGGAGCCATGGGGCATAGTGTTTGGTTGGGGGTGCGAGCCATGGGGCATAGTGTTTGGTTGGGGGTGGGAGCCATGGGGCATAGTGTTTGGTTGGGGATGGGAGCCATGTGGCATGGTGTTTGCTTGAGGGGTGGGAGCCATGGGGCATGGTGTTTGGTTGGGGGTGGGAGCTATGGGGCATAGTGTTTGCTTGAGTGGTGGGGGCCATGGGGAATAGTGTTTGGTTGAGGGGTGGGAGACATGGGGCATAGTGTTTCGTTGGGGCTGGGAGCCATGGGGCATAGTGTTTGGTTGGGGGTGGGAGCCATGGGGCATGGTGTTTGCTTGAGGGGTGGGGGCCATGGGCATACTGTTTGGTTGAGGGGTGGGAGCCATGAGGCATAGTGTTTGGTTGGGGGTGGGAGCCATGAGGCATAGTGTTTGCTTGAGGGGTGGTGGCCATGGGGCATAGTGTTTGGTTGAGGGGTGGGGGCCATGGGGCATAGTGTTTGGTTGGGGGTGGGAGCCATGGGATGGGGCATAGTGTTTGGTGGACGGGTGGGAGCCATGGAGCATAGTGTTTGCTTGAGGGGTGGTGGCCATGGGGCATAGTGTTTGGATGAGTGGTGGGAGCCATGGGGCATAGTGTTTGCTTGATGGGTGGGGGCCATGGGGCATAGTGTTTGGTTGGGGTGAGAGGGCCGTGGGGAATAGTGTTTGGTTGGGGGTGGGAGACATGGGGCATAGTGTTTGGTTGGGAGCCATGGGGCATAGTATTTGGTTGGGGTGGGAACCATGGGGCATAGTGTTTGGTTGAGGGGTGGCAGCCATGGGGCATAGTGTTTGGTTGGGGTCGGAGCCATGGGGCATAGTGTTTGCTTGAGGGGTGGGGGCCATGGGGCATAGTGTTTGGTTGAGGGGTGGGAGCCATGGGGCATAGTGTTTGCTTGAGGGGTGGTGGCCACGGGGCATAGTGTTTGGATGAGTGGTGGGAGCCATGGGGCATAGTGTTTGCTTGAGGGGTGGGGGCCATGGGGCATAGTGTTTGCTTGAGGGGTGGGAGCCATAGGGTATAGTGTTTGCTTGAGGGGTGGGGTCCATGGGGCATAATGCTTGTTTGTGGGTGAGGGGGGCATGGGGCATAGTGTTTGGTTGGGAGTTGGAGCCATGGGGCATAGTGTTTGGTTGGGGGTGGGAGCCATGGGGCATAGTGTTTGGTTGGGGGTGGGAGCCATGAGGCATAGTGTTTGGTTGGGGATGGGAGCCATGGGTAATGGTGTTTGCTTGAGGGGTGGGAGCCATGGGGCATGGTGTTTGGTTGGGGTGGGAGCTATGGGGCATAGTGTTTGCTTGAGTGGTGGGGGCCATGGGGAATAGTGTTTGGTTGAGGGGTGGGAGACATGGGGCATAGTGTTTTGTTGGGGCTGGGAGCCATGGGGCATAGTGTTTGGTTGGGGGTGGGAGCCATGGGGCATGGTGTTTGCTTGAGGGGTGGGGGCCAAGCGGCATACTGTTTGGTTGAGGGGTGGGAGCCATGGGGCATAGTGTTTGGTTGGGGGTGGGAGCCATGGGGCATAGTGTTTACTTGAGGGGTGGTGGCCATGGGGCATAGTGTTTGGTTGAGTGGTGGGAGCCATGGGGCATAGTGTTTGGTTGGGGGTGGGAGCCATGGGGCATAGTGTTTGGTTGGGGGTGGGAGCCATGGGGCATAGTGTTTTCTTGAGGGGTGGGGGCCATGGGCATAGTGTTTGGTTGAGGGGTGGGATCCATGGGGCATAGTGTTTGCTTGAGGGGTGGTGGCCATGGGGCATAGTGTTTGGATGAGTGGTGGGAGCCATGGGGCATAGTGTTTGCTTGATGGGTGGGAGCCATGGGGCATAGTGTTTGGTTGGGGTGAGAGGGCCATGGGGAATAGTGTTTGGTTGGGGGTGGGAGCCATGGGGCATAGTGTTTGGTTGGGGGTGGGAGCCATGGGGCATAGTGTTTGGTTGGGGGTGGGAGCCATGGGGCATAGTGTTTGGTTGGGGGTGGGAGCCATGGGGCATAGTATTTGGTTGGGGGTGGGAGCCATGGGGCATAGTGTTTGGTTGGGGGTGGGAGCCATGGGGCATAGTGTTTGGTTGGGGGTGGGAACCATGGGGCATAGTGTTTTCTTGAGGGGTGGGGGCCAAGGGGCATAGCGTTTGTTTGGGGGCGGGAGCCATGGGGCATAGTGTTTGCTTGAGGGGTGGGGGCCATGGGGCATAGTGTTTGGTTGGGGGTGAGGGGGCCATTGGGCATAGTGTTTGGTTGGGGGTGGGAACCATGGGGCTTAGTGTTTGGTTGAGCGGTGGGAGTCATGGGGCATAGTGTTTGGCTGGGGGTGGGAGCCATGGGGGTGGAAGCCATGGGGGATAGTGTTTGGTTGAGGGGTGGGAGCCATGGGGCATAGTGTTTGCTTGAGGGGTGGGGGCCATGTGGCATAGTGTTTGGATGAGGGGTTCGGAGCCATGGGGCATAGTGTTTGGTTGGGAGTGGGAGCCATGGGGTATAGTGTTTGCTTGAGGGGTGGGGGCCATGGGGCATAGTGTTTGATTGAGGGACGGAGCCATGGGGCATAGTGTTTGGTTGGGGTGGGAGCCATGGGGCATAGTGTTTGCTTGAGGGGTGGGGGCCATGGGGCATAGTGTTTGGTTGGGGGTGAGGGGGCCATGGGGCATAGTGTTTGGTTGGGGGTGGGAGCCATGGGGCATAGTGTTTGGTTGGGGGTGGGAGCTATGGGGCATAGTGTTTGCTTGAGTGGTGGGGGCCATGGGGAATAGTGTTTGGTTGAGGGGTGGGAGACATGGGGCATGGTGTTTGGTTGGGTGTGGGAGCCATGGGGCATAGTGTTTGGTTGGGGGGTGGGGGCCATGGGGCATAGTGTTTGGTTGAGGGGTGGGAGCCATGGGGCATAGTGTTTGGTTGGGGGTGGGAGCCATGGGGCATAGTATTTGGTTGGGGGTGGGAGCCATGGGGCATAGTGTTTGGTTGAGGGGTGGGAGCCATGGGGCATAGTGTTTGGTTGGGGGTGGGAGCCATGGGGCATAGTGTTTGGTTGGGGGTGGGAGCCATGGGGCATAGTGTTTTCTTGAGGGGAGGGGGCCATGGGGCATAGTGTTTGGTTGGGTATGGGAGCCATGGGGCATAGTGTTTGGTTGGGGGGTGGGGGCCATGGGGCATAGTGTTTGCTTGAGTGGTGGGGGCCATGGGGAATAGTGTTTGGTTGGGAGTGGGAGACATGGGCATAGTGTTTGGTTGGGGGTGGGAGCCATGGGGCATATATTTGGTTGGGGGTGGGAACCATGGGGCATAGTGTTTGGTTGAGGGGTGGGAGCCATGGGGCATAGTGTTTGGTTGGGGGTGGGAGCCATGGGGCATAGTGTTTGCTTGAGGGGTGGGGGCCATGGGGCATAGTGTTTGGTTGAGGGGTGGGAGCCATAGGGCATAGTGTTTGCTTGAAGGGTGGTGGCCATGGGGCATAGTGTTTGGATGAGTGGTGGGAGCCATAGGGCATAGTGTTTGGTTGGGGGTGGGAGCCATGGGGCATAGTGTTTGCTTGAGGGGTGGGGGACATGGGGCATAGTGTTTGGTTGGGGGTGGGAGCCATGGGGCATAGTGTTTGGTTGGGGGTGGGAACCATGGGGCATAGTGTTTTCTTGAGGGGTGGGGGCCAAGGGGCATAGCGTTTGTTTGGGGGCGGGAGCCATGGGGCATAGTGTTTGCTTGAGGGGTGGGGGCCATGGGGCATAGTGTTTGGTTGGGGGTGAGGGGGCCATGGGGCATAGTGTTTGGTTGGGGGTGGGAACCATGGGGCTTAGTGTTTGGTTGAGCGGTGGGAGTCATGGGGCATAGTGTTTGGCTGGGGGTGGGAGCCATGGGGGTGGAAGCCATGGGGGATAGTGTTTGGTTGAGGGGTGGGAGCCATGGGGCATAGTGTTTGCTTGAGGGGTGGGGGCCATGTGGCATAGTGTTTGGATGAGGGGTTCGGAGCCATGGGGCATAGTGTTTGGTTGGGAGTGGGAGCCATGGGGTATAGTGTTTGCTTGAGGGGTGGGGGCCATGGGGCATAGTGTTTGATTGAGGGACGGAGCCATGGGGCATAGTGTTTGGTTGGGGTGGGAGCCATGGGGCATAGTGTTTGCTTGAGGGGTGGGGGCCATGGGGCATAGTGTTTGGTTGGGGGTGAGGGGGCCATGGGGCATAGTGTTTGGTTGGGGGTGGGAGCCATGGGGCATAGTGTTTGGTTGGGGGTGGGAGCTATGGGGCATAGTGTTTGCTTGAGTGGTGGGGGCCATGGGGAATAGTGTTTGGTTGAGGGGTGGGAGACATGGGGCATGGTGTTTGGTTGGGTGTGGGAGCCATGGGGCATAGTGTTTGGTTGGGGGGTGGGGGCCATGGGGCATAGTGTTTGGTTGAGGGGTGGGAGCCATGGGGCATAGTGTTTGGTTGGGGGTGGGAGCCATGGGGCATAGTATTTGGTTGGGGGTGGGAGCCATGGGGCATAGTGTTTGGTTGAGGGGTGGGAGCCATGGGGCATAGTGTTTGGTTGGGGGTGGGAGCCATGGGGCATAGTGTTTGGTTGGGGGTGGGAGCCATGGGGCATAGTGTTTTCTTGAGGGGAGGGGGCCATGGGGCATAGTGTTTGGTTGGGTGTGGGAGCCATGGGGCATAGTGTTTGGTTGGGGGGTGGGGGCCATGGGGCATAGTGTTTGCTTGAGTGGTGGGGGCCATGGGGAATAGTGTTTGGTTGGGAGTGGGAGACATGGGCATAGTGTTTGGTTGGGGGTGGGAGCCATGGGGCATATATTTGGTTGGGGGTGGGAACCATGGGGCATAGTGTTTGGTTGAGGGGTGGGAGCCATGGGGCATAGTGTTTGGTTGGGGGTGGGAGCCATGGGGCATAGTGTTTGCTTGAGGGGTGGGGGCCATGGGGCATAGTGTTTGGTTGAGGGGTGGGAGCCATAGGGCATAGTGTTTGCTTGAGGGGTGGTGGCCATGGGGCATAGTGTTTGGATGAGTGGTGGGAGCCATAGGGCATAGTGTTTGGTTGGGGGTGGGAGCCATGGGGCATAGTGTTTGCTTGATGGGTGGGGGACATGGGGCATAGTGTTTGCTTGAGGGGTGGGAGCCATGGGGTATAGTGTTTTCTTGAGGGGTGGGGTCCATGGGGCATAGTGTTTGGTTGGGGGTGAGGGGGCCATGGGGCATAGTGTTTGGTTGGGAGTTGGAGCCATGGGGCATAGTGTTTGGTTGGGGGTGCGAGCCATGGGGCATAGTGTTTGGTTGGGGGTGGGAGCCATGGGGCATAGTGTTTGGTTGGGGATGGGAGCCATGTGGCATGGTGTTTGCTTGAGGGGTGGGAGCCATGGGGCATGGTGTTTGGTTGGGGGTGGGAGCTATGGGGCATAGTGTTTGCTTGAGTGGTGGGGGCCATGGGGAATAGTGTTTGGTTGAGGGGTGGGAGACATGGGGCATAGTGTTTCGTTGGGGCTGGGAGCCATGGGGCATAGTGTTTGGTTGGGGGTGGGAGCCATGGGGCATGGTGTTTGCTTGAGGGGTGGGGGCCATGGGCATACTGTTTGGTTGAGGGGTGGGAGCCATGAGGCATAGTGTTTGGTTGGGGGTGGGAGCCATGAGGCATAGTGTTTGCTTGAGGGGTGGTGGCCATGGGGCATAGTGTTTGGTTGAGGGGTGGGGGCCATGGGGCATAGTGTTTGGTTGGGGGTGGGAGCCATGGGATGGGGCATAGTGTTTGGTGGACGGGTGGGAGCCATGGAGCATAGTGTTTGCTTGAGGGGTGGTGGCCATGGGGCATAGTGTTTGGATGAGTGGTGGGAGCCATGGGGCATAGTGTTTGCTTGATGGGTGGGGGCCATGGGGCATAGTGTTTGGTTGGGGTGAGAGGGCCGTGGGGAATAGTGTTTGGTTGGGGGTGGGAGACATGGGGCATAGTGTTTGGTTGGGAGCCATGGGGCATAGTATTTGGTTGGGGTGGGAACCATGGGGCATAGTGTTTGGTTGAGGGGTGGCAGCCATGGGGCATAGTGTTTGGTTGGGGTCGGAGCCATGGGGCATAGTGTTTGCTTGAGGGGTGGGGGCCATGGGGCATAGTGTTTGGTTGAGGGGTGGGAGCCATGGGGCATAGTGTTTGCTTGAGGGGTGGTGGCCACGGGGCATAGTGTTTGGATGAGTGGTGGGAGCCATAGGGCATAGTGTTTGCTTGAGGGGTGGGGGCCATGGGGCATAGTGTTTGCTTGAGGGGTGGGAGCCATAGGGTATAGTGTTTGCTTGAGGGGTGGGGTCCATGGGGCATAATGCTTGTTTGTGGGTGAGGGGGGCATGGGGCATAGTGTTTGGTTGGGAGTTGGAGCCATGAGGCATAGTGTTTGGTTGGGGGTGGGAGCCATGGGGCATAGTGTTTGGTTGGGGGTGGGAGCCATGAGGCATAGTGTTTGGTTGGGGATGGGAGCCATGGGGAATGGTGTTTGCTTGAGGGGTGGGAGCCATGGGGCATGGTGTTTGGTTGGGGTGGGAGCTATGGGGCATAGTGTTTGCTTGAGTGGTGGGGGCCATGGGGAATAGTGTTTGGTTGAGGGGTGGGAGACATGGGGCATAGTGTTTTGTTGGGGCTGGGAGCCATGGGGCATAGTGTTTGGTTGGGGGTGGGAGCCATGGGGCATGGTGTTTGCTTGAGGGGTGGGGGCCAAGCGGCATACTGTTTGGTTGAGGGGTGGCAGCCATGGGGCATAGTGTTTGGTTGGGGGTGGGAGCCATGGGGCATAGTGTTTACTTGAGGGGTGGTGGCCATGGGGCATAGTGTTTGGTTGAGTGGTGGGAGCCATGGGGCATAGTGTTTGGTTGGGGGTGGGAGCCATGGGGCATAGTGTTTGGTTGGGGGTGGGTGCCATGGGGCATAGTGTTTTCTTGAGGGGTGGGGGCCATGGGCATAGTGTTTGGTTGAGGGGTGGGATCCATGGGGCATAGTGTTTGCTTGAGGGGTGGTGGCCATGGGGCATAGTGTTTGGATGAGTGGTGGGAGCCATGGGGCATAGTGTTTGCTTGATGGGTGGGAGCCATGGGGCATAGTGTTTGGTTGGGGTGAGAGGGCCATGGGGAATAGTGTTTGGTTGGGAGTGGGAGACATGGGGCATAGTGTTTGGTTGGGAGCCATGGGGCATAGTATTTGTTTGGGGGTGGGAACCATGGGGCATAGTGTTTGGTTGAGGGGTGGGAGCCATGGGGCATAGTGTTTGGTTGGGGTGGGAGCCATGGGGTATAGTGTTTGCTTGAGGGGTGGGGGCCATGGGGCATAGTGTTTGGTTGAGGGGTGGGAGCCATGGGGCATAGTGTTTGCTTGAGGGGTGGCGGCCATGGGGCATAGGGTTTGGATGAGTGGTGGGAGCCATGGGGCATAGTGTTTGGTTGGGGGTGGGAGCCATGGGGCATAGTGTTTGCTTGAGGGGTGGGGGCCATGGGGCATAGTGTTTGCTTGAGGGGTGGGAGCCATGGGGTATAGTGTTTGCTTGAGGGGTGGGGTCCATGGGGCATAGTGTTTGGTTGGGGTGAAGGGGGCATGGGGCATAGTGTTTGGTTGGGAGTTGGAGCCATGGGGCATAGTGTTTGGTTGGGGGTGGGAGCCATGGGGCATAGTGTTTGGTTGGGGGTGGGAGCCACGAGGCATATTGTTTGTTTGGGGATGGGAGCCATGGGGCATGGTGTTTGCTTGAGGGGTGGGAGCCATGGGGCATGGTGTTTGGTTGGGGGTGGGAGCTATGGGGCATAGTGTTTGCTTGAGTGGTGGGGGCCATGGGCAATAGTGTTTGGTTGAGGGGTGGGAGACATGGGGCATAGTATTTCGTTGGGGCTGGGAGCCATGGGGCATAGTGTTTTGTTGGGGGTGAGAGCCATGGGGCATGGTGTTTGCTTGAGGGGTGGGGGCCATGGGGCATACTGTTTGGTTGAGGGGTGGGAGCCATGGGGCATAGTGTTTGGTTGGGTGTGAGAGCCATGGGGCATAGTGTTTGCTTGAGGTGTGGGGGGCATGGCATAGTGTTGCACTCCAAGAGTGAACCCAATAATAAAGCTAAAACAGGCACAGTTAGGAGATGTACATCCTTTGCTTTTTTGAGGAAACCTGACTCAACGAAGGCCATACTCCTGTTGGGCAACCCAAACAGCAAACTATAGCAGTCCAAAATAACGGAATGTCCAATCAAGGGTCAATACAATATATATAATTTAATTAAACAGACGATATACAATAACTAAATAGAAATAAATTATAACAATGGAAAATGTGTAGTACAAAATGTAAGTTTGAAATACAAATAAAAATCGTCACACCTCAAAAACGTATTCTTTTTCCATGTGTTTAATACCAATTGGGGGTTGAAAAAGCCTCCTGCCACGCACCGCCTACCACCCCACCCACATTTACTGTTTGGCCCACTACAGCCATCATGTACGGTACATCAGTCCTCTGTCAAAATCAGTTGTGCACCCCTGTCCTAGAACTTCCTTCCTGGTACACCTTGCACTTAACCCCCACTCCCTCATCTCTTCTCTTCTCTCTGCACTTCCACGTTCTGAATGCTCACAAGACCTAGTAGGTCCACCTCTATCTTTCATTGTTTTATTTGATTTTCATCCCCATGTTGCCTCCCTGCTAACCTGTGGGCGCTTTGAAAGACAATTTACTTTATGTATAAGCCCCTTACAAATGCACAATAAAGCAAAATCAGAAATACAGGCCAAATGAAAGCCCTTTTTTACGAGTCTCATTTGGCTTGTCTCGGAGTGACCTAACAGGCTCGATGCACTGAGAAATTGATTTGAGTGACATCTCACCCATGGTCCACTTGTGCCCCCCTTTGCTCTGGACTCGCTTATGGAGAAATGGCCGCTTTAACTATAATTTGTGATGTAGCCAGCTCATATGTGAGCGAAAGAAGCAGGTGGCTTATCTATGTTAATCAAGGCCTCCCTAGCCTGGCCTATTGTTAAATAGCATGAACCAAAAATCGCAAGTATTTATACACGATTAAATGATAGTTGGTCTTTTTACAAAAAAGTAATGGTCGTCCTATTATAAAGTCAGAATGATAAAATGCAAAGTGTGTCCTGGCTTGCAGGCAAATCACCCATCTCTGCAGCAGAAGCGCAACCCACAGAGCTAACAGAGCTGCATATGAGTGTTGCGTTTCTGATACTCGGATTGAAATGGCATTAGAAAACAGTGACTCCAAAGGAGGCCTCTCTCCTCGGCGAGGCATTTGAAAATGTTATGGAAAGAGCAAGATGTCTCTTTGTGACTGGATGTGTAGAAAAGGTGACATGGAGGGATCGGGCGCACACGAGAGCCTGACCCCTGTTAAGCACTGTTCTTCAGACTCTGCCAGGCTGTGGCAGGTGGCACAGTGACAGTTTTAAACATTGCATGGCAGACACGGATTGGGCAACGGTTCTTTATTTCAGGACAAAATTCCTCCAGTAGTAGACTCATTGCTTGCCCCATTATTTCTCAATGCTTCTGGGAATACTGCCCCATGCAGTTGCCAGCAGCACTCAATGCTGCTACCAATCACACCCAGTGCTACTGCTGTCAGCAGCCACCCAGGCTGCTGCCAGCAGCACTCAATGCTGCTCCCAATCACACTCAGTGCTACTGCTGTACATGGCCCCCATGCTGCTACCCGCAGCACTCAATGCTGCTACCAATCACACTCAGTGCTACTGCTGTCAGCAGCCACCCATGCTGCTGCCAGCAGCACTCAATGCTGCTCCCAATCACACTCAGTGCTACTGCTGTACATGGCCCCCCATGCTGCTGCCAGCAGCACTCAATGCTGCTCCCATCACACTCAGTGCTACTGCTGTACGTGGCCCCCCATGCTGCTGCCAGCAGCACTCAATGCTGCTACCAGTCGCACTCAGTGCTACTGCTGTCCGCAGCCCCCATGCCTGCTGCTACCAATCGCACTCAGTGCAACTGCTGTCCGCAGCCCCTATGCTGCTGCCAGCAGCACTCAATGCTGCTCCCAATCACACTCAGTGCTACTGCTGTACGTGGCTCCCCATGCTGCTGCCAGCAGCACTCAATGCTGCTCCCAAACACACTGAGTGCTACTGCTGTACGTGGCCCCCCATGCTGCTGCCAGCAGCACTCAATGCTGCTACCAATCACACTCAGTGCTACTGCTGTCAGCAGCCACCCATGCTGCTGCCAGCAGCACTCAATGTTGCTCCCAATCACACTCAGTGCTACTGCTGTACGTGGCCCCCCATGCTGCTGCCAACAGCACTCAATGCTGCTACCAATCGCACTCATTGCTCCTGCTGTCCACAGCCCCCCATGCCTGCTGCTACCAATCGCACTCAGTGCTACTACTGTCTGCAGCCACCCATGCTGCTACCAGCAGTGTTCAATGCTGCTACCAATCGCACTCAGTGCAACTAGTGTCCGCAGCCCCCATGCTGCTGCCAGCAACACTCAATGCTGCTACCAATCAGACTCTGTGCTACTGCTGTGAGCAGCCACCAATGCTGCTGCCAGCAGCACTCAATGCTGCTCCCAATCACACTCAGTGCTACTGCTGTACGTGGCCCCCCATTCTGCTTACAGCAGCACTCAATGCTGCTACCAATCACACTCAGTGCTACTGCTGTCCGCAGCCCCCATGGCTGCTGCTACCAATCACACTCAGTGCTACTGCTGTCCGCAGCCGCCCATGCTGCTGCCAGCAGCACTCAATGCTGCTACCAATCGCACTCAGTGCTACTGCTGTTCGCAGCCCCCATGCCTGCTGCTACCAATCACACTCAGTGCTACTGCTGTCCGCAGGCCCCCATGCCTGCTGCTACCAATCGCACTCAGTGCTACTGCTGTCCGCAGGCCCCCATGCCTTCTGCTACCAATCGCACTCAGTGCTGCTGCTGTCCGCAGCCCCCATGCCTTCTGCTACCAATCGCACTCAGTGCTGCTGCTGTCCGCAGCCCCCCATGCCTTCTGCTACCAATTGCACTCAGTGATACTGCAGTCTGCAGCCCCCATGCAGCTGCCAGCAGCACTCAATGCTGCTACCAATTGCACTCAGTGATACTGCAGTCCGCAGCCCCCATTCTGCTGCCAGCAGTACTCAATGCTGCTACCAATCGCACTCAGTGCTACTGCAGTCCGCAGCCCCCATGCTGCTGCCAGCAGCACACAATACTGCTCCCAATCACACTCAGTGCCGTCCGCAGCCCCCATGGCTGTTGCCAGAAGGCCTCAGTGAGCCTGCTATTAGTACTCAATGCTTCCGCTATTAACACTCCACCCTGCAGCCAGTCTAATGTCCAGCAGCACCTAGTGCATGATGCTGCCAGCAGCTCCCAATGCTGCTTCCAGTAGATCTCAATGCCAATGCCAGCCGACCCCAATTCTGCTGCTGCTAGTGAACCACAACGCTGCTGTAAGTGGCTCTCAAATCTACTGCCAGTTGCACGCACTTCCGATACTAGTGGTACACAATGCTTCTACAGTAGTACTCAAGGCCTCCCAGTACTCAATGTTACTTTTTTGTTGACTCAGTGCTTCTTCCTGTGGCAGCAGATGCTGCTTTCAGTAGCCCACGGGACGTCTGCTAGTAGGCCTCATTGCTGAAGCCAGTAAGTACTAAGTGTTTCTTCTGTTGTTGCCTGCTGCAACAGTGCAAGCAGGGCTCAATGCTGATACAGTACAAGCATGGCCCGATGTTGCTACAGTGCAAGCAGGGCTCTAAGCTGCTACAGTAGGAGCAGAGCTCGATGCTGCTACAGTGCAAGCAGGGGTCAGTGCTGATACAGTACGAGCCGGGCTCAATGCTACTACAGTGCCGGCAGAGCTCAATGCTGATACAGTACAAGCAGGCCTCAATGCTGCAACAGTACAAACAGTACACGCAGGGCTTCATGCTACTACAGTGCAAGCAGGGCTCAATGCTGATACAGTACAAGCAGGGCTCAATGTTGTTACAGTGGGAGTAGGGCTCAATGTTGCTACATTGAAAGCGGGCTCAAAGTTGCTACAGTGTGAGCAGGGGTCTATGCTGCTACAGTACGAGAAGGGCTCAATGTTGCTACAGTGGAAGCCGGGCTCAATGCTGATACAGTACAAACATGGCTCAATGCTGATACATTACAAGCAGGGCTCAATGCTACAACAGTACAACCAGGGCTCAATGCTAGTACAGTGCAAGCAGGACTCAATGCTGATCCAGTACACACAGGGATCAATGTTGCTACAGTGGGAGCAGGGCTCTATGTTGCTACAGTATGAGCAGGGCTCAATGTTGCTACAGTGCAAGCAGGGCTCGATGCTGCTGCAGTCCGAGCAGGGCTCTGTGCTTCTACAGTACGAGCAGGGGTGCATGCTGCAGGGCTCTATGTAGCAACAGTACGAGCAGGGCTCAATCTTGCTACAATGCAAGCAGGGCTCGATGCTGCTGCAGTCCGAGCAGGGATCCGTGCTTCTACAGTACGAGCAGAGCTCCATGCTGCTACAGTATGAGCAGGGCTTAATGTTTCTACAGTGCGAGTAGGGCTCAATGTTGCTACAGAACGAGCAAGGCTCCACTGCTTCTACCAGTAGGCCTCAGTGCTGCTGCTAGTAGGTCTCAATGTTGCCTAGGAAAGGGGGAACCACTTTCTGTAAAAGCATACCAATACCATGCATTAATTTCCCTATTCGGAAAAAGAGGGATTTGCAGACAGGCCAGTCGGTGCCTCTTGATTTGATTTCGATCGATTTAAATTTTTCATTTAAACTTAACTGCACTGAGTTAGATTCAGTGCCTAGAGGAAAATGAAATCAACTTTGCGATGGCCGCCTAGACTTAAACCCTTCATGAATCCAAGGCGGGCAGTTTCCGTCTTCATATGTATGTGCAGGCAGTCCCACGATTTATCTTAATCACAGCGGAGGCTCGTTGGCAGTTTGTAAGAGGGAATCAGCCGAGCAAAGACACCGGCCGGAAGATACCATTCAATGTGAGGGGGTGCAGGCTCAAACCTCTCACCCATGCAATTGTAAAAGGTTCCGTGAATTGGGTTCTTATCACTATTAATAACCAGTGAGGGGCGAGGAGGCTGGCACTCAGACTCGAGCTCTCATATTCTGCACAAATTGACCAATAGGAGGGTGTTAGGGAGAATTCTCAGAAATGTGCTAATTCCCTTCTACCTTAGAGACCCCCAACTCTTAGCTGGACTTCAGGTCTTTTGATTTCAAACCGCCCTCTTGTGTATTTTTATTGTGATTTCGACACTGTGTTTATTTTAACTTTGGAGTCTGACAAACTCCATAGGCACCATCTTTATATTGTGACACACAGCACCTTCCGTGCAGTGGCACAGGGAAGTCTCTTAGATTTCCCAAAGGGTTAAATACCTTCTTTTGGTGAAACTACTGTTTCCAAGAGCAGTGAAGTGAAATTGACTTTACTTACATTACGTAACTTTCTAGACCCAGCACACACTATCTTACAATAGGGTGCTGGAGGGGTTACTTACTATCCCCTTTGTCTAGTTTCCCGTGTAACATTTTTACGTTACCTTTTCTACAATTAATGGCTGGTGGCAGTGGTTTACTTTTTACTACCATTGTGTATTTTTACCGCGGACTGCGTTTGCAGCTGCAATAAAGCACCCATGTGTGCCCATTTTATCAAAATGGCCCCGGTCTTCTTTTTTCGCCATTTCTTGTTGGAATGGTCCTTCTTGAGATTTACTCTGCATGCCAAACTAGGTTTGGTCTATTGGTTCATTTTGCCTTTGGCAGAATTCACGAGTAAAGCCCACCTCTGGCTCCAGTATGTCTGGCTGGGGCAGGAAGTGAGGGAGGTGCCCAAAACTCACTGTGCTTAATCCCCTTGGTTACAGGAAAGCACCCAAAGGTGATTGGCTGGCTGGCTGTCCAGCAAGGACAGCCACCCTGCTGTGTGATTGACAGCTAGGCTGGAATGAATGGGAGAAACCTGCATAAAAGGCAGGGCTTTTTGGCTTGGAAGGCAGAGTCGACCACTGAGTGAAGGAATATGAAAAAGAACTTGGAAGAGATGCCTGCTGCAACTCCTGGACAGTTGGTTTGCCCCATGAAGCCGTGCTGCTCTGCTGAAGCTCTGAATTTGCCTCGACTAGAGAAGCCCTGCAAGGACAAATTCTACCGTAGAGTTGGTGGGACCAATCAACTCCAAAGTAAGACCGTCTGGACATCCTCTCAGAGCTGGCTGTACTTCCACTGCTGCTGATGCTGGAAGCGAAGTGCCAGGGAGAGGAACACCAGATTGTGCGCGCTGCTTTTAAGTCGGACCTGAGCGTCAGGAAGATCCTCCAGACGGCCCTGTAGCAGGACTGACCAAGCCTGAGCCACACCAACAGAGTGCTGGACCCCAGAAGCGAGGAAAGTCCAGAGTGTTATCCGATAACCACAGTGTTGCTATTTGCTGTCAGGCACGAGGAGCTGAAACACTGAAGGACCGCTGAATCGAAGTTTGCCCATTGCTGCCGCTGACCTTCCCATTGCAGAGCAGGAGTCCCCAGACGTCTTCCCTCTTGTCCCCATGACTAAGGCTCAGGAACAACAGGATCTGCAGAGCCGTACAGGAACAGAAGCCAGCTGGAACCATTTCTTCTAACCAGTGGTACTCTAAAGTCTAAGAGAACCTACCTCTTGTTGTGTAGCCTTGCTTGCTCTCAGCTGAGACCTGTCTTGGTTACCTTGCAGAGTTTGCCTCTCACAAGCCTCCCAGCTTGTGGCCCTTCAAGTGGCCCTTCAAGTGTTCTATTTTCAACAAACATTTCCAAAAACATTGTGAAAGACTTTTTAACTACATGCAAAGAAGAACTTCAGCTTCCCTAGATATTGTGCAATTAACATTGGTTGTCCTGGCTCCCGGACTATTCTTTACCTCTGACCTAATTTACTCTGCATTGGAAGGTTTCAAAAGTACTTACCATTTTGTGAATTTATTGTGAACCTTTGTTTTATTCCTCTCTTCTATCTTTTACACCAAACTCTGTATTGCTCTAAATGTACCAGTGATAAATCAATATCCACAGCGCCCTAGCTATTTAAGGCGCCTGAGGGTCTAGGAAGTGTATGTGCCATCCCCAATGGGTATCATCTGATTTAGACACACAGAGTGTGTTTTGAAGTGTATTATAAGTGTTACATATATTGCTCCCTTCTGAAGAATGCTTATACAACGGACTGTGAAATAAATTAATAATTGTTTTATCAAGAAACCTTGAGTGTAAGAGTTTATTTGAATAACTGCTACTGTGAAACTCTGTGTCACAACATTACTGCTCTTGAGATAAGCCTGACTGCTCAACCACACTATCACCATGTGTATTTCAGACTTATACCAAAGGTTGGGTCCCTATTGCCAGAAGGTCAAGGTTATTGTAGTGCATCCAACTGCATAACATCTTGCCTAACAGAGGGGCTGGGCACTAGTCCTGTAATCAAGGCGTGGCAATGTGCGTGTTCAAACAACTCTAGCTCTACTTGGATAACTGAGAACAGGGGATATGCTTGATGAATTTTCAAAGAAACCAACACAAATTAATAGTTGCACTTGATGAGGTGTGGAGCCTCCTCCCTCATCTCCACATAGGCCAGTTTGCCTTTGGCACAACCACCCAGGCACTGGTGTAATGGGGGACCCTGAACCCCACGCAGTGCCTGGGGGGCCCCACTAGCACATGTCCTGGGTGGGGGCCCCACTTGGAGAAAAATATTATTTTTTTAAAACATGTTTCTTGTTGAATTCACTCTGCATTCATAAAGAAATGATTTCTGTAACATAAATAATTTCTTTATGAAGTCAGAGTGACTACAAAAAGAACGTTCTTTTTGAAGTCCGAGGGGTTCCCCCACCCTATGACATGGAAGACCCCAGGCTGGAGGCCTCCATGTCATGCGGTGGGGGGAGCCCTATGACTTCTAAAATAAATAGTTTATTTTTGAAGTCACTCTGCCTTCATAAACAAATGATTTCTGTTATGGTTCGGTCCTTAATGGAAATAATTTCTTTATGAAGTCAGAGTGACTTCAAAAAGAAACAATTTCTTTTTGAAGCAATAGGGTTCCCCTCAACCCCATGACGTGTGTGTGTGTGTGAATGTATGGTGAAAGGGTGCACACAAAAGTATGGGTGGCTGGGTGTGTGTGTGTGCGTGTGCAGTGAAAGTGTGTGTGTACGGTGAAAGGGTGTACTCTTAAATGTATAGATGGCTGCCTGTGTGAGTGTATGGTGAAAGGGTGCACACTTAAATGTATGGGTGGGTGCCTGGGTCTGTGAGCCAGTTTGGTGAAAGAGTGCACACTTAAATGTATGGATGGCTGCCTGTATGTGCATGCATGGTGAAAGAGTGCACACTTAAATGCACGAATGGCTGGGTGTGCGTGTGTGTACATGGTGAATGGTGTGTGTGCTTGTGCTCAGGAGCGCAACAAAACCTACATATCGGGGGGTTAATCCTTCAAATGTTGGGAGAGGCGCTAACTTTACAGTCGGTGGGCATGGCAAACTTATTTGTGGGGGGGCATCTAACTTTATGCATTTTAATGAGACTATTCTAGTGCAGCTTAAATGTTACAAGCAGTTAACTGTATCCTTTAAGTCTGAAAGCACCCACTTATGGACTGCTGTGAGAAGGAACGGTCTCCTGTTCCCTCTCTACCCTTCCAATCACTCCTCTGGCATGCAAGTACTAAACCCACATCATGATTTAAATTGCCTAAAAAATGTGGCATTTGAATGCAGGTACTAACAGTGAAATGCTTTACATTAGTAATTGCTGGCCCATTGTCAACGGCGAACCCCAGGTGCCGTTTAACATCTGTGTCCTGTTCTGTCCGGCAACTGCTCTGAAGGTCAGCCAGGATGAGTCAGCATAGCCCAAAATGTCAGGGGGGGGGGAGAGCTGAAGCCCAGTAAACTCAATGGTGTTACGCCACTACTTGTGTTTAATGTCTTTATTACTTATTGGTAATTGTCATTACACCTAGCCCTGTTCTTCCTCGTCCCTGTACTTGTGTATGAGGCAGTACTTCTGCCTGATACACAATCATACACAAGTACTGAGATGATGTAGAGGTACATGGAGGTAATGCCTGATTTAGCTAGCTGTAATCTTTATTACTTCTAGTCCCACTATTCCTCATCCCAGTACTTATCTATGAGGCAAGGAGACTCATATGTAAGATCTTGGACAAGGAAGAGGGATGTGAAGGTCATTCTGGGTCAATGAACTGATTTTGGAGGTTGGTGTAGGGGGTGGGAGGGAGAGGGGATGTTTGGGGGCAGGATTGTGTGATAAATCATAATGGTTGTCCATGTCCAGGCTAAGCAGGCATGATATGTGGTGTTAGTGGCTCGAGAGGCATTTTGGTGCAGCCAGTCTAGTCAGTCCTGCTAAGTGAAATTACCTGGCTAGATTGGCATTTGGGTGCTGCCAGTCTAGCCGTTTCTTACTGTGGTATTCTATATTTTTCTGGCCATCTGTGATAAAATGATATGACATGATATCATATAAGTCATTTATAACACGTCTGTACACAAGTGTTTCTAGGGGGGAAAGGAAAGGAAGAGGGGAGGGGAAAACAGTGCAGTAATGCTCTCAGTAAGTGCAGTCAGGGCAGCGTAGCTCTGGGTAGTGCAAGGAGAACAAGGGACTATAGGGTTACAGTTACAGCCCCTAACAGCATGGCAGGCCTGGAGGCAGTGCAAGGGTGACTGATTAAGAAAGTGCCTGGACTCAGTGAGACTCTGAGCGTAGCCAAGCAACCAGTTGGTACAGCAGACAGGTATGTCAGGTAGGTCAGCAGGGGAGGGAGGAAGCAGAGGAGAAGAGGAAAGTTTTGAGTTGCTTCCGGAACTTCAGGTGGTCCGCTCCAGTTTGAGAGGGGCAGGGCAGCCATTCTAGAGAGAGGCACCTGCAGAGGAGAGAGATCTACCCTATCTATAGAGGAGGGAAGCCTGAAGGAAAGCTGAGAGTCATCCGCATAATACTGAAAGCTAGAATAGAAGGTAGAGATCGGGTGGGTCGAAGGGGCCAAGTAGAGGTTGAAAAACCAGGGTGAGAGGATGGAGCCATGGGGAACGCCAGAGGCAGAGAAAGAGGTGGTGGAGAGAAAGGGACCAAGTTGGACCTGGGAGGGGCATTCCAAGAGGAACAAGGTCAGCCACTCCAGGGCCTGATCCGTGATGTCGAGGTTCTCACTTAGTCAATTGATCAGGATGGCGTGGTTGACTGTGTCAAGTAGAGAAAAGATCAAGGAGGATTAGGACAGAAGGAATGCTGGAATCAAGGTTAGAGAGCAGATCTTCACAGGTGTTCAGGAGAGCAGTTTCCGTGCCTTTGGCAGCTCTGAAGCCAAACCGATGGTCATGGAGACAACCAACAGATTCAGTGTGGAGAGTAAGCTGGAAGACGACCAGCTTTTCCAAGAGTTTGCCCAGGAAAGGGGTGATGGGGATTGGGCAATAGTTTGCTGGGCAGGTAGGATCGGCAGACAGCTTCTTGAGGAGTGGGTGCACAAGGAAGTGCTTAAGAGGAGAGGGGAATGTTCCATTGGCGAAAGAGTGATTACAGAAATGAGCCAAGGCTGGAGTGAGGGTGTCAATATGGTCCTTGCTGGTTCTGGAGGAGTAGGGGTGCACCTGTTTGGATGACACTTTCATAGATCGACTTGTCTAGAAACCTTGTCAGGTGTTGTCAGAGAGAAAGAGGAGACAGGAGAAGGAGAGGTAGAGATGGCCAAAGGGGGGCCGAGAGAGGGAGAGGAAGAGGAGATAGGATGTTCTAAGTTTAAGCAGAGAAGTGAGAGGCCGGAGCCATACAGAGGGCCTGGGAGGGAACAGGAGAGGTGGAGACTGCAACAGGATTAATCAGTTGCTTGCAGATTCGAAGAGTTTGGCCGTGTTGTTAAAGGCTGCAGAGATCTGCGCTTGAATGTGTGCGCTCTTCTTGAAGAGTGTTATTGCTTCGACTAGCATTTTGGTGCAACCAGTCTAGGTATGTCTAAATGTGACCTGGCATGCTATTACTGTAATGTCATTACGTGTATACACTGGTCTACTTTGTGCAGCCAGTGGGGCATGTTTTCAATGTGGCATGGCATTTTTAATAGCAAAGCATTAATGTTCCTGTGCACTGTCGGTGACTTGCATGTATTGAATTGGTCTTACCGTACATAACAATTTCAAACACGCTGCCTTTTTCCAATTTTTCTCAGAAAGTGGGATGTATATTGCATTAAAACACATTTATATCTTTCTCCTAGTACAGTGTGCGGCATACAATTTCAGCCGCACGTTCGTATGTATCGTGCAAGCGTGATAATCTAGGCCGGCCCAGAGTGTGGCACGACCCGTGATTTGTTACCAAGTTGGGCGGGCCCTCAGCATGGCTCGCAGGGGGCACCGCACATTTTGTGTTATATCACTGCACTCAGGGCAAGCGGCCCCTATCTCCATTAAAGGGACAGGAGCTTGACATAACAAAGACATAGGCCCGGTTTAGAAAGAGCTTGTCGCAAGTCTATGATGTATGCAGTGAGCAGACATTCTAGATTTCCAATTAGCTCCACACAATGGACAGGTCTTGCATTCACAAATTACTTTCCTATGAGTTCAAGGATTTAGAATTCCCTATCCGCAATAGATGTGTGGGGCCTCTAATTGACATCACTGGAAGTCACATGATAGAAAATGACATCACATAAAATGACATTAGTTGTTGATGATCGAGAGCCTCAAAGGAGGGTACATTACAAGAAGTTGACAGGCAAAAACCTAGAGATGAATAACTTTGTGATATGGAATACTTGAATGGTCACTGTTACAAGCATGACGTATAGGGCCTGATTCACAGAGCGTTTTTCAATGCACTTGACCGTTCTGAATGCTCACAAGGCCTAGTAGTACTGCCCCTTTCCTGTTCATCTGTTTATTCAATTTGCCTTTGTTGCCATGTTCCCTCCCCTTTGCCCCGTGGGCACTTTCAAACACAATTTCGTGATGCCTTACAAATGCATGATAAATAAATAAGTAAATAAATGAGATTGCGCCTTTATAAAATGCTTCTGTGAATCAGACCCATAGAGTGATTCCCCCAGTGCAGCCTTTTTTCATTACCGCATGCTGTGAACTGGCTCATTCCTAGATACTTCTATTTTTTACTTACAAGGCAGAGTGACCACAAATAATTTCCCACGGATCAGACACCTTATTTAGGTGGTGAAGCCAGGATTTGAGTCACATCTGGAACTTAGGCCCTTCACCACATAAATCCTCGCCTCAAATTGATAGAATATGTGTTGATTGACTTTGAAAGATATGCCGCTTCATGGAGATGACTTGGAAAGTACACACATTACATTGCAAATAATCCTGACAAGCTAATGCATTTTTACAGGAAAAAACATTAAACAAAAAGTATTATATTTTTATGTTCCCCATTTTGGATCAGGCATCTCAAATTATTAAACACATCACTAGTCCTGCGGGATTAGCTACTCAGTACACCTACTCTACCCCCTAAAAATGTACTTGACCCATTGTAAAGTAAAAATCTGCAAAGTGTACAAAAAAAACATTGTTTGCTTTACATTTGATGCCTAGTAGAAAATGCCATACCAGAGTCAGAAAACATAACTAGGCTGGCTGCAGCAACATAGGCCAGTCTAACCACATAAGGACTCTTATTATGTTGGCTTTATTCAAAGCGTTGTTAAGTGGCTGGACTGGGCTGTATTGCTGCAGCCTTTCTAGTTACACTTTATGCCTCCGGCATGGCAATTTTTAATAAGCATTATGGTTAAAGCAAATATGGTAAGAGTTGTTATGTGGCTAGACTGCGCTGCACTGATAATTACGTCCATTTTTAAAAAAAAGTTATCTCCAATTGGATCTCTTGGGAGGCATTTAGAAGAAATCTTTGCCATGCTGCCTCCTCAAAGGTGTCAGTTTGAGACCTCGTTTTTTGGATTGGTTTACATGCTCCATTGCTATTCTCCAGGGTGCCTCTGATGACTACTACAATGTTTTCAAAATAAATGATGCATGGAGGGGGTGCTGTTGCGTGGCTGGAAAATAGGTACAGTCTGAAAGAGCTCAAGGCTCTAATATCCTGTCAAATGATCCTGCAATCTGACAATCCACATTCCTACAGACTCGCTGCGGGTTGGTCGGATGATTGTAACAACTGATGGTGCCGATTTTGATGGCTGAGACTTGTGGCATTGCTGAGTGACATGATATGGCCCGCTGATGCTGCTGGGCCTCGCGAACTGGAGGCTGGTGGTGCGCTGTGTCGCTGAGTTATCCACGCTGGGGACTCTCCCCTGACCCGGAAGGGCTCTGGCACTGTCTGCGGCATCTGGCCTCGTGGCAGGCCGTACCCTGACAGGGGGGTGCGGCGGGAGCGGCAGCTGCTCTGACTGAGAGGGTGTACCTGACGTGCCTGGACTGTGACCCGCGGGAGACGGCGGTGACCCGGACCCACAGTTCGTTGCAGTGAGCCCTGGAAATGTTCACCAGCTGGGGATCTGGAGCCTGGCACGAGGCGCAATGAGGTTCCAGCACATATATCCCCTGAGGACCACCACAGGGGCTGCTATCCTGCAGGGGCAGCTGCTCCCCCCTCGGGCGACTTCGGCCGCAGGGTGCACCTTTGCCTGAATAACTGCTGCAAGGTGGTGGACAACACGGACCGACTGGGTCCAAGATTATAGCCCTTTGCCCCCCTCTGCACTGCTCTTCTCCCAGCGCTTGACTGGATCCTGGAGGGGGAACTGAGGAGGGAGCGTGGGGCTCTCTGAGATGGTTTGGATGCCCCTCCTGCGGAGTCCCGCTCTCCCCACTGCAGGCCTGCTCGGCTGGATGCACCAAGGCCCCTCTCACTGCATTGAAGGGAGCTGCTTCATTGGTGGAGTTGGCATATGTCACACTGGTCATATCTCACAACAAGGTGCCTAGACCTGGTGGGGGCTACATTCTATGTGAACTATATTCGCTGGGACTTACCCCCTCCTGGGGAGTGGATTCACTGACTCACCGTAAGCAGCACCCTGGAATAGTAATCATAGTAATCATAGGCCAACAAATCCTGGAGTAAAAAGGACTCTCCCCAAACGAAGATTTGATACTCATGAGATGTGGGATGGAGCCAGTTACACACACGCACATGGCTCCCCCTTGTCCTCATCCGGGGGCTGGCCTGAGACTGCACCATGATCCTTTTCCTAGCTGCGCTGCGGTGTGCGACTTGAGCTCTGACTTGTGGTGCTTTCTCCTCTCTGGCACTGCCTCTTTGCCCATATCACCTGCTGCACCGACTGTGTGGTTTCTGCTGGGGGCAGCTGACCCTGTGCCGGGGTAGAGCTTTGGTTGAGGGGCTCACCCTCAGTGCCAGGGCCTGCCCGGCTGTGCGGCTGTTCCCCCAGGTGCTCCTTGACGGTGTTGCTGCTGGGCCACATCGCCTGCATGATTTACACGTTACATGCAGAGGTCAGTCCCTCTTAGCATCCAGAGGCCTGTCTTGGAAGAGAGGGGCATTGCAAGATCATCCAAACCTCTTGCTGTGAAACCCAGTGATTGCACCCCTTTGGTGGCCCAGGTGGCTGTTGGAGGATGTCTCTTTTTGGTGTGATACATTCTGATTGAAATAGTGCACTGCCACCATCGAATACTGCTACCTGCCTCATCATGGTTAACACCAAAAAACAGGTCATGATGGACCAATTCACCAGGGCTGATCAGGCTTTGCTGCCCTCTGCCCCATCACCGGGTCCCTCCCAACTTGATGTTTCTGCCCCTAACCATATATTATTGACACTCAAGAACAGTACAGATAACCTCGGGCCAAAAATAGATGCCCTCACCTGCAAGGTGGAAGTCTCTGCGATACAGATTGACAAGTTATGTGGTCGCATGTCAAAGGTGGAGCAGAGGATCAGCGATGGGGAGGATGAAGTAGCGGTTCTGCAACGAGAGGTTGTGCTTCTTCAGCAAACAGTAAAGAAAGTTGTGGCAAAGAATGATAACCTTGAGAGCAGATTGAGAAGAAATAACTAGCACATCCTGGGGGTGCCCAAATCCACTCCCATGGATAACACAGAAATGTTTGTTCAGAAACTGCTCTTAGAGATCATGGAAGGTCCACCAGCCTCGAATATGGTCCTGGTAGAGTGGGCGCACCGCTCATTGGCTGCTAAGCCTCCAGCTGGGACGCCTGAGCGGGATATTATTGCAAGAATCTTCAACTACCAGGATAGGGATGTCTGGTTTAAGGATGCCATGGATAATAGCGACCTGCAGTCACTGCAGGTGTTGTAGTGTGTTTCTCTATAGGGTTGATTTGAGGGGGTGCAATGGGTAACAAAGCCGGTATGTATCTGTTTCTGGGTGGGAGGGTGGTTGTTGGGGGGGAGGGGTTGGAGGTTTTGGGCAGCATTACTGGCATGCTTAATGCTTTCCCCTTTGGACACTATACAAGCCCTTACCTCCGGAGGGGAGGTGTAAAGTGTGGACGAAGCTGTCTAGGGAGCGTATTACAGTGATGACCTGAAATACACCGGGTTTACTAATCACCAGAAATGTAAACTGATTATGAACCAATGCGAAAATCCATTGTGAAAATGCACTATGTTTACAAGAGATTCACCTGGCTTAAGAATGGTAGGCTCCCCAGTGCCCCCATGTGGGAGGTACACCGGTACTGCTCCTCCTTTACCTCCCATTCAAGAGGGGTCGCCACATATTTGTTCACTGATCGTTGGACTTCCAGATGCATGAACAGATTAGGGATGAGGAGGGGCGATATCTGATTCTGGTTGGGGAATGTGGTGGGCTGCAAATTCTCCTTCTTAATGTATATGCCCCGAATGTTGATAACCCAGATTTTTTCCAGGTTTGCGCCAACCACTTCTATAAATTAATAAATCATGAGGTCATATGGGTGGGCGACTTTAACGTGGCTTTATCCTTAGATCTAGATAGATCGTCTATAGCTCAGCTCGTTCTTCCTAGAGCTGCCACTAGGTGGGTGGCTATACCTGATTATCATGGGCTGTTTGATGCCTTGCGGGTCATGCATCCCATCACTTGAGAATACTCGTATTATTCTGGATTGCTTGGCAGCTCCTCACGAAATGATAATGTGATGGTTTCCGCGGAAATTACTAGGACAATGGTTGAAGGTAAGATTTTACCCCGGGCACTGTCTGATCACTCCCTGGTTGCAGTTTCCTTTCTAAGGCATCCCCAGGCCCCTAGACATTTACGCTGATGCCTTAGAGGACGCGCACTGGGAGATGCTGTCTTCCGGGACGACCTTGAATAGGACATGCAAGCCTTTTTTCAAACGAATGTGGGCTCTGCCCCGGACCCCGTGGTAGTGTGGGAAAAGCTTAAGGTATACATTAGAGGGTGCTGTATGTCCAGGGAGGGGAGTGTGCTATAATCACTCTGCAAATCTAAAGCTTTGCTTGAGGATGAAATCAAAGACCTGGAACATCAACAGGGCCACAGTGACACCCCCTGCCATGCACGCTCAGCTCAGGGGAAAAGGGAGGACCTGGCACTACTGGCCGTAGAGAGGAGAGGTTCCTGGGGGACCCCATCGCTGCTGCTGTGTACAGGCAGGGGAACTGCCCTAGCCGGACACTAGCTTGGGCTACAAAACGCAAATGCCAACCAGGAGCCATATTAGAGTTCGAGACTCCAGCCGGAACACCCACTAGAGACCTCAAGGAGATCAATGACACTGTGCACACTTTTTATGAACACATATTCATCCTAATCCCAATCGATGCACGACTCAATTGCACAATACCTAAATAGGGTAGTATTGGGCTGGCTAGATCTGGCACTGGTGGATAGATTAAATGAGCCCCCCTCCACTGAAGAAATTCGACGAGTGATACTTCTGCTTCCCAGTAACAATGCCCCCGGAATGGATGGGATTACAGCGGAGATGTATAAGGAGTATGCTGATCTCGGTATACCACACTTACATAATATGTATGAAGCCTCTAGAGCATCCAGGGTCTACGTCTACCTGAGTCGACCAGAACCGCCCTGGTGACGGTATAGCTGCAACCCGACAATAACCCACTGAAGTGCTCCTCGTACATGCCATTGTCATTAATCAAGACGGACAATCAAATACTGGCTAAACTGTTGGCACACACACTTTTACATGATTTGCCGGCTCTGCTCCTCCCAGATCAAGCAGGCTTCATCCCGGGGAGGTGCACCCAAAATAATGTGAGATGTCTGTTTTCTCTTACGCATAATGTAGACCTCGAAGTCCTGATTGTCGTGTCGGCCCTGAATGCCGAAAAGACTGTTGACTCTCTGTGGAGTAGCCCTTCCTCTTTGAGGTCTTGAGGGTGGAGGCATGGATACTGCTTCCTATATCACAGGCCGCTTGGATCTCTTTGGCCAAGATGGTCGTCCTCCCCAAATTCTTATATATTTTTAATAACATACCGATCTCACCTCCTGCCAACTTCTGGACAAGGCGAGAAGCCTAATGGTGCGATTGGTATGGGCAGGCAAACAGGCCAGGATATCATGTGATGTATTGACCCAACCATACGAGAAAGAGGGCATTGAATGCCCTACAATGTATGCATACTGTCTCGCTGCACAAATCCAATCCTCCATTTTGTGGTGGCCTCCAATTTCGTAACTGCCACACGTCCGGCTGCAAAGGGCGACCACTCACCCGAGTGATTTAAGGGGAATGTTGTGGGAAGGTCCCAAGACCGTGGCGTGGTCTGTGGCCCAACTGGTGGAAACCATGTGCAGGGCTTGGGATCAATTGATACGATTGGTGGGATTAGGAGCACTATAATCGCCTGCGTTTTCCATCTGTAGCGTGTGAGGGGTGGCAATCCCTTTTCGAAAATGTATTCTAAATACACTTTGAGAAGTTGGGGGTGCATACTCGTGGGGACTTGATACAAGAGGGTATATTGGTTACCTGGGATATCTTTAAATGCAGAGGGCACTGGACGGTGTTGTGCTCTGGGAAGGCGCGTCTCAGCAGCGCTGAATAAGAGACGCGGAGCCAGTATCAGGTGCGACTATATTTTATTGTAACAAGCCGGCAACTGCCGGAAACCCCGTGCCTGCCCCTCCCTAACCTCAATGTCATATCCCTTGCCTTCTGCACCCAGGGCCTCACATAAGAACCGCCCACATAACGATGTGGACTTGCGGACATCTCCCCCTTTTTTAACCTCCATGTCCTTACCCCATCTCTTCTATGAGGCGGAGTGGCTTCATGCGACTCCTCTGCGTGCGCCTTGAACTTTTGGGCATCGACCGCTCACTTGTTGAAGATTCAATGTTCCGCTCTCCTTCTGATTCCTCTCCATCTCCTTGATAGGGTTCGTCTGACGTCCTTTCTTCTTCGCTTTCATTGTTCACTTCCCAACTCATTCTCAGGTTGGGGATCACGCGTTTAAAGTGTGAGACGTTTCGTGTTATTGACGAGCAGTCGTTTCCTTGTGCCGTAATCATCGTGCCTTTCTTGTGGGTCACGATGAGTGGGGTGGGTGCAAACGTAGTGTCCTCTTTACTTGCTTTCGGTTGTCGAAGCCATACCTCATCCCCTGGCTGCATGGGTGTCTCTCGAGCTCGTCTCTTGTGATCCACAACCTTTTTCATCTTTGCCTTTGCTGTATCGTCTTTATCCTTGGCTTCTTTGTTCCAACGTTGTCATTTCAGGTGTTCTGGGGTCTTCTGGTAGCCTCGTCTTGACTGGTCTCCGGAACATTAAGTCCGCAGGGCAAATCCCTGTTGTGCTGTGGGGTGTGTGCCTGTATTCCCTCAGCAATTGGTTAATGGCCTGCTCGAAAGACTTGTTTTGGATGTTTGCAATTTGGAGTGTCCTTTTAATACTGGCCATGAATCTTTCGACCATGCCGTTTGCTTGCGGCCAGCGAGGGGTAATCTTGCGGTGTTGGAACCCCATGTATTTGGCAAAGTTGTGGAATTCGTGGCTTGCGAATGTTGGGCCATTGTCCGATTTTAAGATTTTTGGGATCCCATATGCCGACAGCATTCGGTCTAGGACTGGGGTGACACTGGCGGTTGTGCTGCTCTCCACTATCTGCGCATCCGGGAAGCGTGAATGTTCGTCCATGAGAACCACTACATGGGTGCCGTCTCGTAGGGGTCCGAAAAGGTCCACTGCAAGCTCTTCCCATACCTACTTTAGCAGTGGTGACATTTGTAGTGGGTTCGGGTGTGGAGGTGGTGCTACCTGCACGCAGATGTGGTATCCCCCCACAATGTTTTCTACCAGCTTGTCGAGCTGCGGCAACCCCACTTTTTGTCGGAGGAGGTGCTTGGTTGCTACCACTTCTCTGTGTCCCTCATGCGCCAGGTGCACTGTCCGTTCACGGAGTTCCCTTGGAATGACTACCTTGCATCCTTTGAGCACTATGTGGTCCTCTACAACTGTTAGTTCATCTCGAACTTGATCGAGCCATTTGACGTCTTCACGTACCAATTCTGTCTCGGGCCTGGTCTGTTGTCGCATGAACGTTTTTTTGTTTGATTGTAGGCAGTGTCTTACGATCCTGAGGGCGTTCCGAGTGTGTGGTCAGCTCGAGCCACCCTACGGGCAGTGGCTGTAGGTGATGTATTACATAGTTTAGGTATGCATCTGCTATGATGGGCCGTGACTCGGCTGGTCCCGTTGGGTGCCGGGATAGGTAGTCCGCTGGGTTCTCGTCCTTGCCCGGGCGGTGGATCACCATGAATTTATAGTCGTAGGCCCCACCGGGCTATCCTTGGGGACATTCGTGCCCTTGGATCGCCGTAGATGGTCAGTCGGGCCTGATGGTCCGTCACTATTGTGAATTGCTTGCCGAACAGGAACAAGTGAAAATACTTGCATGCCCACATTACCGCCAAGCTCTCCTTCTCCGCTTGGGAGTATGCCTGCTCTGTGGCGGTGAGACTCCTGCTGGCATATGCGACGATGTAAATGTTGGACGGTTCCGTGGGGTCTTTCTGGGTGAGGATGGCCCCGAGACCCACCGAGCTGGCATCGACAATGATTTCGGTCTCCCTCTGGGCGTCGAAGTAGGCCATATCTTCTGCTTGTGAGATGGCATTTCTAATCTTCTCGAACGCCATCTGACATTCGTTGGACCAGGCGAAAGGTGTGTCCTTACGGGTAAGCAGACGCAGCGGGTTACTTATGATGGTGTAGTCCTTTAAGTACCTGGAGCAGTAACTGGCTAACCCTAGAAATGAGCGCAGGTCCGATGTGTTTTTAGGCGGCGGGGCCGAGTTTAGGGCTTTGACTTTTTCAGGGTCTGTCCGCATCCCCTTTTGTGAGAAGCTATGGCCAAAGAATCTCAGGGCGCCTTTGGAGAATTCGCATTTAGTTTTGTTCAATGTGAGTCCTGCTTCCTCAAGAGCCTGGCACACCCTGTGTAGTGCTCGGTCGTGTTCCTCCTGAGTTTTGCCATAAACAAATACATAGTCCGAATAGTTCAGACAGTTAGGGACGTGTCTGATCACCCTGTGTATCTCTTCCTGAAATATTTCGGCTGCAGAAGAGATGCCGAAACTGAGCCGTTTATACTAGAATAAACCGAGATGAGTTGCAAATGTGGTGATGTACCAGGATTCTGGTGCTATTTCGATTTGGTTGTATCCCTTCGTTAGATCTAATTTTGAAAAGATTTTTGCCCTGTGGAGGAGGTGGATCATGTCCGTTATTCTGGGTGCCTGGTGTCTTTCCCTTTCGATGGCTACATTGGCTCTTCGCATGTCGACACACAGACGTGTGGATCCATCCGGGGATTTTTTTGGGACGGGGACGATGGGTGATACCCAGGGCGTGGGGCCTGAGACAGGCTCGATCACGTTCATTTTAATGAGTTTGTCTAATTCGTCCTCCACCTGCCTTTGAATATTGATCGGTATGCTGCGATAGTGTTGCGCCACTGGTTTCATAAGCGGGTTGATGTGCAGGTGCACCTTCCTGTTCTTTAGTTTGCCAAGACCTCTGAATAGTTTGGGGAATGCTTGTTCTATGGCTTCGGGCTTGGCGAAGTATTTATGTGCCATCAGTTGATATAGTATGTGCACTAGTCCCATATCTACTGCCATCCGAAAACTCAGGATGCACCCGCTGTTGGCTTCCGTTTTTAGGATGTGCAGGGGAATCTTTGCAGCGTGCTCTTTGTGGGTGCACCATGCCGTGATCATGCCCTTGCATGGTAGTGGTGTTGTTGCCCCGTATGGGTAGATGTCTACAGAGGTTTGTTTGACTTTTGGTGGTGGGGTAAGCAACTCATAGGCTTGCTCACTTATGATGATAACTGTTGCTCCCATGTCAATTAGGAACTTTAGTGGGGTGTTGTTTACATGTAGCGTAAGGATTGGGCTGTGCTGCGTGGCTGTGTTGTTATTGAGTGCCCAGACGTACCCCTTTTTCCTCTGTTCTTCATCTGACGACGGTGTTTCACTACTGGTGGGAGATCGCATCTCAATGTACCTGACGAACCGTCTCCTTTGGGAGCATCTGGTCCCTTCACGTGATCGCCTGTCTTCGCCTGGGAGCGGACCCATGCGATCTCTGTCTTCTCTCTGGGGCGTAGCGGGTTCCTCTTCCCTTCTTGTGCTGGGAGGGGTGTGGCGGGCTGTTCTTCACCTATCATAGGTGCGTTGTTTGTTTGCAGCGGGGCCTGGTGCATTTTTGCACATCACTCTGTAGTGGCCCATACCCCCGCACGAGGCGCATTGTTGTCCCAGGGCGGGACATTCGCCCGCGTGTGGATATTCATACCCACATCTGTAACAGGTGGCTTCGGGGCGCTTTCCTGCTTGACTGGGGGCTGTGTAGAGTTGGTTGATGATTTCCGGATTGCTCGTGGCTTGTTGTATTGTACCCTTGCCCAAATTGTCCAGTTGTGACTCCACTGTCGCTTCCATGCGGGCCAGCACCAGAATTTCGTCTAAAGATCTTTGTCTCTGTAGTAGTTGCTTGCAGAAAGGTTGTGGGAGACATCTGGCGATCACTTGTGACCTCAAAGCTTCATCATTCGAGTATTTGTGGAACTCACAGTGTTTCAATTTGATGCAGAGGCGCATGACGAAATTGTCCATGGATTTGCCGTTCTCTTGTCTTGTAGTGTGAAATATGTGGCGCTCATAGTCAATGTTGGGGTGTGGTGCAAAGTATTGTGAGAGCTTGTCGTGGAGTTCTCCGTAAGTGACAGTTTCGACGTTCAATAATTCACCTGCAATGTCTCTTACTGCTGGCCCCACAGCCATGAACAGTGTATTTCTGAGCCGCTCCTCATCTTTCAGACCTATAGCCCCTGTGTAGAATTTAAAATCACGGAGCCATGTGGTCCATCGGGGCCCTAGGTTTGATGTGTCACGTATTTCGAATGGGCTCAGCATGTGCATGACCTGTGCCGTGCCACCTGCCGCCTGTGCGGGTTGGCCATCTCCTTGCGCATTGTTTGTGTTCCCTGATGATGACGCAGTAGCTTGCGCCATGTCTGACATGTTCGAGTATGGGCCTTGTATTTTGTGTAGGGTTTCCTACTGATTCACCTTAGACTTACTTTTGTGATGTTTGTTCGTGTAGTTTCGATATTTCTCCCATGTCCATGCCTGTATGGCACTTCTGTATTTGTGGTTGGAGTCCTGGGGTGTCTACCCCTCTGTATTGGCGTATATGCTTTATATCTTGTGGGCAATTCTGTTTCAGCCCTTCTGTGGGAAGCTGCGTGTGAGTCGTAGCAAGTGGGTGTGGCAGATTAGGGCTGCCTCTCCTCCGCTTGTATTCGCGGGCTTCACCCCTTTCCTGTTGCTCGCGGGGCCTGCCGTATAGGTGCTGGCTAACGTGAAGCTGGGCTGAGCAGGCGTTGTGGTTCGGGCGTGTCGCAGACGTATCATACGCCCTGCTTCTGCATGCGCATGTGATGCCGAACGGGCCCGGCCTCAGCACGCAACCGTCGCACTTGGGAGGCGCGCTGATGCGCTGCAACTGCCCAACGGCAGACCTCTCCACTGGGCACGGGTGGGCTAGTCACCCCTCATCGCCATTGTTGTGCTCTGGGAAGGCGCGTCTCAGCAGCGCTGAATAAGGGACGTGGAGCCAGTATCAGGTGTGACTATATTTTATTGTAACAAGCCGGCAACTGCCGGAAACCCGTGCCTGCCCCTCCCTAACCCCAACGTCATATCCCTTGCCTTCCGCACCCAGGGCCTCACATAAGATCCGCCCACATAACGATGTGGACTTGCGGACAGACGGCAGTGACCATGCTGTTATATTTCAAGGCAAGGGAGGGACTAAAGACAAAGTTGCTGAACTACCCAGATGCTCCTATTTCCTGAATAGTGCAGTTTATTACTGAACCGCTGAGCTGCTATACAAGGCTTTTTTTCCTCCCTCTACAGGATTATTTAAACTGCAGAAGGTGGATGAGCAGAGTAGCTTTATGGCTACGTAGGAGACCGCACTGGGGAGGGAACTATCGGAGACACAGTGGAAAACTATATGTATGCAGTGTCATAAACTGTCCTTAAATACTCCTTTTCATGTCATCCACTTCAAATTCCTTCATCAAGCTTATTCTTCCCCAGCTCGATCGAGTAGGTATTATGCTGACAGATCCACCCAATGCCTTAGATGTTCCTATGTCCCGGCTGATTGGTATGGGATTGTCCACATATGGGCCAATGTGGGAAATGATAAATGAAGCCATGGCCCAGATGTTACATAATCAAAAACAATATCCCCCGAGCTGTGGTTACTGCCATTGATAGAAGAGGGGTCCCGCGCCGAGAGGATGTTGTTAGGCATGACATCTATTGTGGCGTGATCTTTGATTGTGAGAGCTTGGGGGAAACTCAGGGCACCATGCTTTCAGGAATGTTTTGAACCTACTGACTTTATGTGAGAGAAAAGAGACACAGTATGCTGGGTCATTGCCGTATCGGAGTAGACCGCTGGACTATTGGGGTCCCCTCAGAACCTAAATGTCTTGTGATACTGGGAGATCAGAGGTGGCTTCCCTGCCATGGCCTTTCCCTATGGGTAAGAGTGGGAGCCGATGGGAAGTCCTTGTGGCTAACAGAGAAGGGATTGCAATGTGTTAGACGGTGTCTGTATGTTGATATGCTTTGAGGCTGGGGGCTGAAGGAGGGTGAGGCTGGGGGGTAACCCTGTACTTAATATTCCTGGGGATTTGTTTCTGTTCTGTACCTTTGACTCTCATGTGCTGCCCTTTGGTTTTGGGGGTTATGTTGGGGGTGGGTTTTGGTGGGGATTCAAGTTCACTGTCATGTGTTCTATGGAAAATAATAAAGAAAGTTTGAAAACAATCTAAATAAATGATGCATGATCCCACTCCTGTTAAGGGCTTGTACCTATATTTTGAATCTGATTTTGCATTTGACCCAACAAGTCCTTTATTCAGAACTTCACTATTTTTGGTAAATTATTATTTTTTGTTGCAATTTGTATATGCTAAATTGTAAAGTTTCTCAACTATGTGTGAAGTCGGTCATGATGATAGGTTTTAAACAATGTGGAACCGAGATTTGAGCTTTGATTTATCTATTGATCATTTTCAAACATCTGCTCATTAAGTCCAGGGCATAGAGAATGTCTTCCTATCTAAAGTAGATGCAAGAGGTAATATGGTTCAGAGTTCATTGTGTCCTATTAAGGTTACAGCGGTGGCCTTTGAGGTGTGAAAGCTCCTGCTGGTCTTGTCACTCACTACCTGTTGGGTAGCTTGAAATATTTTCTTTGATACTGTCCTAAGTTAACATGCTCTGGGTGGAGATCTTAAACACGGCTGATTTGAAGCTAAGCAACACTATTGTTAAGCATTATCTTGGTAAAGCCATAGCTTTGTAGAACGTGTGTGGCTGAGGTCAGGATGGGCGCCTAGCAAGCAAAGGATCAGAAACACAATGATGGCTGCTTTCAGGTGATTTATTCAAGGAATAAGAAAAGTGAGGGATAAATATTACAGAGGTGCAAATGGGTCGGGATGCAACGGAAAAACCATGAGTGCCCTAACTGAAGGAGATATCAACTGAGGCAAGGTGGCCAGGGAGGGGGGAAAGAATAAACTCAGGGTGAAACATGTACACTAAAGTCCAAAGTGTCTTCCTGGGCTTCCCTGTATAAGTCCCTCAGGTCTTGGGGATTCAGTGTTCTGTCTCTCGCCTGGATGCCACCCGGCCCAAACATCCTTCCGGCCCCTGCATCTCACCAGGCCCAATAGTCCTTTTGGTTTAAGGGACCCACACCACACTTCTTGTTGGGACACCACCGAATGCAAAGGTCCCATGGGTTCCCAGATCTCTGCTATATGATTAGGTATTCATAACAAGGCAGGTGCAGAGGGGAGGAGAGTCCCTAATTGTCTGTCTGCCAGTCTATTTCATCCCTCTGGTCCCCGTCCCATGTTGTTCGCCCATATGGGCCTCTCTGTCTTCTGCTCCTTATTCCCTCTGACCCTTTTGGGTCCCTCCTTTCCTCTTCCCATTCTTTGGCTTCCCTTTTGTTCATACTCATCCCCCTGGGTCCTTGCTTGTTCACCCCTTTGGGCACAACCTTCCGACCTTCATTTATTTCCTTCAACGCCTCCCCCTCTGACCACCTTGATTCTCCACGAGCTTGCAGGAGTTTGAGCATGGAGCTTCTTTGAATATGTTGGGGGATTTTTCTAGCCAGAGGGCTTCTATGGATATCTTATCCTTGCCCCTCTAGAAGGCCTTCATCGCTAATAAGACCCGAAGTCTAATCACATTACCAGGATTACCAGGATCTGTACTCCTCAACCTCTCCACTCCCTCTCATACTTCGTTTCTTTTAATCACCTCTTCAACATCCTGCTCCCTTAGCAGTTCCTCCTGGGGGCCCGTCCCACTCTCCTTGGATCTTCAGTCATCCTCAACCTTCACAATGTCACCTTTGCCCACCTCCTGTAACTTTTTTCCAACATCCTCGGTTCTTATTACCGTTCTCCCACCTTCCTTCCCTCTGGTATTGCCTCTCACCAATCCACACCTGATTTCTCTTACTCCCTCCTAACATTACCTCTCATAACTCCACTCCTAATTTGTCTTCCTCCCTTTTCTTTTTGCCCCTATTCAATCCTCCCACTCAACTCCTCCTCCCATTCTTTCTCCCCTGCTGGTCTCCCCTTATACTAATCTCCTCCTCTGGTCTCTTCTCTACTCTCCTGCTCCACTGTCTCTGCTGCGCTCCGCTTTTTAATCCTCTCGTTGCTCCTACGCTCCAGACTTCTTCCTACATCTCCAAACTATCCTTCCATCTTCCCCCCAAACCACCTGATCCTTGACTGGGGATGGAGTTATTTTTTCTTAAATTGTCTCTTATCCGCACCCCTAAATTGGCTCTCAGTGCAAAAAGCTGCAGCTGTGGTGGTAGGGGTGGGTTAGTTGGTGATTGGTTATCTTGACTTCCTTCCTGAATCTGTCCAGTTTTGGGGTTTACTGGGACAGAGGCTTGACCTGGTGGGTTGTACATTTTAATCCCACTAGTTGGCCCTGCCTCTGCCTGCCAGGCTTCTGCCTACCACTTTCACCCCAGGTCCAGGAAGTAAGTCCTCCTTTAAATTGATATTTTCTATGTATTCCTGACTCCTACATCTTCCTCTGGGGTGGTATGGATCCAGGACAGGGCTGGTATGGGTAGAAATATCGTTTGCTTTACTTTTAATTTTAAGAAGGGGTGGAGGTGGACTGTATCCCCTCCTGTGAGCAAGGAGTAGGTAGGTATGTAGGTAACTTGGTAGGTGGAAAGTTGTAAAGAGTAACAAATTGCCTTGCAGGAGGCCTCAAGTTGCTCTGATGTCCAGGTCGGACTACCCTGCAAACCTGCATGTATATTTATCTCAGGAATAGGAAGGTCTTCAGATGTCGCCTGAACTCAAGATGGTTCTCCAGAGCCCGTAGTTGTGGCATAAGTTCATTCCTGAACGTTGATGCCCACATGCTAAAAGAACGACCTTCCCAGCATTGCTATTTGAACTTCAGGGTGTTCAGAAGATTGGCAGATACTGGTCTAAGCTGTCTGCCTGAGTTATACAGTGAGAGACGAAGGATAAATGAAGGTCCTTTTTTCTAGAAAGCTTTAAATTCAATCTGTTTGACCACAGGCAGCCAGTGTTGGACTCGAAGAGCAGAAGAGACATGGTTGCACCAGTTTAGATGAAATCACAATCTGGCAGATGCATTTTGAATCAGTTAGAGTTTACAAGCTTTTTCTTAGGTAGACCGAAATATAAAGTGTTTCAATAGTCCAGTCTAGTAGGTCTGGGGGTGGGTCCCATTGTGTTATCTTCCACTGACTCTTTGAGTTGGCCCGCTCTTTCACCAAGTTCCTCAGACCCCGTGGCCATGAGCCTAGAATCATGATCCAGTCTTGGTTTGGCCTTAATAAATTCAAGGGATTATGGGAAATATAGTTACCCCCTTGCCGCTCTATGAAACTACCCAGGGTGGACTGGGTTGGGAAGTATGCCTGGGGTTATATGGGCTTTCTCAAGTGAAGCAGGGCTTTCGAGTTGGCCTTGTGGCAGGCTCCTGCTATGCAGCTGGAGCTGCAGTGCGGGTTCCATGCAACAAAGGCTACCAACCTTCCCCCTACCCTCCCAAGCAGGGGACCTCGTCACACTGCAAATAAATCTTCATTATTAGTCCAAGGGACTATTAGGAAATCAGCACTAGTACAGCGACCTGTCCAGTTCTAGGCTTCCTCAAATCCAAGACCACCACTCTCAACTTTTTAATGTGAATACAACTGTGAGGGCGCATGGTCAATTACATCACTCATTTTTCAACCCGACTAAGGTGTGGACATAAACAAATCATAACAGCTAATTACTACACCCACTCCAAAAAAACAAAAATAACATAGACTCAGATGAAGGAGGGATGAAAAGGCGAAATGCACCCAATGAATTCTTTATATACAGGCACAAAGCCATCCATTACAGAGGGCAGCATCAGTCACATTAACCCACTTTCCAGCAATCCAGTTCCACACTCTGTCTTTATTCTGGGAAGGCAGAGGGGTGGGGGGAGGGATTCGTTGTTCTAAACAAACTGATGAAACAAGAGTCCATGAGTATGGATGGCCAGAAGTCCCGCACGTCCGATTGTTTCAGTGCCATAATCCGACCTCAGCCAGATGGTCTCACTAGACTGTGACTAAAGTGAATCTGTGTATCTCAGCTCAGAATCCTGCTGGTAAGTGGTGCATGCTTAATGCATCTAATGTGAGGATCTGCCGTGCGCCTGTGATGGCAGAGTGAGGGTAAAACAGGAAGAATGATTTAGAAACGCTCTAAGAAAGATCTAAGATGTGGCACACAAGCTATGCACTTAGAGCACAGAAAACCTAATGATGGGCGATGATGTCATGTAATGTGAAATGGTCCTATACATTGCACCTCTGCCATTTTGGCAGCCTCGTTGCGCCTGGCCCTTATAACAAAACAGGCGTTGTGGGGGCAGGGGACTCGCTGTTAGTGGCATAGAAGAGGAAGCAGATGCTAATCCCGTGATGTTCATGTGTGCAGGGTGGAAGTGTCCGAGTCCAGAGCGCTGGTGTGATTGCACGTGGTCTGTGGCGGTGACGCTTAGGAGTGGTGATAGCAGGAGCTGTGAGACTGGGTTATCTAGGGACATGGGTTTGGCATGACAAAACCAGACATGTGAGCAGTGGCATTGCTCCGTTATTGTGGTATTTTGTAGGACGATCCCTGCCGAGTGTGAGGGTTGGCGGCGTGGAGTTGTGTGTGTAAGGAGAAGGAGACCTGGCTCAATTATTTGGGTAGGTGAAGGGATTGTGTTATTGAGGTCTCCCCTCTTGCTAGTTTCAAGACTAGGGCGCGTTGAAACACAATTTACGTGATGTATAAGGGCCTTACAAAAGCACAATAAATAAATAAATGAAAGGTACATTTTTAGTTCTGGTCTGTTGTTCAACTGGCATGGCAATGTTGTTGAACTGTCATCCATCAGGATTAAGTTCTTACTGTTGTAGATCTGTTCTAGGTCTGTGTGACCGTCCCGATCGAGTCTGATCTCCCAAGTTCCTTAGGTGATCTGCTGTGTGCAGGTGTGTGGCATACTGATGAGAGGAAGCAGAGATGGCCCTGTCTCAGACTTGTGCTTGTATGGGAGATTGTTCTTTTAGTCATTCTTTGCACCAGACTATTGGGGTCAATATGCATGGTCTCAGTGGTTGCGCGTCCATGTATCATTGTTAACGGCTGATCGCTGGCTCAGATATTTGGGATATCTACTGGATGGTTGGGAACCTACACTTTGATCCGATATTTAGGGTTCACCCAAACCGAAAGGGAGTTTGGGCCAAGGAGGGAGGAGTAATAGGAATATGTTGGTGCCCAAGGGATGGCACAGGAAGTGGTAGTAGATATGTGCAGGTCATCAGTGATGCCTCATCTAGAGTCATGTGTATAGTTGTGGAGGTGAATGTTGTTTAGTGTGTCCAGTTCAGGAGTAACAAGTCGTGTCCAGTTCCATGTGTCATCATAATGGGGTATTGCACCCACTTCTGGACTTATGCCTGTCTTCTCATCTCCAGTGTTGAAGTCCACATCTGGAGCTCTGTGACCATTTCTGGAGGCCCTCCGTCCTGACTAAGGGGACACATGCAGTGGCGCTTGCCATCATTCCAATGTGCGCGTGAGGTGCATCAGGGCTCAGTGTTCTCGAAATTACTTTGTAATGTCTATCTACTAACCCTAGCAACAACAATCACTCACTACTTTGGGTTCCTCTGCTGTAGCCATGTGTAAACCTCCCAGGTCCTGTTGCAACGTGTTGCCCCCAAGTCCCAAGTAACACCATTGGGTCCCTCAACTGCCTCCTAGCAGCCACCCCCCTGACTCTGCACCTGGGTTTCAGTCCATCACACCTGAAGTCAGCTGGAAATGTACTAGTTATCTTTTGATAATTATATTTCCTTAACACTCACTTTGTTTTTCTTGCCTATTGTTGTCCACAGACCTTCATGAAAAATTAGGGCAGGGCTCTGCAACATGCAGTGGTCTAGATAAGGTCTAGATAAGGACAACATGCCCCACAATGCTTTGCCATAGACAATGCTGGCTGCTGCTGGTCAGGGTTGTAGTCCAACGGTTGCAAGAGCCAAAGTCTGTAGACCCGTGGTTTGGGCGTCCTTATGAGTATGGTGCTGAGAGTAAACACACGTGCTACTTCAAATACCTCCTAATGTCAAAATGCCACACAATTATGATTTGGGACATCACATGGGATAGTTTCACCATGTGGTAAATAGAAAGTACTATATGGGGTAAATATGGGTTAATATCCCACACAATCCCAAATCATAATTAGGTGGTATTTAATTTAAAAAAAAAATAGGAGGCATTTAAATACCACATGTTTTCACTGTTATCACTATACTCATAATGAGGTCCTATAGTTTCAATTTTCCGATTGTGCTTATCTCATGCATGTTGGTGTGCTAGCCGCAGAGCTGGGATAATTGCATGGAGTGCACAACTAAGCGGTCAGAATCCTACTTATCGTCAGAAGGGACATCGCATTAGGCCTCACTTCCTGCCGATGGCAAAGGGATGCAAGTCTGGGGCTACATCTTTGGCCAATTGAAGGCCCTACTTTAGATTGGGGAGTACTGAAAAAATGTCCAGAGGACGTATTTATTTTATAAATAAGGTATCGAAATTTTATTTAACATGATACAACATTTCAAAAGGTGAATCAATCACATATTAATATACACTTCTAAATTACAATTGCATTGCAGGAAAACATGGACCTACATAAAACCTATAAAAGCCATATCCAAATATTTAATTCCCAGTGAAGCATTCATACTTTTATCCGAATTAGTGCCAGTCATTCATCCAAAAACTGCTAAAAATGCATGCCAACAAACTAAGACATTAGGTGGTGGGGCATACGAATTATCACCACAAACAACCTTATTACATGTGCATTGAGATTCACAATGATTATGCCACATGTGATCACCCACAGGGGTGGATCGAAAACACTGTAATTTAAAAGATCACATCCCATTTTGGTTTCTCAACCGGTTTTGACGTAAAGAGATAATTAAGTCAAGGTCTTCATCAGGAGGATTAATACAGTGTACCTGTATAGATGTTCCATTGCTTCCATGGCTGGAAGAAATTAATAAACCTGGCCTTTGCCAAACCCACAGCTGGCTCCTTAGGCAGGGTAATGGAAGTAAATGCCCGAAAGTAAACGGATAATGCGCCTACAATGGCAGCTGTGCACTCTTTAATTAGAGTGATCCGAACATGGTTAGTTAGAAGTGTCCACGCAATGATTTTAGTGCGTCTGACTCCTCGTACACCTATTCCATCTGGCGTCTAACGAAAGCTGCCAACATATCCCTCCAAGAATCTGGGGCTTATCTTAACAGAACCCCATATTTTTGCATGGCCAGAGTGGGAGAAAGATATGTACAACACTGGCCTCACATGGTGGGAACTGCCAGCCTTTTCACTCGAGAACCAGACCAGAGAATCTCCAATTCCGGAAAACCATGGAAACCTGGCTGTTCAATCTGCCTCTCTTTCTCTTCCCTGCACACATTGCTAGTAACTTTATAGTGCCAGGAGGCCCTTGCAATAGCTAGCACCATGCTTAAGTACTAAGCTATTAGTTAAGATAACATATAGTTTATCAATAACCCTCCTGAGCAGCTTTCTGACTGTCCTTCAATGCTGTAAATGGTCTGTCATTGATATATGCTATGAATCAATGCTGGGTGCAGCAATGCACTACAGCGCAGCACACGTCACTACGGGGCCACACCACAACTAATCGATGGCAGTAATGGTCACTTTCAACCACATGCATGAAATGCCTGCACACAACCTATCTATGCCATGGTTCTATGTCATTTCATCGACAAGAGTATTTTGTACTGAAAAAAACTCATCGAAATAGATTTATTTTGATTTTTGGGGGTTACTTCCTAACCCCCATCCCCTATTGATGTTTTACCTATTCCTGACCTCCCCCCACCCTTTATATATGCTTTTCCAACCCTCCCTAAATATTTCAATGAGTTTTTTCGGTAAAATGTACTCAGTAAAAAACCCCATCAAAATTACACCCGTCGATGAAAGAACACCACACCCTATGCCACAACCTATCTATGCCACAACCTATCTATGCCAGTAACGGTCACTTTAAATCACATGCCATGTGGGAGCAGCTTCTTGCATTTGAGCTGAAGCGAGAAGAGGTCATAATAGAAAAAGAAAGCCCAATGGATCATAGAGACTCTCTAGGAACTGAATGAACGGCACAGGCTTTATCCTTTGTACATTTTTCAAAGCATTTCATAAAGAACGTGCCTCCTGCTGATTAGACCTACACAGTGGCATCATAACGACAGGAAAATGCCCGCCATGCATGCGAGAAGCTCAAATCTATGTGGTGCTTAGGCATGAAGTAGATCTCTACATAAAACTACAGTCCCATCTCCTTATTAGATTTAGATATTAGAATCCTGACTAAGGCAAGGCCTAAAGAATGCTTAAAAGATTGCAACAAATCAAGAGGAGGCCGAACCAGGTGGAGCTCGTGCCAGCTTGAGCCAAGTGGCTGACTTGCACTTAAGTTTCAAGCCTACCCAGGGACCACTGAAAACAGAAGCTGCGCCCCTCCTGCTTTCCAAAAAAGAAATGCAATTTTAAAACAAAATCTTGCCTTTTTTTATTTATTTATGTTTTAATCTGTTAAGATTTTTACAAAAAGAAAAAGAAGAAGTAATTTTCTATTTATCTCTGTTTGTCTAATCTCCTTTCTTATGTCTCTGTGGAGCTGTCCGCGGAGCAGCTTATTTATTGTGATAAGGAAAGTGGAGAGGTACAAGGCGCCACTAGATCTGTTAAGTCTTGGAAGCTTTCTTGTAAGCTGCGTAGGATGTTATAAGATGCCAACAGCCATGGGGTCTTGTCCCCCGCTGTTAACCTTGCCCAGCAAAGTGCTTCGTCCTGCATCACAAAGTCTGAGAAGATATAACTCAGGTATGGTGATCTACCTGGGTTCCTAGACAAGAGAGCATCAAGTGGTGGATGGTTTCCACTGTTTCCGTTTGTCCACAGAATCTGCAGGCATTTGTTGTCGCCTGTCCCCATATGAGTAAAATCTCGTTTGTGCGTAACAAGTTCAATTTTGCTCTTAGTATCAAGGACCTTGCTTGCTTGGAAGCAAACTATTTAATAAACGGTTGAAGTTCGTTCAGTTTGCGGATGTTCACCGGCAGATGTCTCGTTAGCTTGTTTGAGGCTGCTTTCTCAACTGTTTTGATCCAGTTGAGTTCCTTCACTCTGTTCAGTACTTTTACTGGGTTGTTGCTGAGAGTTTCATCATCCGCTGAAACGTCTCAGAGAATTTCTTTGATCCGATTTGACCAGCTGTTTAACATCAGGCAGTTTTGGGCATTTGTTTCTTGTAGGATCAGATGGTATACTGAGTGGTTATCCGCAAGTTGGCATTTGCGGTAAAGCATTATGGAGTTGCATCTAACCGATCCCTCGAGGGAAAGTAGACTGAGTTCTTGTCTTATACAGCCTATAGGTACACATTTTGGGAGCCCCAGGATAGCCTGCCAAAATGTTGCCTCTAGGGTAGGCCAAAGAGACGAAGGAATGTTGGGCATGGCGTCCGCTCCTAAACTAGGGTTGGGACCACCTTCATTTTGTAAAAGTTGATAACTGGGATCAAAGAAAATGGACCAAATTTTCTATCAATGGCTTTGCCTTGTGCCGTAAGTTTTCTTGTTTTTTCTTTTAGGAGATTTTGCATTCCTATCTCGGTTTTGGAGTTATCCAAAATGACACCCAGGTATTTAAATTCTGCCACGCTTTCGATCTGGTTTTTGTTCAGCACTAGTTTCGTTTTAGCGTTGGTTTTGGCGGTTTTGGAGAGAGACATGAATTTGGTCTTATTTTCATTTATCTCCAGATTGTTTCTTTCCATGTATAACTGCAGGTTGCTCAGCTGACGTTGTAGTCCTATTGGTGTATAATCTAGGAGTATCACGTCGTCCACGTACAAGAGCCTTCCCACGTGTGATTTCCCGATTTTTGGTGCAAAGCTTCGGACAGTTTCTTCAGATGTTTTGATATCACCAAGGAATGCAAAAAACAGCGCCGGAGCCAGAGGGCATCCTTGTTTGACCCCCCTTTGCGTGGGGATCGGAGTGGATAAGAGTCCTTGCTGGTCCAAGCGCACCCTCATGCTGGTTTCTGAGTACAGCGCTTTGATAGGTTCAAGGATAGAGGGAGGACAGTTCCATGCCTCTAACTTCTCCCATAAAAGTGACCTATCTATGCGGTCAAAGGCCTATGTAAGGTCCACAAAGACGGCGAAGATCTTGGGGCCTCCCTCTAGCACTTTGTGTTTCATGGTGTTCATTATCAAGATGTTTGCAGAAGTGCCAAGGTTTTTCTTAAACCCTGATTGTAGGTGGTCCACGTAAGGTGCCGTTTTTGCCCATGCTTTAAATTCATTAAGAAGGAGGGACCCAAACACTTTGCCTATACAATCTAACAAGGCAATTGGGTGGTAGTTTGCCAGGTCGCGCTTGTTCCCTTTTTTAAAAATGGGCACAACCGTCGCTGACTTCCATGATGGCGGGATTGATTTTGATTTGGCACATCTACGAAAGATTTCAGACAGGAGCGCTGACCATTCTTCGGGGGGTGCCTTTAGGTCCACGTTTGTGATCCAGTCAGGACCGGGAGCTCTGGAATTCTTGAGTGACCTGATCTGTTGGCTTATATCTTCACGGTCATCCAGAATGATCCATTGAGTTGATTCAGAAGTCTGCTTAACTTCCCTGGTTGTTTCCGGTGGTGCAAAAAGAGTTTTGAAAAAGGTCACTCAGTCAGATTCTCCTACGTTGTTGATTATAATTGATTTCTCTTGCGGTGTAGTAGAGTTTAAGAGTGACCAGAATTCACGGCTTTTGTTCCCTTGTATTGCGGTTTGGATTTCCTCGGCGTCTTGCTGGTATAGTGTCGCCTGGTGGTGCTTTAGCCATGATCTATATACCCTGGTGGCCTCTATAAATCTTGCCTTTGCCAGGCAGTGGGCAGTATCTGGCTGGCATTATGTTCAGCCCCGCTGTACAGAGCCTGCTCCAGTGCCTTGCAGAGCTGTTGTGCAAAGGAGGAAGGTGAGGAGGCATGCAGAGACGGGGTTAGCGCATTGAGGCATCACAAGTACCTTGGTAAAATGTTTCATTGTGATGAGACATCAGAAGCTCTTCAGGTCATGGGAGCAGGAATTGGTCATCGCCGTGACAGGCTTACTTGCTAATTAAAGGTGACATTAACGGGGCGAGTGTAGTTATATCTAAACCCCCCACCAACTCCCATTGGCCCTTTCTTATTTTCAGGGCTCGGGTCCTAAATAAAAAAAAGTGGGGCCCGGTGACGCACGCATTGGGAAGTGACGTCTATAGAAGTGAACATAGGAGACATTTTACTGTTTCTCAATACAGACTTCATCTGCTCTTGTGGCAAAGCGGATTTCCTTTCAACCTTGCACCCAGATTCGAGTCCCTGCCGCAGAGCTGCACACTTTAAGAGACTGAAGAAAATGTATGTGCATTTTTTAATTCCTTAAAAACTCATGGTGGATGGCATCCGCCCCCTCAAAAAAGCGGACAGACTCTGTCCACCTGCTTGGTCCCTCGACTTGCGCCCTGAATCTGTCTTCCTCTAAGGCCATTAAACTGAGTAACAACAATTCCTTTTAAACGGTCTAGTTTATTTCCATAATGCCTTTTGATTTGAGAAGCCCAAATGAAGGGCTTGCTTGTTTCATGAACCTCAAATATTCTTCATATCGTGCCTAAGACCAAGCTGCGTGACTGTCAATCAATGTACTACATTCACAGATGTATTATTATTATTAATATTATTATTACTGTGTTTACTGGGTGCAGACCTAGCTTCGAGAAGCAATGGAGCGCTTTACAGAGATATACAACAGTGCAGATACATAACGGAGCGCTTTTCACAGGTAACAACAGAACAGATATACAGCAGGGGGAGGATACAGAGGGTCACAGAGGAGGGTTCCAGCTGTACAGGGTGGCGGGGTGGAGAAGGACGGACGCGTCTAGTGAGTCAGGTGGCACGTGCCACCTGACTCACTAGCCTAGGTGTTGAGGAGGAGAGAGAGACTCCTTCAAGAGGTGGGTCTTGAGTTCTTTTCTGAATTGGAAGATATTTGTGTCTTTAATTCTTGAGAGTACAGTGAGATTTGAGGTATACCACCCTGTGCTCATAGGCCCAGCCGTGGCTCCAGGAGTCCCCCTGGCCACTGTATCACTCTCAGTTTTCCCCTGAACTTACCCGTTGTTTTGACTTAGAAGCATTCTTAGCTCAATTAGCTCCTTGCATTCTTTATAATTGTAGCACACTTATTTGTTGAAGTTTTGTTGCTGTTGCTCCCTGTTGGGTCTACCTTGCACTTGTCCCCTCAGGACCATTTCCCTGTTCATTGGGCTGCTTGTGCTTTCTGCAGTACACTGATTTGTTGTTGCTTCGTTGGTGCCTGTGAGCACATTGCACTTGGTCCTCCCTCCTCTCTCCCCTGCTCTTTCCTGATGTGAATGTAACAAGACTGCGAGCATCAGTTCTTTCCCCTCCCCCCTTCCCACTTGTGGCGCCATGAAGCAGCTGCGTTTACAGAGGGCGCCTAATGAATCTACTTTAAATAAAACCAACACAAAATGTGGCAAAACGTCGAGATGTTCGTTCGCCTGGCACTGCTTTGCCTCGTGATGCTTTTCGATTTCCATTCAGGATGGGCAAAACAAAACTACACTCATGATCTCTTTGCTTAAAATAGGGATTTGTATATTCGTCGTGTTGGCTTACAGTGTGGCTGTGTGAATTTCCAAGTCACCTCTACGACACAAAGTGATATTTTAGCTCTTTCAAACTTACAAAAATGTTTTAACACACGTCTGTGGACTGTGAGACGCAGCTCTCGACAAAGTCTTAAACAGTGCTGCAAAAAAAACTGGGGCGAACGTAACACGCATGCATTTTATGTGTCTCTATTGACTGAGATACAGAAATAAAACAAACCTCTTGCAGCATTGTCCAAGGTCTTTATGCGTCTGTTTGATAAGGAGAGGCATTGTGGGAAGGACTGCTGGGTCATTGAAATGCTGTTTCCAATGGAGATGAAAAACCAGGTCGAATGTTTCCTGCATCTGACATAAAGGACACGATCTCCAACAGCCATACAGCCATATCATCTCTCCATATCATCTCTCCATATCACTCTCATCAGTGGCGCACCCTTTCAAGCTATACCCGTTCTCATATTTCCACATGCTAGATCTGAGTCAAGGTCCTCAAATGGCAATTAGGTTGAAATCCGGGCTTGACCTTTTAACTAAAGTGGGTTCTCCAGGACAAAGCATTTCATCTCACTCTGCCATATGTGCTAAATTGGGAGGTAGAGTAGGTTTTTGTGTTGTGGGAATGCTACATAAGGGTCTTGTATTATGAGAGGTAGAAAGGCGGGACACCAAGGCCGTGTAAAAGTACACACTCCAAGCAAAGGATCACCCTCCCGCCCCCCACCAATGTGTGAACAGCCAGATGCCTTGGTTCGGCTCTAGCTTGGCGCTACCCATCAATTTTCTGGCTCCCCCACACCTAAAAGACAGTCCAAGATCCATAAGGTTCCATAAGGTTCTTATAAACAAGGCAATGGAAACAATGAACACAGGTGTTTGAGATTGTCCACTTAACGAAATAACGATGCGTTCATTCACCAATGAATCGACAGTGCAAAAAAGAAGTTAAAAGGACTCAATCTACAGAGATTGCATCACTCCTTCCCAAACAATCCATCACTAGTACCCCTCCCAAGCCAAGGCCTCCTTCTTCATTTCCAAAGTGGAAGACATCTGAGAGTACATCCCTAGGGCTGTGAAACATAAGAGAAGAGCAGAAGACCCCAAGTCCAGATCATCTTTCGAATGTTTCATACCAATTTCCATGTAGGACCTAGGACTCACCTGCAAAAGGATACAACTAGCCAATACTCAATTGAATCCATGCTCAGCATATCTTAAGAAGTCTCTCATGACTGTCCTACCCCTTTCCCCAGGTCCTAATGTAATGCATCTTTGTCCAGTGTTACCCTACCAGTCACCTTAAAGGAGGAAAACATTACCTCCTTTCGGCAGAAGCATGACGCTGACCCTCGCAACTCCTCAAATACAGACCTATCCTCAACCTCCTGTTTGAGGCTAAACTAATTAAATGTTTTGTTATTAAACAGCTACAGGATGCAGTGAAAGGGAAGGGCTCTTTACTGGTCTGGCTTTAGACCAGGAAGAAGCATTGAAACAAGGAAGCTGGGCACAAGTGAGGACAGTTAAGAAGGGGTGGAAACCCCCTCGGTAAGCATGAAGGACAGGCCAAGGGAAATCCCACGACCACAAACCGAAGAGTCCAAAGAATTTGACATAGACATGTTTTATTTAACAAAACCCATATAAAACAGGGACAGCTGTGGACATTAAGGCAATCCCTGAGCTCTCGAATAAGTCCAGGCTTCACAATGGTTTAAAAACAACAATTTCATCACAACTGACATGTCATCATATTCACAATTACAGAAACCTAAGGTGGGAAAGGATTGGCCAGGGGAATCGTTAGGGGTTAGTATGTTTATTGGCTGCTCTCTATTTGGTGGCCCCGCCTGATACCACCTACTAAACTGATACAGGTGAAAACACGTCATCATAATAAAATACTATTGGCCATTGCAACATTTATAGAAGAGCCCTAATAGTGAGTAGTGATTGGTCAGTGGTGTCTTTCTGAGCCTTGGCAATTTGGAAGGTTACCAGCACATGAGCAACAATAGGGGCTGGTGAGAATGCAACCAAGGTGCTACTCGTAAGCAATAAACTCTGAGCAGGGGGGGCTTTACCTCTTCAGGTAACGTCCTGGGGCCCATAGTTATATGGGCAAACGAAGCAATGGTCTTAACAGAGGCCCCAGAGCATTACCTCAAATAGCAATCCCCCCACCCCCGCAAAGGGGCTTATTGCTATTAGTAGCCCGGCCCGTAAGACTGGGGTAGTAAAAGCAAACAAAAATAAATGGCCGCCAAGGAAGGGGAAACAAAGTCTGGTCTCCTTTCCCATGGTGGTCATTGAAAGTAATACAAAAAAAGTAAACAAACAAAATGGCTGCCATAGAAAGGGAGAAGGGACTACATGTAGTCCCTTCTCCCTTTCCATGGCTGCCCTTAAAAAAATAGAAACAAATTTAACAAAAAAATGTCCGCCATGGAAAGGAAGAAGGGACTACAAGTAGTCCCTTCTTCCTTTCCACGGTGACATGTTTCAGATTGCGAGAAGGCGCACTGGGGACAGAAGTGTTTACAGCATGTCTGCTCCTGAAAAGGATCCAAAAAGAAGGTAAGTAGGGGTGATGGGGGAGGAGGGAGAGGAGCGCTTACTGTGTTCCCCGGTGGGGAAGATGGTGGCCTCCAGCCCTGAGGAGACTCAGGGTGACAGGATCATCATCTGGTAATGCCCCTTTTCCGAGCCTCCGCATTGGCTGGGAGGCTTACCCCTCCCGTGCCAGGTACTAATTCCCAATAAGGTTATAATTTCTGATTTTCTAGGCCACAAGCCAGGACATTCAGCTTTCCCCTTTGCATTGCCTTGTATCTTTTGTCCCGAAAACTATATGGGAACGAAGGCCTCAACCTGTCCCTCCCAGAATCTAATGAATAGATATTATCCTTCAACTGTAGGTCACGTGTGTGGAGACCGCATTTTGAATTATTCTGCTGAGCATTTACTAGGAATTTAGCCCTTATTAATGTGGGTATCTTTACCCTTCCTAGCCTCTAGAGACTTGCTCGGGCTACTTTCTTCTCAATATTAAGCCTTATTTAATGGGAATCTGACCTTGCAGCATTATTTGTTTCTTTGCTTCATCTAAGAGAAATGTGCCTCATGCCTGGGAACTGTTATAACTGTTATTGTCTGTTCCGTTGGGTGCCGATCCAACCCTTCCCTGTGAACGATAACCTTGGCACAGGCTCTACGATTATTGTCTGGGCTGCTCAGGTTTGAATTTTCTGCTACCTCAGTGAGCCAGGTCTCCCTGTAGCTTTGAGGCTTCTCATTGTCTCCCATTCATTCGAACGTGACTGCACCGTCCATCTTGTTTAACATGGCCACCATTCTTGCAGCAGTTCAGCGTTAAGCAAGATTTATGTGTATTCGTATGCATCTTGCGTTTCAGCATATACATGGAGCATTTGTTTTCTAGCCTATCGAATGCAAGCATGTTCTGGATGTCTAAGTGCAGTTTTACCTATTGTTCATGTAGCTTCATGGTGGATACATATCTGCTTTGTGTTTAATGCACATATGTGTGTCAGTTTCAGTGGTGATGTCATCTTTGTCTTTAGTTACATGTTCATGTCTTCCATAGTTTGCAAGTTTATCTCTTCTTCAATTGATCCAGGATAAGGTCAGTAGGTTTGCCTCAGTGAGTAACCCCCGGTGCATCTGCAATATGGCACCAGAGAGGAGGTGGGTGACATAAACGATGTACACTGTCAATTTCCAGAGCATCGAGACAGGAGAGGGGCCGACGTAATGAATAACACTTCATTTGCCTCTCAACATCCCCTCCTGTGGTTGAGTCCTCAACCACATTTCTAGGAGGACCCTCCCCTCCATAGGGTAACTTGGGGATCCAGATCTTCTTTATATGCTTGTCTACACTCCAGGTCATATAGCATCACTCACCATCTGGTTTACAGAACACCCAACGTCCCACGTAAGTACCGGCATCTCAGGGATAATAGAATTTCATACCTGGGGGAACAATAGGATTGTGTTTCAGGTGCGCGAGAAGTACATTGTCAGTTTGTGTTTTCTCATCCATCTTAGTGTCCATATCTATCACTATTATCATCCTAACCATTTTCTTGGCAATCTTCTTACATTGGGCTCTGGCTATTCTCAGGGCACAGAATTCAAATAACAGTAACTCCAATGCAACTATGAGTACCTTGAACCCGTTAGCCAGCAAGGAGGGGATCCAGGAGAATAGATAACAGAGGCAATCATCCTCCTGCCCCACAGTGTTTACTTCCTCCTCATCTTTGTGTGCAAGTCTGTCAGCAGTGTTAAAGCTTGTGTAAGGGTCCCATTTTCTTCATCGTGGGCAGGTTCATAGGTACAGCAGGATGGGCCGATCTTTGTGCACACACCACCCTCCATGGCTGTTATAAAATGAAGGATGCATCTATTTTGAAGAGTCAGAAGCCTTACTGCTATGAGCTCTTCCTTTATGGTGTTAAAGCCTTTCACTGTTGTGTTGATTGTAGCAATTCCCAACGGGTTATTTGTAACCATTTGATGTTTATGTTTGTTTGTATCCCAGGAACGACAGAAGCAAAGAATGTTTATGTTCTACTGAACAGTCTATGCTCTTCTGGTATCTGATTAAGCTCTTCCTCCATTTTTCTGACATGTAATTTCTACTTGTTTATACCCGTTCGAGGTTGAAGGATCTTTTCTTTTTCTGGTGTGCATCTATTTTGAGAAACCCACCAATTTTTATCTCTTTCTGGGGATCTACCAGGGTTGGTGTATTTAGTAGGACCATGGAACATACTCCTCCCCAATTTGGAGGGCAACGGCATATAAGATTTTGACCCACAGGCCCAGTAGTGGTCCATGAGTACTGCAGTGCCAACTTTCATACCCAGTACTTTCGATGCACGTTTGCACCCTTTATTCATTCCAAACCTGACCGAGCCATCATTCTGGAAACATAACGAGGCACTCTTGAGAGGTATTATGGGTACAGGGCCTGCTTTATTCTCCAACGAAGCGAGCACCTTCGAGTACTCCTTCAGGCACTTAAGGCACTCATCATTCTATTTTTGCACCACCTCTTCTAGTACTGTCAGGAGTGCTTGTGCTTTTCACCCAATCAGTCCTTCGACCTACACTTCTGATGTAAAAACATGTCCATATACCAGTAGTTGGGGACTTCCAAACACTCAGGCCTTCCCCCCATCTCTCTCTTCCCATTGGGTGGGCACTGCAATTTCCTTTGATCTACTATTCTGGCTTCTGCTCTATGTGGCCTGTCAAATGTGTATTGTATCATCTTGCTTCTGCTCCGATAGTCATCTATCATTGACTTCATCTTTACGTAGCTATCCTCAAAAGGGAATGTTTTCTTTGACATCCATTGCAAGATCGCCTATTTCCCTTGGAATTGTCCGCTAGTTGTGCAGAGCTCCAAGTGTATTAAGCACTGCACTCTTGTTGCTGGTATTACAGTGGCTATAAATGTCCCAGAAGCGCTCATGGCATAGGGAATAAATTAGTGTCACCGTTTCTCTTGATTTATTTTGTATGTTTATTAGCAATAGAGAAGGAATGGGTCATGGCTTCATTCTGTATGGGCATGGAGGTCACATTAGCGTATGTTGGTTTGGGTACATGATAGGGAGTCTCCATTTGTAATGCCAGGAGGGTAAGAGGTAGAGACAGCAGAAAGCAAAAAATATTGTCCAAATCAGTTTTGCTGTTGATTCCACACGTTTCAAAGGTACATGCACATTGCATCCTCTGTTCGCTAGAAGACTGTATTTCGCAAAATTGGAAATATTCATAGTTATTTTGTGATACTTTCACGTTGAATTTCAAACAGTGAATACCTACAAGAGAAATTGTATTACTAGTGCCAAAATGACCCTCTCAAAAATAAACTGTGTCTTTAGATTGACTAATAATCAGTACTCTACTTTTCTTAAACACACTGTAACTGTCCGCTACAAAGGAGAGAATAGCGTAGAGAAATATCTGGGGAGGTAGCCTTTAGAACTTGTTTCTTTCTGTGTCACAAGTGTGTTACCTTTTTACGCTGCAGGTAAAAGGTTCTTGGGGGTAAAATCTTGTATGAGCAGCCTATTTGATTGTGTAAAAAGGCAGTGTGTGTTTGCTATGTCTCTGTGAGTTGCTGTCTGCTCTTTGTCAAAGATTGAGTCTGCACTCCTCTTTCCTCGTCTTCATCAGCTGCAAATTCTGGGACCTGGGGCAGGGGTTCTCGGCTTTGTAGGTTTTGACATCACCAACGTGGAGCCATGCGCACCTACCTAATACTTTGACATCTGTGGGGGTAATGTCCTCAATGAAGAAGGGGCCTTCAAACATGGCTTGGGCCAGACCTTGTAAAGTTCCTCAAGAGTATTGTATCACCAGAGTATAGAGGAGAGGGTTTGAGAATGTTCTGCAGATCTACTTGAGCGTTGTCTTCATCATTCTTCTTCAACCTCCCCTGCCATGATCAAAGCTGTTGGGATATAAAAGAAACACTAACCTTCATTGCCGCCAGGTATTCATGCATCTCATATCCCAAAACAACAGTGACCTTATGGGCATCAGTTAGCTCAAGTGGGAGAAGTAAGATGAATACGCATGGTGGGCTGGGCTGATTTGTAATGCAAATAGACCTTAGGGAAGGCAATGGAGCCATCCTTTGTTCAATGTTGTCTTTTATTTGGATATTCTCTCTTTCAGCAGGCCATTGAGACATTCACAAATTCCATTTGCCTGCGGGTGATAAGCAGAAGAGAATGTATGCTTAATACCCAGTTCGAGTGTGATATACTCAAACAATTCATTCATAAAATGTGGCCCATTATCGGGCCGAAGGACTTTGCACACACCCCATTGTGGGAATACCTCTCGTACAAGGAATTCTGTAGCACAGGTGGCATCAGGATGGGTGCATGGGTTCATGCACCAGCTTTGATCCATCGAAATAAAGGGCATATGACTACCAACATGTATCTGTAGCTGTTACAGCTTTGAAGCATGTCTACATAATCAATGTAAAAATGTTGGAAAGATCCATTAGGGCAGGTTATTGCTCTTCTCACTACTTGCAGCGTGTGCCCTGCCATATATTTCTGGCACACAACACAATTACCAAAGAATGCAACAACATTCTTTGCCAGATGGGAGGCAATCCAATCTTCCGCAATCTGAGCTGCAAGACTCTCTCATGTTGTGTGCATAGGATGGCACAGACATTTTAATGCTACTCTTAGTATTGCGAGGGGCACATTTGGTTTGCCGGTGCTGTCCTGTCACCACAGTGCCTTTGTATTTGTATTTGTATTTATTTTATTTGTATAGCGCAAGTGGGGGATACTGCGCACCCCCTCCTTTTCGACAACTGCTGCTCTTCAGGTGTTGCACGTGCCTGTAGCTCTATTATCTGTGTAATGGGCAAGGAAGTAAAGCCTTCCTTCATTACCATTTTACCTGCTCTTGTGTACTTATTAGGTTGTGTGTCAAATTCAGATATTTTGGGAAAATATGCTGCCTTTTTTGGTTTCTGTATTGGCGGCTTCGTTGCCACAGGAGATTGCATCTCTATCTATCTATCTATCTATCTATCTATCTATCTATCTATCTATCTATCTATCTATCTATCTATCTATCTATCTATCTATGTTCTTGTATTGCGCCACTAACCCTGAGGCCTCAGGGCACACACATGTGGCAGGGGAAAGACAGACAACAAAAACAAAAAATCCCAAAAAGACAAGGATAGGAAAGCAGAAGAATCATCCTACAAACCAGCAAGAGAAATCATTAGATGTTGCAAGAAAGTGGTGGTGTAGAGATGAGTATAAGAACAGGAAGAGTGGGGAGATTATCCATGATCTATTTCAAATAGGAAAGGTTTTAGTTGTTTCTTGAAGATGATTAATTAACTGCTTTAAGCCAGATGTTTAGGAATTGAGTTCCATAGGGCAGGAGCCCAATAACTAAAACTATTACCTCCAATTCTCTTCAGAGTGAACAGGAGTTGGACCAGAAAAGTATTACAACTAGAACATAATAAACGTCCAACAGGTTTCTTTTTAATCCTATCAATAAGGTATGACGGGGCATCACCCCACAGGCATTTTTGTACACCATAGACAAATCCTTGTGCTGCAACTGCTGTTGAACAGGCAGCCAGTGCAGGCTGCACCTAGCCTCAGAGACATGCATATTGTGCTTGAGACCGTGCACAACACACACTGCACTATTCTGGACCACCTGCAACATTTTAAGATTAGCCTGGGATGTACCAATTAGAGGGCTATTACAGTAATTCAGCTTGCAGTTCACAAATGCAGATGCAATCAATGAAAGATTTTCTTTTGACAGATAGGGCCATATCTGCCAGAGAAGCTGAATGTAAAAATGACAGGAAGATTTAAGATAGTTGATCTGCTGATTAAAAGACAATTGAGGGTCAAAGAAGACCCTGCGAGTTTTTACAGTTTTTGATACGTGATTAACATGTTGACCAATCAAAACATTCTCATATTTTACATCAAGCTTCTTCAGCCGCTGCTGACTGCCCAAAACAAGCAAATCGGGTTTGGCATTGTTAAGAGCCAGGGAATTCATAGCCATCCAATTCTGGATTGATACACTCTAAGTCTTTATGATACTCACCAGTAAATTTGATGAAAATGTGCGTATTGTCGGTATAATTGGTAAAATATATGCCCATAGCCGACAACAGAGCACAGGGGGAAAGACATGACCCCCGGGGAACACCACATGGTAATATAGAGACAATGGAGAAGGCATTGTCCTCAGTTACTCTCATATTTCGTGGACCCAAGAAGGATTTCTCGGGTGTGTGCTGCTCACCTCACCACAGCAATGGCTGATGGGAGTTGTAGTGCATCTATGAGCCTGTCCTATAAGGACGCGTGCTGCACTGGCATGCTATCAGCGAGTAAGAAGCCCTCCCTTTTCCATCGTGACAGTCCAGCATTTACTGTTGACAACATGTAGACAGAGCCAGAGTACACTGTGATCTTCTCATCCTCATGAGTTTCTAAAGCTACAATAAGTGCTACTAATTCTCCTGCTTTTGCTGAAAAATGTAAAGGCATTCTCGCACTCGCCACTACTTCAAAGTTGCCATTCACTTTCAATTTGATCACTGCTGTCTCAATGTGCCTCTCCCCTGAATTCTGGTCAATTGATGAGGACCGGTCAATAAAGAGGATCCCCCCCTTTTGAAGGCCTTTTCTCTAACATGGGGTATATCATCATTGTATGCTGTGTACTTAGTGCAGTCATGCACGTGGTCTCCTTCCTCTACTGGCTCTGCTATAAACGTTGCTGGGTTCACTACTCTGCATCTGACTAAGAACGGGTGCTGTACACATTGCCTGTTTCAATTTGTCAAATGCTTCTATCATTTCACCTGTGCAGGCTTTCTTACTGTCATCTCTCTGCACTTTTTTGAGAACTTTGAGAAGGGTTCTGACATATGTGCTCTAATCAAAGATCCACAACCTTGCAGTAGTTGCAAAGGACCAGAAATTGCTGCATCTTTATCGCTATCTTTGGCTGTAGTGTTTTCATGATTGCCCTCTTGTGATATCAACTGTCCGATGTACAAAACCTCCTCCTGACAATATTGTAACCTTTACATGTCTACCTTGTATCCCTTGTCTGCCAAGACTGTCATCAGCTGTACTGAGTCTTTTTGGCACTGCTCTTCTGTCTCACTGCACACCAGAATGTCCTCCACATATTGAATTACTGTACTGCTAAGCTGCACATTTCCCAAGTCCATTTGGAGGACCCTGTTGAATTTAGAAGGGGACTCACAGTACCCTTGGGGTAACCTTGTATGTTTCCACTTTTTATTTCTATATGAAAAAGAGGCCAAGTCTTGTGAAATGTTTAACTTTGGATGGGATGTTGCTTAGTATCATAGCTGGGTTTGGAACTAATGGGAATTCTGCCTCAACAATATTGTTTAGTTCCACGACCCCCCGTTGCTTTTGCTAATGGGTACACAGCCATGTTACAGAGGGATTCTGATGGCACTGAGATTCCCTGTTGTACTAACGCGTAAATTGTCTCAGAAATACACTCATCTGCTTCTATGGACCATGGATATTGTTTCACTCTTTGCAGGACTGCTCCTGGTTTCATTTTTATTTTGACTGCCCCTACTCTATTCAATAGGCCAACATGATATGGACTACTGCACCACAGTACACTTGGCACCTGTGCCAAATAATTCCTGAGGAAATTATGGTGTCTTTGATACAGGGCCATTCTCTGTGGTACTTCCATGTTCTTAATTTTCAACCAATAAGTAATGCTTATGAAAAACACCACATCAACTGAGTAATCATCTCAAAACAACTCCTCATCTGTCAAGTCAGTCAGTATGTGTCCCTCGTCTAGGGCAATCACTGCCCGCCATGCATTTCCCTCATCATCAGTCCCATGCAGAATTACTCTCTTTTCCCTAACTATAACTGCTTCCAATTCTAGTGGCAAAACATGCCCTTCCCCCTCATCCATGGGAATCTCTGGCCTGAATAAGAACTTTGCAGGTAGCCGCAATATTTTGACCTGTATCCCAGAAAGCCATGCTATCAAAAGTTTCACCCCATACTGAAACACTGGGCACACACCTCTGTACTGACTGACCACATAATGCTAATACAAACTTGTGTGCATTCATATAGTGGATCCCTGGAGTGGAGCACACTATTCCATGATCAATAAATTGGATGGTCATTTGAGATTACTCATATCCCTTCCCATTATGTTGACTGGTGTCTGGCAGGAATACAATAGTGCATTGGTGAGATTGTGTTCTCTGATAGTGATGGGTGATTCGTTAGTAAATGGGACCGCATTCGTTGCCCCAGAAAAAAGCCTTGTGCATTCATGGCAATGCCTGACATTGAGTACCTCCCTTCCCTAACACAGGATCTCGTCTCCCATGTATCTACAAGGAAGGAGAATTCCTGACCTATGGTCACCCTGAATCGTGGCACCTCTTGCAGGTCAGGTGTAACAGATAGGATTGAACACATCAAATCTGTTTGTGGGCTGTCCTATTGTGGGTATTAATTAATCTCTGTCCCAGTGAATGGGTTCCCTCCCACTACCATCACATTCCCTATTCTAGGAGTGGGGGCTTGCACTCCGTTGTTCGGGATCCAGGTTGCCACTGTATTCTGCTTTACTGGTGCTTGCGGTTGCATCTGCGTTTATTGTGCCTGCATATGTGTTTGGCGTGATTGTATCGATGGCTGTTAGGATTACATTTGTGTGTGTTGTGCTGGTTGCTCCCTCCAGACATTGGCTGTCCATGTTGTGTGTCTTGCATAACCACTCCCTCTCCACTTGTCAACATAGCCCCTTCCATCGAAAACTTCACAATTGTTTTCTATACTTACTTTGCTTTGAGATTTCTTTCCTCACGTTTCTTGCTTGCATTCGCATGCAACAACCGACAATGGTGAACTATAGTCAACTGAATCTCTGGCCCTGACCTTGCTTCCATTCACACTAGTTTCTTCAATTGTTTTGCACTGGCTTGGACAATCCTTGGCATACTATGTGATGAAGAATGGCTATTGTCTTGTCCCACGGTTCACAAATCTCAAGGCACCAGTGCTCTTGAATCTCCTGAATGTATTCGACGGGATCTTCATCCGCCCGCATCTTGCATCATGTCTGACGTATCAGGATATTGTACTCTGAGTGCCCTCACTACGGCTGCCCTATAATTATTGATTGGTACTCCGTCATGAGCCGTGATCTGTGTAGTCACCCCATAGAAGTCCACCCATCTCTAAATGTTGTCAGCTCTCTTCCCAACAATGGCAAGAAGCTTTTTATGTCGCCCACTGCTAACGTCTTCCCCGCTATTAGTCTTTCCATCTCATGAATCCATTTTCCCATCCATGCTCTTAATGATGGCAAGTTACATCTCAAATGATCTTTGTTCATTTGTGGCCATGGTATTTATTGTGACAGTCCTCCCCCCTTTTCTAGCAATGAGAATTGAGTTAGCTCCACATTACTTTCAGGTTCATTCATGTCCTTCATTCTTGTGAATGCACCAGTCATTCTCATTTTCTTCTGTCCTGGTAACACCCTCAACCTCTGAGCATATGGGGTAACTTCTGCTAGATTATGCAGTCGTCCCTTTGGATGCTTGGTGTGTTCTCCAGGTTTGGGGTTTTCTCCTTCTGGTTCTTCTGCATCGCACCACTCTATTTCCCTTTCTAGGGTCTCGTCCGCAAATAGGTTTTGGGCAGCTCTCTCATCTTCCTCATTTTCACTCTCCTCGACCAAACAGATCAGCTCACAACTATCGTCACTTTCTCCATCTTCTCCATCCTCAAAATCGATTCGTTTTGGAGTGTTTTTTCCGTACATTCCCTCCTTTGCTCTCTCCAATAAACTCGGCTCCCCGCCCTTATATTTTAAAAAAAATCGATCAGACTTCTCTATAACTTTTGCAATTGCCCACATTATGTCCCTTCATTGACCCTTATTCAAGAAGCTCTCGCCAGAAGTGAGAGGAGGTATAATCACACTGGGGCAGACAAAAGGAGAATATTTATTGTCAACCTCCTTTAGCCTGTATTCTGGCAAAAACTATGCCTGCACGTCCAATTGATATTCATTACAATCTGCTTTGCCAGCCAGCAGTCCCTTTGCTCACCCTTCAGAAATATTTCACTGATATTGATCTTGATCAACAGAAGCACAGACACTTTCTAAACTCACATAAAGGAACCTGAAATGACACGCTAGAGTTAAAATCCTGGGAACCAGTCCCTATTGGAAGTCGAACCTGATGGCACTCCTGCCCTGTCTGTCCCTACAACACAGAGGGAATGGAGCACTCTCTTGGTTCTTCGAAGATTGTAGCTACAGCAGTAGACTAACAAACGGAAATTGCAGTAGTAAGGGAAGAGCTTGCAGAAAAAGAACAGGGGCACTTAGCTTACACTTGAAAGGGAAACATCAAACAAATTGCCCCTCTCAGACCATTTCATTGAATTCTGGGCCACCTATCAAAGTTCCAAAGTTAAATCGCATGTGACTATCTGAGTGACATCTGGCTCAAGCTTAGGTTGCATGGAGTCTATACCCCAGACGTGGGCAGAGCAGAACTGCAAGCTACATATCTATATCCCCCAGTCACATTCACTCATTCAAGGCCCATGCATCCCAAATGTTGCACTCTGGATAACAGCAACCTCATAGTGGTCATGTGGTTGCCCCCTCTGATCCCACTAATTTCCACCAATGTTTTGGTTTAACTGGAAATGCTGGCCAAGGAGTCAGATTGAAAGAAGAAAGGCCTGATATGTATGGTCCAACCATTTTTGCTGAAGACAAAAAAAGTTTTTTCTAATTTTGAAAATGGCTAAAACCATAAAATATGAGCCGCAAGAGGCTCTTCGAAAGAAAATACTGGCACGGCTTAAATCAAAGTTTGAACATAGAGCCCTTCAGTGTAATAATTTGAAAGAAACTCGGAGAATCCACATTCCTGAATGGAACTTTCAAGCTAATTGTATCACCTTAGATTGCAGGGAGGGTAATTTACTAGATAAGCTGCAGCACAACTAGGATTTGAGAAATAATGTTTTTATGTACAGTTCAACGAGACAGACACGTAAGCTTTCAAATGTAAATTTCACTTCAGTATGACTGCCCATGAGTTGCAGTTATTTTATTCTAAGACTTACGTCCTTGCACTTCGGTCTCCACCCTTTTACGATGATATATTTGCATGTACTGGTAGATTTGGTGCATGTTTATATCACAGAAAAGGGTGTCCCTTGGAAAGAACTCTCCTGTCCCTTGGCTCAGCTTTCCCTAGATAACACTTGAAGGTTGCCTATCTAATAGAGATAGCAAAGGGAGGGAGCCCAGGCAGAGCACTTAGAGAAACCACTTGGCAACTGGGAACCATTTGCGGTGCTGTAATAAGGGAATTTTTTGGCAACTGCATCATACACAGAGAAGAATCGCGGTGGGGGACATTTGGGACCTATGACATCAAATCTGGCCTCATTGCAAGGCAATGGAGATGTGAAATGGTCCTAAATTGTTACATAGAAATATATAACTGTGTGATATTATATATGTATAAATATATTATGGAGCAGCAGTCGCCGCACTATAGTTAAGGTGAGAATCAATTTTCCATGGGAAACCCAAAAATTGAATTGCTAATTTATTTATTTATTTGGATTTATAAAGCGCCCAGTGGCCCAGAGGCATTGTGGCGCTCTTTCAGAATATTCACTTAATGTATGTTATGACAGTTGTTACAGAGGCAGTTATAGACATTCAATGACATTGTTGATAGATGTTCCGAGGTTACAGAGGAACAGTGTTGGAGGCAGTGCAGTACGGTTTAGTTAAACAGTGTTGGCGGCAGTTCAGCTTAACATTTCACTTGCATGACGGATTTGGTTGATATTTTGCAAACAAAAAGTGTGTCAGCCTCCGTCCCTTCCCCCAGACTGGACATTTTGGGAAAGATTTGTTAATACATGGAAAATTTGTTAAGAAAGCAAAAAAAACACTATTTTCAGCCTACTCCCATTCATTACCCTATAGCGAAAAAGTCCACATTTTTGCTCAGCACGCAACAAAAACTGCTAGATGGAATTGGACTGGGTATGAAACAACTTGGGCATGAAGTGTTGACTAGATTTCCAGGAGGTGTCTGGGGTTATTCCATCCAGTAGTTGTTAAAATATTTGATGGAGAAGGGGGTGCCCCCTTCTCACAAAATTATAGCTATATAAGTGTCCCACAATGTATCAGAGAGGTTGACAGGCTTTTCAGAAATGAAAAATCAGCAATGTTTTCCAAAATTCTATTGCTAATAACCTTTGACTTGGTCGATGGATTTTACTGACATTTTCAAAGCATAATGTCAGTAAGGCCCCACCAAACTGCAGATCTTGGGAACAGTACGTTACAACAATAATGGGAGAGGGTTAGGGAGGGGGAAAAGCAATTGAGTGGCACGAGGGGACCTGAAAAAAGAGGGGGGACACATGTTGAGTGCCCATGAGGACGTGGAAGGCTTTTTAATTCTGAGCCATTGTTCCCGTTACTGTAGGAATCTGCAAACCTCTACTCTACTGCAGGAATTTCTGTTATTAGAAATGATTACTGTGATATGATCATGGGAATAAGGAGTTAGAAAAAAAAGGTTTAAAATCTGCAGTGCCTACATCTACGGGGCAGGGGCAACGGGTGTTTAATAACAAATTAATAGTATGACATGGCTAGTGGGCCCAAAAGAAATCTATTGGTTCAACACGGACATTGGCTGTGGCCGAAGTCCATAGCTAGTGAGACCTCAAGAAACTATGCAACATGTTCGGCCACTGAAGGCCATGGCTACTGGGCCCAAAAGAAAACCATTGGAACAACATGTGCAGTGGCCACAGCTGAAGGCCATTGCTAGTGGTCCCTGAAGAAACTAAGGTATAGTCAGTCAAACAACTTTATTCGGCCAAAAAAGGCCATCAAAGTGCATCCTAAAAAACATTTCTAGTACATAGTTAAAGTAGATACAACAAAAAGAAAAACAACAAAGTAATGCAAAGGTAACACCCTCCAAGAGTGCCCCCGAACAGTGCTTTTGGCTAGAGACCAAGCACTACCATCCCCTTTCCTCAGGTGACTTCCATAGCGCCTCGGACCCATGACGGTCAGATTAGCCCCCGAAAGGGGGCTATTTCTAGAGGGGGTTCCCCTGGGGTGCACAGGAGCAGGGATGTAGAGTGGACTGACTGTAATGCTACTTTTCCGTGTCCGCCATAGACCATTGCATTTTTTCAAAACATTCCTAGCCATGAAGGCGTCCCCGAAAACCAGTTTAACCGTGTCTGTTTTAGCTGGGAAATTGCGCAATCTGGTGCACTCCAGCAAAGAGACCCAAGACACAAACACACACTCCCCAACAGTCCGTAACCAGTGATAACGTTTGTTCCTGAGGGCGTCCCTTGATTCTCTTGTAACTGGCAGTAGTTTTGGGACACCACGGAGAACCATCGAACTGCTGTAGCCTTGGTGTGTCTTCTGCTCCGACGGAGGTCTCCCCTGACCAGGAATTGGAGCACTGACCCCCCTCCCTTCTGAACGTGTGTTGCCCTTGGCTCTCCCCTCTAAATTTCGTCAGGATAGGTGCTCGGCCCCCAGGACTAGGGACCCGGTCTACTCGCTCTGAAGTGGGGTGAGTAAGGGGGAAACTGCCTCTAGACCGCTCCTTGTCGGTGGGAGAGTCATGACCACCGGGGCAGGAGACAAACAGGGGTCAAGGGCTGAATCCCTTTGATGGACACAAACTTGGGTCCCTCTGATCACCCTGGGACAGCACCTGCTAAACCCTGACCACCTCTCCCCACACCACCTTTCCCCTGACCCCCAACACCCCTTTTATTAAAACAAATAGAAGATTTTTGATCTCGGCCATCTCAGTGAGCAGGAGGTGACAAGGACAGCTTAACAGTTTTGCAGGTTCGGAGGGAGGCGGGGCTAATGGACGGTGTTCTCCTTTTGAGGGAGGTTTGGAAGCCCAAAGATGGCTGAGACGAAGGAAGGAACTAGACCCTGAGGGGGCATCAATCGTGAACTCGCTCCCGATGCTGGGCGGAACGTTGGACTTCTCCCCCCTCCCAGGCCACCTGAACCCTTGTCCCTTGAATCCAGAGACATGGACACAGAAGAAACAGGGGAATGTGTTTGAGGGTGTGCTTCGGCTACTGGGGCAAGCAATGGCAGCTGCAGGATTGTGGCACCAGAATTTGGGCCAGTAGATGGACAGAGAGGGGCCAGTCCCAGGGAAGCAGCCAAAGGTGGGACCAAAGATGGGGCCAACAACACATTCGTACCAGTCAGCTTCGAAATGTCCATAGAAATCCTCTCGCACCCGATGGCCAAAGTGTCCAGGAAAGTGGCAGTGGCCACACAGTCAAGGCCCCCTCGAGGGGTTAACATATTGACAAGGGGCACGGATCCATCCAGGAAGGGACCTGCTGGACCAAAGGTGGGGAGAGGAGTCAGAGCAGGACCATAAGTGGGCACATAAGGCCGTGTTAGAGGCCCCACCTGTGGACCGGAAGTGCAGGGTAGCTTTAAAGTAGGGTCCACAGAGTCTCCCTCTTTAGCAGACACAGAGGTCGAGTACAGATGGACAGGGACTCCATTCATGCAGACGCTCCCAATATGAGCTCCTATTCCCTACATGACACCCGGAGCTTTAAGCCACATGCCCCCCTCAGTCTTCTGCCCATGATTTGCTTCTTTTTCCCCAAAGAGGCTGGAGGGCCTGGTAGGTTTGACAGAAGGGAGGATGTAGAAAGGTAGAGGGGGGAAAAGGGGGAAGAGATATCTCCTCCATCCAAGGCTCTGCAGGCAACATCCAGTGGGGGGGCCAACCATCATATAGCCTTCTTAGGGGGAAGTCAGTTCCAGAGAGGGGTCTCACCTCCCCACACCACATGGAGATCGCAAAACTCTTGAAATTAATTGAAAAACCATTTGTTAAGAGAAAGTTAAAGTTATCAGATTTAATGCAACAATTCAGTACTCGCATTTCAATCAAGTCCACCTCGGAGAAGTAAATGTGTCACACAAACCAAACAGTGCTAGGGAGTAATGGCCAGTAGAAGACCGGTGTCCTGTCATTAATCAAATTTAAAAGCTCCGAAAGGCAAACTTTCGTTTTTTTTCTTCGAAAATGGCATTCTTTAAAAAAAAAATTCAAAAGTGCCGTCGACATGGGTTAGGGTTGGGGTTGGGGCTTGGGTTAGGGTTGGGGTGTGGGAGGTAGGTGTAGGGGTTGGGGGTCTGGGGGAAACCCCCCGTCCCCAATATACACTAAAACCTAGACACGTTACATGGAGCTGTCCAGTGCTGAAATTACAGCACTGGACAGCTCCATGTAACGTTTCAAAGTTTAAAAAAAAGCATTTAAATGCCAATATGCACAAAAACCTTGAAACGTTACATGGAGCTGTCCAGTTTCAACGTTACAACAAAAAAAAACATTGAAGTGCTACTTTTAACATGTAAAAGTGCATTTCAATTGAAACCAATCCATGACTATTGTCGACAGATTGGTTTAGAAAGAAATGCACTTCGCATGTAAAAAATAGCAAACCACAGCTTTTGTTTTCGAAACTTTTGTTTTGAAACTTTTGTTTTTCGAAACTTTTGATTCAAAACTATCACTAAGAACCGAGGAGACTGGCGAGGAATAAAGCAATTGAGGGGCATGGGGGGACCATGGAAAGTGGAGGGGGACACTTGGGGAGTGTCTGTGAGGACAGCGAAGAGTTTTGAATTTTTGAGCATTATCGGGGGAATACCGGGGAAATCCAACGGGCATGGTGAGTTCAATGCCGCTATATGTGTAGTTGGTGCCATTATCGGGGTTATGGTATACAGACTTTTCACTGAAAACCTTTTCCTCGAGAGATGTTTCACTGAAAAATGTTAATTGAAAGATTTGTTCATTGAAAAAATCTTTCAGTGAATCTTTTTTTTGAAAATATATGTATGTATGTTTGGGTGGGGTAAAGCGTTACATTTTGAAAACAGGTGTTTAGGGAGGACCCCACAATAAAAAAAAAACATTATTTGGGAATGTTGGGGGTGTTTTTAAGGGTGAAAAACAAGTGTTTGGGAGACTAACAAATTAAAAAAATATATATATTTGGTATACAGGTTTTCGGTGAATAGTTTTATTAATGTACATTAGGTGAAACCTTTTTCAGTGTAAAGAACTTGAGGAAAAATTGCTTAGGTGAAACAAATTTGATGAAAAGACATCTAACCTCAGGGAATATCGGGTGAATCCCGCGGGAATGGGGAGAGAGTGAAAAAATAAGCAATTTTAATCCTGCAGTGATCACATCTCCTAGACTGGGGGTAATGGACCTATGTGCCCAAGAGCATGGTTACTGGGCACACAAGAAACCTATGGTGCAACATGTACAGAGACCACAGCCAAAGGCCATAGCTAGTGGACCCCCACTGGCCATGGCTAGTGGGCTCTGATGAAACCTATTGGTGCAACATGTACAGTTCCACGGCTGAACCAATAGTGTGGCTCTCCAAACGTTATAAATTGATAAGTACTACAAATGAATGACTGACATCTAATCATATCATACTTCTTTATCAGGGTATTGTTCCATGTCAAGTTGTTAATATTGTTAAGTGTATTAAAATAATATATGTACCAAAGAAGTCAACAAAAATATTCTAACTTATTTAATCAGTAATGTCACATTTGATGTCACCAGCGATGTCATTTGTGATTATCTGTAATTTCATCATTGTGGTCAGATGCTGTGGAACAGGGGGTGCATAGTTAAGGTGGACTTTCCTCAAATCTGATTGTGAGTTTTAGGGGTATTGTTGCGTTAAATCTGATCACCTTAACTCTCTCCTAACTAATGTTTATTCACTGAATTTCAAGGGTTTTGTTATACTAAAATTTCTTGGGTGCCCACTAGCCATGCTCTTGGGCACAGAGGTCTATTAGCCCCAGCCTAGGAGATGTGATCATTGCAGGTGTAAAATTGCTTATTTTTGCACTCTCTCCCCATTCCCGTGGATTCACCCGAGTCCCCTGAGGTTACATGTATTTTCATCGAATTTCTTTCGCCTAAGGAATTTTTCCTTGCATTTCTTTCACCAAAAAAGTTTTCACCTATTGTAGATTAATAACACTATTCACCGAAAACCTGTATACCAATTTCTTTTTTATTGATTTTTTTTTAAATGGGGGGTCCCTTTAAAGCCTCATTTTCCACTGTTAAAAACACCCCCCAACATTTCAAAATAGTATTTTATTATTGGGGTTCCCCCCAAACCCACGTTTTCACAATTTAACCCTTTACCCCACCCAAACATATATATATATATAAATATATATATAAATATATATATTTCAATTTAAAAAATCTGTGAATGTTTTTCGGTGAAACATCTCTTGCAGAATTTTTTTTCTGTGAAAAGACTGTATACCATTTGTTGACACTGCTTAGAGACAATGTAGAACGTGTGTGAAACCATTTGAAAAAATACTCATGTTTATTAGAAAAAATAGCAAATATCACTTATTACTGATGTTGCTGTCAAAAAATATGACAGGATAAACATTTTGCAAATGAAATAATGGCAACTAAATGAATAGATGTATCTAAAAGGAATGTGTCAGAAAACATGCAAATAGGAATTCATGTGCCACTTTAATGAAGTAATTCAAGGGCCATGAGAACATGTCTGAAAATGTCTAAGAACGATAAATACATTTGAATAACTGCACCACAGAAAATGATGATCAGAAATCCTGCACCTCTGCTTGCTATCCATATTACATGGTCCTGTGAGTTGTGATATTTGCCCAAAACCAGCCTTACAGCTAAGAGGTATGAACACGATCCATTGTTACTCCCTAAAACAGTAAAATGTGCCCAACAAAAATGGGAAACCATGAACATATAGGAACTTACCTCCTGCTTCTACCCACAAATTTCCACTGATATTTTTTTGAATCAGTGACCCGCACAGCAGGGGCATTGGTAGAAACACAAATAATACTACTGCAAAATCTCAAGAGGAATTTTAAGGGGAAAGACCATATTTTATTAAACATGAAATATCCCTACTGGCAAAGCTAATTACTTTCTTACTCCCTGAAAAATCATTTGATTCGGAGAAGGGAGTAACATCATATCAGAGCCCTCCTTGTAACCCTGACATAGGAAGTGATCTGACAGGATACATAATACAGTTTGCAGTTTTGCCCACCCTTTCTCACCACAGCCTACACACCATTCCACTAGAGTCTTATTGAGGTTTTGTCTGGAGCACCATTGAAGGAAATCACATATATTTGGCCCCTAAGTCAATGGGAGCAATGTTCATAGGTAGAACAGATTGAGTTCTTTCTTCTTTAACTACGGACCCCTCTTATGAAATTCGCTGTTATCAGTTGGACAAGATAAATGGGGATGCTAGAGGCAATAAACGCAAACACATTATCATATTGGAAAGCCTCAGCAGCTGAGCAGAGAAAGAAACCGAAGGCACAGTTTTCTAGACTGTTCCTAGAGTATCCTATCCTTCAGAAAACAAACACAGATTGTGTGAAAAGCATTCTAGTAATCTGAATATCTGTTGCCCTAATACTATATACGAATAATGGCAGGCATAAACCATACCCATTATCTCTTGCAGGCTAGGTAAATGATATTGCAAGCTCTCCGCTTATAAAGTAGACATGACATTTGCCTACTCAGAATCCTTAGAGGGCAAATTATTTTTTGTGTTTTAGAATGCATTAACTTGCAAGGGGGCTGCTTCAAAGTGTTTGTGTGACATATGTACAAAGAATAGGAATCATGGGATGAGGTTACACATCCAAGTAGCCTGGTTACTTGCACTCAGTATCTGATATTTGAGCTGACAGTTGGGCCACATAGTCTGGTTGATGCGTTTCTTAAGACGCCATGAGTAACAGAAATACTTGTGCTTAAACATCATTTATATTAGAAACATAAAATAAGTGGATGTAGGTACAAGTCTGGTAAACTTTTGCAGAGCCTTGATAGGCAGAGTCAAGGTTGTCTGGTAATATATCTGAATGAGGCCTGGGGAGGAAGTTCGAGTCATAAGGTATATGTGTGGTGGAGTCAAGTATAGGAGTCATGGGTAGGGAGGGGAGATAATTTGGTTAATGTGTACAGACATCTCTCAATTATATCTAATGTTCATGCAGTAAATTTTTCATATTCATTTTAAACCTATTATGGATGTATTCTACTTTTAGGTTTTTTTTAAGGTCAAGCTTGCATAGTAGGGCAATGTAAATAAGCTAGACTTGAATATCAATACTAGTTCATATAATTTAGCTTCATTTTGAGAGAAAGCATATATTAGGTACCGGCTGTGCCTTGTGCATTATTAAATATTTTTGAATAGGTGGGAATTGTCTGTGTGCGCTGCTGAAATTGTTCTAAGCTCTACCCAGAAGGAAGTTGGGCAAGCGCACATGCGCACAGTTTAGAGGGAACATTGCTCCTGGTCATTCTTTTCTATGTCCCTCTGGTCATTATTTTACAAATTCTCAATCGGCATTAACAAAACACTACCGTTCCCACAATCCCCTCTGTTCATTTTACTATAATAATCCCGGTCATTCACGTTTGTTTCCCAGACCCTACCAATCTTCCACATCTGTGGTCAACAACACCCCTAGTATGAGGGTTATAATTCCATATAAAACCTTTTCCCCATCCTACCACGTAGGTTACTCAAACATTCTATCCCCCCTTTCCAATGCGAACACTTTTGCACACCATGTAAGACGATGGACAAACACCAGAGCCATTTACCTGACATGTCCCAATACAAGGGTCAAGCAAAGTCAGGCAATTGACCAGAATCACGCACACCTGAGGGCCATTTCCCTTACACACAGGGATAAAAGTTGGAGCACAAGAGCACAATACGAGCTAGTCATACCGTACTACGAGAGAGATAACCTAGCAGGGCAGATCAAAAAGAGGAGAAAGGTGGCCAAAACCGAAAGGGTTGACGCGGTATTGCCATTTACAACCCAGTCACACGCAACCTCTGTTGAAGGAATCGTAAGACCGCAAACAACAGCGGATGTGTGTTGCAGCAGATGGCAACGGTACATGGGGCCCTTGTCTGCTGATAACCAAGCCAGGGAGAGCTGCTTGCCACCGTGGTACCGTCCTTGACTCCAGGGAGAATAAAAGCCAAGCGGTTCATCACAGCCGGTTAGTCGAGGGGAGCTCCGATAAGAAACCGAATTGTGTTGAACAAAATTAGCAAACGGTTAATTGAAGAAAGTACAAAGAACTGTTGATACGAGAGGGGAAAACCAGCTATAGAGGAGTCAGACACCACGTGGATTCTTACTCAGCAAACTCTGGGCGATTACCCTATTCTTGAAACTACAGTTACCAGAAGGCCTTGGGAGAGGTGCGAGGAAGGGTCAACGTGGTTATACAGGGGTCTAGCAAAATCCTCTGTGCATTTGAAAGTCTTTGGCCGGCAGATGATTGTAAAACTAAGAGAAGTGAATACTGCCTCGTAAGAACACCAACGAATTATGTGATTGGCAAAAGTTGGCAAGAATGAACCCAACAGAGAGATGCAGATGAAAAGGACATGAAGACTGAAGTCCCAATGAATAAGGTATTGACAAAAGTGAACCCAGCAGAGGGATGTCCACAGAGAACTATTTAAAAATACATTTAGATTCATGAATGTCACAGAAGTGTATCGATACAAGCCAGAGTGAACCCGACGGAGGGAGGCTGCTATTGGAGAGGGGTCTGAGCCCGGAAGAGGAGGATCTAGGGGTTTGAGAACCCATCACCTCACCAATATATGAAAGCAACAGAAGAAATCATTTGAATAGAAGCCAAAGTGAACCCCTGACAGAGGGAGGCTGCTATTCAAGAGGGTTCTGAGCCCAGAAGACCGGGACACATGGGAGAAGAATCATCATCCAAGTACAATCAGAAAATAACTTTTGGTTATGATTTTTGTAAAAAGGAACTGGTTGTGGATCTGAGCCAGAAGAGGGGGATGCAGTGGTGAAAAGGCATCACCCAACATACAAGCAGGAAGGAATTTGTAGTTTATTGTTTTGGGTAGATCAGGTCCTCGGAGGAAATAGACTTTTTGTAGAAAAAGAGACTTAACCACTGGGCGCCCTAATTGCTGAGAGCGAAACTGTTGGCTCATGCTGGAAAAGCTTGAGCATGTGCTGTTCTCAGGAATCCTAACTTATCCTGTGCTCAGAACGTGGGGAAGGGAGACCCCCGGCTACCACATCCTGACTTATCATATATGAACACTTCTTTCTTTCTTTCTTGTGAATATTATCCCACACTCTTTTCTGTTTAGTTTAAGGACTGGCAATAGGTTTTTTTCCTAGCATAGGCCCTTTTTTTTATTTAACAAGACACCACTAGGTCTGCCTCATTATTATTTGATGGTTGTAGCTTGCTCCCAAATTAGATTTAGGTTTAGATCAGGCCAACCTTCCTATGTAGTTTAATAAATACCCTTGAACTGTGATCACTTGTGTCTGTCTTTACTGTTGCCACCATGAGTTCCTTAAACTGCGGAAATTCGCACTGCCTACGGACTAGGCAGGCTGCAAAAGCGTCCTGTGATTTCTTTTTCAGTTCTATTTTTCAACTATGAAAGGTGGCTCCTAAAGGAACCTTTTTATTGTATTTTGTGGTTTTGTATTATTTTTGACTTTTTTAGTTTTTTTGTCAGAGAGGCATGGTAAGGTGGGGGAAGAAAGGGAAGGGAGGGAAGGAGCACAAACCACAGAGACGGAGGTGCAGATGGACAGGGGAAGATGTTGGGCAGGCCTTAAATTGAAGGTAGGTGGCAGTGTTTCTCGTGCTCCTTGACCGTGGCCTCGAAAGCACTACGAAACTGATCCCCAATGCAGATCGGTGCGTCGCAGTACAAACATAGTACTGTAACCCTCGAAAGGTAATGGCCAACAGCCTTCTTTATGGCCTGTGAGGCAGCCGCTGGGATTGTCTGCCCCACAGGAGTTGCCTGTGTGGTTACAGGAGCAGTTGAGGAAGATGGGGTAGAGCCTTTTCAGTACAGACCAGGTTTTCCACGACTGGCACTCAGTGCATTTAACCTTGTCTGCCTCATCATTTGGTACACCCCAACAGTGGTGAAAAACTGCCAGACCCATGATTCACACAGGGTGCTGAAGATAGGTGCTTCCTCTACCTCATCTTCCTCTTCCTCTTCATCCTGTTCTGCATCACCACCTCCAGGTGGTGATGGTGGTGGCCACTGGGAAGGCGGGATGGCCATGACAGATGCCATTGATGCAAATAAAGGTGCTCTACAAAGCAGGGACCTCTCCTGATGCTCTCTCCAGGTCAGCCAGATTGAGAATGACTAAATGTAATGGGTGGGTCTCTTCAGAGGAACCGTCCGTGGGCTGCACGGTTGTCCTTGAACTAGCATGCTGAAAATAGGATGTGCGTGGACTGCGCGGTTGTCCTTGTTCTATCATGCTTAAAATAGGATTTGTAAACTTGTAAAAAGTTGACAGATCAATTAAGAATGGGTCTAGCACCTTTGGAATGGTAAACTTTCACTTAAAAAGTTCATAGTTTGGCCGAACATGCGTTTTTAAACTGTTTGCGGTAACAAACACTGTTCGCGGACATGTTGTCATGCCGTACGGGTGCGGTCACATGATGGCATCCAGGGACGTCCGCAGCACTGATGTCTGTCTACATATACCACTGGACGGCTGACCGCCAGGCGCATGAGTGTCAGCAGAACGGGCAAACTAATTATAAGTGCATAATTCCAAACCGGACATGCTTGGACACAGTGTGCTGTCTACAGACTAATCAAAAGTGTGACATGCCAAACCAGAAATGCATGGACACCCCATCACGTAAACGGACACCCCGGACAGTTGTGTTGTCCGTGTTGTCCGTGGACTATTTATTGGGGTTTAATAATGTATCCAACAATAATATACAAGATATTTATAGTATACATTTATTTATGAAAGGGTTGAGGTATCGGAATGGGATACATAAATGGGAGGATTTGTAATTTCTATACAATGATCATCAGGGGAGGTAGGGAGAGAAGTTTCATCAAAGTGTCTTTCATTTATATTTTGGAAATTTGATTGGGTGATTGCTGGGGAAAGGGGAACAGGTACAAGAAGGACAGTGATAATCAACATTTATAATAACTGTTGAAAAACTTGCATTCGTTTATAACTTAAGTCAATATTACAATACACACAAAAATATTGACTACAATTCTCAAAAAGATTCTTAGTAAAAAAGTAAAAAACCACCTGCTAATAGGAAGACAATAAAAATATAGGAGAGCATTTCTTGCAACCTCAACCCACATCTTAACATTCGGATATCAGACCTACAGCTTCATTAATTCATTACTTGCAGTACCTAAGTTAAAAAATGAAGGACTCAATATCAAAATCTATTACAAAGCCCTCTTTCTTTGCAGCCAGGCCCTATGCAAATAACACGTGATTGCAAAAACAATGAAGGTTGAAACAGATTGTCTAAAAATGTGCATTGTTTCCATTACACAGCGGGCTGCTACTGCCCTCAAAATCAGTCTCAAGTACAGTTTTCTCAAATGTATTGTACTGAGACAAGTTAATACAAGCTGGGCAGGGTTTCACAAACTGCCCCACACATGGGACATTTCCCATTCTCTGCAATTGTCCATGCTTTTGTGAAAGATGCTACCGGAAATTTGCCTAGCCTCATCCGAAGATGCAGAGATCTTTCGTTTGCTGGGTTGATTAAATCTAAATGCTTCCTAGATCCCTGCATCAGGGCAATTCAATATAATCTCTCCCAGTCTTGAGAGTCGGAGCTTTTGTTACCAATTGGGCCCTACATCTAATGTTGGCAGAGTCTTTCACAACCTTAGCAGACCGTTGTGAGCAGAGAGTGGGGTTTTCCTAAAGTTCCTCTGTCTCAAGTACATGCAGGCTATTCTTTAGATGGGCCACACAGCCTGTACTTTCCCCTCCCTTCAAAGACATTAAGTAGGACAGCACTTCTCAGTAGCTCTCCAGCCCCTCATTTTGCCATACTTTTAACCAATAAAGTACAGGTTTGAGGGCAAGCTGAGACGGCTCAGGGTTAACATCAAGCTCTAAATATACCAGGCCGATGAAGCACTTTCGGGGCGTATAAGCAGCTTCTTCATAAACCTACATTCAAAAAGATCAAGTCTCCCTGGGGCCACATGGCTCCATATCTCTAACCCATAAAGGGCCACAGGGAATGCTTGATTTCTGAAAAGATTAAGAGCTGTTGAGACTGATCCACTATTGTGGTGCATATAGAAAGTTCTAATAGCCCCACTATATCTACCCAGAGTTATTCCCAATGTTTCCACCTGTGAGTTCCAGCCTCCATTCTCCTGTAACCAGACTCCCAGATAGTCAAAAGACCTAACCTACTGTAAGGGAGCACCGTTCACCTCTATAGTCACAGTGCTGCTTTTTGCAAACAGTGGTTTGAATACCATCACCTTTGATTTCTCAATGTTTACCTCGAAACATAGCTCTTTGCACTTAGACGTAAAAACATTCAATGATATATTCAGGCCTTTGGGTGTGGTAGAAAGAACCACTGCATCATATGCGTAAAAAAGGGCAGAATGTTTTTTGTCTGCCCTGTAGGATGCGGTTTGCTGCTGTTCGCTGAATGTTTTCCAAGGAGAAGAGTTAGAAGTTAAGGTATAGTATTGGGCTACTATGGCACAAAGCACTTTTCATCTTAATTCATTTCACAATGTGGGAGCGTGGCTTGCCAAAATGCAAGAACCATGATCTGAGCCTTGAAAGAGAGCTCAGGTCTCTGTCCACTGTCCGAACTTGGCTACATTTAAGCCTGTGTTCCATATTCATAATCTGACTTTCTAATAACATGATTTTTAACATAATTTTAAAGTTCCTTAAAGTCATTACTAAGTTCATCTGATTTTGCAGACAAGATCAGGATTTCATTATGTATCGTTGGGGGTAGGAATTGTCTTTGTGATTCTTGGGATTCTCAATAATTAAATTGGGTGTTGTTTCTTCATGTAAAGTATGTACTATAAGAAAAGAAGAAATCATTATTTTGATGTATAAATTACATTATTTGTTTCTATTGAAAGATGTACATTACAGTTGTTATCATCAGTCATTTCTTCTTTTGGAAAGTTTTCTTCCAACCCATGTGTGTTTGCCATTTCTATTAGAATAAGAAAATGGTGATATATCCTTATAAGAAATGTTTATATAATACATGGTAATAGAGAAAAGTCCCTACAAGGGGTTGTGTATACTATGTTGTAGCGAAAAGCCAGGAGTAATCAGGATACCTCGCACACACTACTGAATGTATTAAAAAATGTACTAATCTAAAGAAAACATTATATTGGCGTGTTGTTCTTAATAGAGGAATCTAATAATACACATAGGCAATAGTGTCAGCATGCACCATACAAGTACAGTACTTTTACTCTGATAATATTGTCCTGTAAAATAATACATGCAAACCTATCAGAATCGTGACTAATGTTAAACTTGAAATTAATATCTAGCAATACAAGATTTACTACACACTTGTGTTACTACAAACAATACATGTGCAGAGGCACAATACATAGAAAGCTGAGGCACATACTGGGACGTCCAGTAAGGAGGAAAGAAACAACGTCACTACAAAATAACAATAACATTAGAGTTTATCATTATGTAGACACATTAATTGTGTGTTTGAGGCCTGCTTACTGCCCCATGTATGTGCACCATGAGCTAATATCAAACTCCAAGGAAACTAATTTAAGAACATATGACAAGGTTAATGTCTAGATATAGAGCACCTTTTGAATTTGTAAAATTCTCACTGTCAGTGAACAAAAACAACTAGCCTAGATATGCCAGTGAAAAAATCAAGTGGCCCATATATGATGTGTCATCAGTGATGTCATCAATGACATTTGTGATGTCATCTTTGATGTCCTGGGTGTACGTCTTAGCAGTGCACGGTGGTGGCGTGAGGTATGGTTGCTTAGCTTACATAACTGGTGAATTTGTGAGATTTTTTGGTTTTACTTGTAAAAATAACGTCCCTTTAACCATGTTTTTTCACTGAATTTCATAGCTTTTTATAACTTAACCAAAACATCCCTTTAACAACATCTTTTCAGTTAATTCCATAGGTTTTTATTACTACAACCTAACTATAACGTGCCTTTAGCAAAGTTTTTTCAGTGAATGTCATGGGTTTTTACCAGAGCATGCTAATTTCCTGCACCTTACTAATAACATACTTACCCCAAAATAGCAACATTTGTGTCCAATTTATAAAGTTTTCCCTTAAAGCTCTGCCATTTCCCACCTTCTAGCATCACTTTTAACACTGTTTCCAACTTTTTCCAACTTTTTCCACTCTTACTCATTATCCATTAACAATCTAGTACAGAGCACATACTTGGAAGAATATTAGCAAAACTGGTATTCATCTTAAAAATGGCATCAGCATCAGCTATTGCCATCCTTCCTCCATAAGAGCCACAACTACCACCAGCTGGAGGACCTACATAACAACAAAAAAGTGCAGTACTTCAAAGACAATGAAGAGTACCAAGAAGATGAGGTAGAGAAAGTGCCTACCTCTTGCACCAAGAGAGAATCATGGGTGTAGCAGTTCTTTACCACTGTTGGGAATGTACCAAAGGCTAAAGCAGCATTGTACTCAGTCGCAGACTACCTGGACAGTACTCCTATGGGACCACCCCCATGCGCCGCCACACCAAATCCAGCCACTGCAATGCTCTCAGAAAGGCTGTTAGCAAGTAGTAGGCTGTCTTCCTCCACCTCTTCTTCCTCAACCAGTAATGTAACCACACAGCCTACTTCTGTGGGACACAAAATCCCACCAGCTACCTTCCAAGCAATAAAAGAGGCTGTTGATACATATCTTTCGAAGACAACAATCCTCTGTATAAACTGCAACACAACACTCTGCAGCGGGGAGCAATTTCGAAGTGCTTTTGAAGCGGTAATCAAGGAGCATGAGAAACACTGTCCCCTTCCTTAGATGTAACACACGTGCAACATCTTCCCCTGTCCACCTTCCCCTCCATATTAGTGCCTGGTGCCTCTTCCCTCATTTCCCTCCCCACCTTACGTTCTAACCTCTCCTGCAAAGAAAAATAAAAAAATATCAAAAACGGTTCCTATACGAACCACCTTTCAGTTAACAAATAGAACTAAAAAAAGTCTTGTAGACTCCATCTACTTTACATTTCTCAGAAAAGTACACAGACTCAATAAGATTTTCCAACATTTCCATTAACATTGTGTGTTATGCAAATGGGAATAATGTGGCGTTCATCCCCCTTTCCAGAGACTGCAACAGGGGATAATGGCCCGCCAGCCAAAGTTATCGGCCCAAGCAAAGCAAGGGCATATAATGAGGGATCCAGACTGCTATCCCTGGTTCCAGCCTCTGCAATGAGGGATGAAGGCCATTAGCACCCCAGGTTGCCAAAGCGGTAACCTGGGGTGCTACAAAAAAGGATTTTTCTTCCTACACTAGGATGTGTGCAGCGTCCCACTGTAGGAAGGAAAATCCTTTTCCAAGATGGCCACCATGGAAAACAAAGGTAGGGCTCCGTACAGAGCCCCTCTTCCCTTTCCATGGCAGCCTGCAGAAGGCGAAGAGAGAACCCTATGACCATATTACCATCAGCAATTTTTTTTCCCTTTCAAACCTATCCCAATTTCGAAAAACGTTACCACATAGCTGGTCCCTTGTGGACATGGCCACTTTATCCCCATTGGTCTTCCCTCGTGGTCACGAACAGTAGCCTGATTTTCCGGGTCATGACCTTATGCCATGACTATTTTTTGTACCTACATTATGACAGTTGTCAAAAAATAAAACATTGACACATTTGCAAAACCATGCTTTCAGGTACTTGCCAATGCTCCTTACACAAGTTTGATGGAAAACCTCCCAGGTTTTATTTTTTCAAAAGTGTCAAAATATATGTACAAACAATAGTCATATAACTCAGCCCCCACTTGACAAAATCCATTCATAATTTACACAAACATTCAAGGTTGGGTCCGTAATCTTTCTGAAAACCTTTGTCCACATTCATCAACTGCAACAAAGTTATAAGCCATCTAAAAATGTTGAGACCCCCTCTAATTTAGCCCCCTCTTGAGAAAATCCCACCAAACTTTACAGAAACATTTATATCTAGATTTAAAATCTTTTTGCAAACTGTTGTGCATATTTGTCAAATGGCACCACATTTATAAGCCCTAACATTATTTTGAGACCCCGCCCTCTAATTTTGCCTCCACTTTACAGTATCCCACCAAACTTTGCAGAGCCTTTCAGTACCAAAATTTCATGCAATTTCATTGAGTGGTGCCAAAATTATAAGCCATCCAAGAACAGCTCCCGAACATCTGAAGTGTCCCCAAACTTCACAGGACTGTTCGCGAACATCCAGACCATTCGGAGACTATTACGGTGAAAACATCTGTTTTTTGGCTTCTTATGGCCATATCCCATCCCATTCCTATCACCCCTCAAATCCCCAGAGATTGTTTGATAAGTTTGACAAGTGTAATGTTGTGTTTTTTTAAATGGGTTTACCAGTTTGTCCGCGGACATCGGCCGAAGTCTGCAAATCCATCATGGCGGGCAATTCCAAAAATGTGACGCACTTCATGGTTTTCACCATCCAATCAGGGGGCGTGTCGGAGGGCCGTGGACATCACATCACTCTGTAAACCAATCATATGCCTGTCCGCAGAGCGAACAGGGAAATGGGTCCGCAGAGCGGAGATAGATATCACAAATATTTTTTACCTACATTTTGCCTGTTTTAAAAAAAACTACTGGACGGATTTCCACCACATTTACAAAAGCATGCTTTCGGGACCAAGCCGCTGCTTCAGCTGCAAATTTGATGAAAATCCGTCCAGCAGTTTGGGCTGTAGGTATGAGCACATTTGTTTCCATTCAGTCTATGGAAAAAAAAAGATTTTGGGACCCCCACTATAACTTTGCCCCCCCCTTGATGAAACCTCACCAAACTTGCAATAAAAACTCAGAGGAGCCATATGCTTTTTTTGCAAAGTTTGGTGAGGATTTGTCCAGGGAGAGCAAAGTTATAAGCCCCCCCAAAAAGTGCTCTTCCTATGGGTTTAGCAACTTAACCATAACTACACAGCCGGTACCGCAGGCCGTGTAATATATATACACCTCCTGTTCCACAGCCTATGACCACAATGATGACATCACAAATCACATCACTGATGACATCACTAATTACATTACAACAGTAACTGGCATTAAGCATGGCCTTCACCCATGGTCAGTGTGTATGGCCAAATATATTTTAACACATGAATGGGTACTACTCATGGCCTTCAGTTAGGGACAGTGGTCACAACCTTCAGCCATGTGCACTGAATACTTTAAAACACTAACAGGCTACCAACCATAGATTTTGGCCTTTACCCGTGGATACAGCGTTTAGCCGTGTCCACTGTATATTATATACACCGATCAGGCACTAGCCATGGACTTTAGCACAAAACTGGCCAGTAGCCACAATCTTTGGCTGTGCCCACTATATAGCCTAACATTTAAATGGGCCACTAGCCATGGCCTTTGACCATAGCAGTGTGTTTATCTTTTGGCCATGTCCACTGTATATTTTAAAATAATAAAATGGAATAAGCAATGGCCTTCGGCTGCACCCACTGTGTATTATACAACACTAACCAGCCACTAGCTATAGCCTTCGTCCGTGCCCACTGTATATAATATATGCACTAACCAGACACTAGCCAGGGTCTTCAACACAGCACTAGCCAGTAGCCACGGCCTTTGGCTGTGCCAACTATATATTCTAACATATTAATGGGCACTAGCTATGACCTTTATCCATGGCCACTGACTACAATTTTCAATGTTGCCCACTGTAAACTTTAAAACACTGATGGGCTACTAGGCATGGCTTTTAACCATGCACATGGGTATTTCTGAACACTAACCGGTCACTTGCTATGGCGGTTGGTGCTGGCCAGTGACCCCAATCTTTATCAAGGCGAAGTCCACGGCTTAAATTGTTATTAAGGTAATCAAACGTATAAATGATGTTATGTCTAATTCCGTTATTGATGTAATCAGTTATATACAATGTAATTAGTGTTGTCACCATTGATGGCATGAGTGATATGATTTGTAATGTCATCGGTGTTCTCATACAACATGTAATTAGTGATGTGATCTGTGATGTCATTGTGGTCATAGGCTGTGCAACAAGGGATACAAAGTTGAGGTGGCTTTTGCTGAATTTCAGGGGCGCTTTGCTGAAAAATGTAAGGAAGCTTAATTGTTATTACAGTGATTCAGTCTTGGTTACAGGCATGTTACAGAGAACAAATGATAACATGGAATTTAGGATTACCAGTTCAGACAAATAGCCTGGTTTTGATGGCTTTGAGGAATGCCAAATGGGAGTCAATCACCCTAAGGTGCGCAGGAAGGGAATTCCAGAATGAGGCGGCCATGGAGGGGAAGTTAGCGCCACTTGGCCGCACTTTCCTACTTTTGGGAGTGGAGATCAGGTTGGTGTACACCACCCTAGTAGGTGTTGGAGAGGAGAGTTTCTGAATTTGGGTGGCCAGGTAGGGGGGTGCTAGATCATGGAGGTATTTATACACGAGTGAAAGAGTTTTGAAGATGATCCTTTCTTTAACTGGCAGCCAGTGCACCTGCCTCCTTGTTGTGGAGATATGATCCTTCCAGGAAATCCCAGTACCAGTCCTGAGGGCATTGTTCTGGACCACCTGTAGTTTGGCAATGTTTTTGCTGGAGGTCCCTACCAGGAGTGCATTGCAATTGTCCAGTCTTGATCCGATGATTGCCCTGGCAATGGTGAGGCAATTGGGCAAGGAGAGGAAGGGTCTCGCTGCATTAAGTAGCTTGGAGAAGTAGGCAAACAAGGAGACAATGGCGCTAATTTGTCTATCCATGTTCAGGTCTGAGTCAAGGTAGACGCCAAGTGTTTTGATCGTTTGGGAGACCGCGATGGGGATGTTATCGACAGCGAAGGAGCAAAATTGATTGCCCAGTTTGCCGAGGAGGGAGGGGGACCCAATCAACAGAAGTTCCGTTTATTCACTGTTGAGGCATAACCAGTTTTGTGCCATCCAAGACTGGATCTTGGAGTAAATTGAGTTGAGGGTGATGCTGTCGGCCTGGTAATCACCCGAGAGGGGGATAAGTACCTGTGTGTCATCTGCATAATTAGTATATGAGATGCCCAGGATGTCCAGTATTTTGAACAGGGGCCTGGTGAACGGGTTGTACAGGGTGGGTGCAATGCAGGACCCCTGTGGGACTCTGCATTTAATATGACTCGGGGTGGCACAGGCTGAGTTGGAGAATACTTTCATGGCCCTATCTTGTAGGAATGATGTGATCCAATCACACGCCTTAGGGGAGAAATTGGCTGTTTTGGCAAGGTAGTGACAGAGTGTGTTGTGGTCAACCAAGTCAAATGCCGCCGATAGATCAAGGAGAAGGAGGAGCGCTGGTTTGCCTGTGTCTCTAAGGTCGTCCATATGATTCTTTAAGTCAAGGAGAGCCGTTTCAGTGCCGTTGCGAGGACGGAATCCAGACTGCCGAAGGCCCAGAAGGCAGTTCTTGCAGGTAGGCTGCTTTGTCCAGAACTTTCAGAAGGAAGGGGACCGTGGTGATGGGCCTATAGTTCCCTGGGACCTATAGTTCCCTGGGACCAGTGGGTCGAGGGACGGTTTATTAAGGAGCAGGCGGACCCAAGATTCCTTAAGGCCAGTTGAGACATGGCCAGATTGGAAAGAGACGTTAATGAATGCTGTGAGGAAAGGGATCAGGGTGGAGGCACAGTTTTTAATGAGCTGTGCTGGACACGCACCACCTTTGCAATTAGAGTTTTTAATGGTTTTGAGGAGGGCAGCGACTTCAGTTTCACTCATTTTCTTAAACTCGAAAGGGTTCCGTGACTTGGTTTGCGTGGTGTTATGTGGGTCGCTATGAAGGTCAGAGAGAAGGTGAGTGAAGGCCTTTTGATGGACTCGAATTTTGGATTGTAAGGTACTCAGTTTGTCGAGCATGGCCGATTGGATGTTGTTGCACCATTTTCCATCCTTCAAGAATGTGAAAGGTGAGCAGGATGGCTTTTCCAGCTCTCTAAAGATGGTGAAGATTTCTTTAGTCCCTGATTTGGCGTTGGTTATCTTAGTATTTGAAGGATGCTGCTTTGGCCTTGATGATCCTAGATTTGTATTCTCTAGATATGGCATTAAAAGCCCTTTTTCAGACCTCATTGGGGTTTGTTTTCCAAACTGAAAGCGCACGTCTCTTCTTGGAGCGTAGTTCTAGCAGCTCTTGAGAGAACCAGGTGTTGGAATGGTTAGCTTTCTTTGCTTTCCTCATAGTTAGAAGAGTGATGGCGTCTACAGCCTGGGTAATTGTGATTTTAAATGCCGTGGAGATGGTGTCAGGGTCCTTGGGAAATGGGGGCTGCAAGGTAGGCACTTCAAGGAGGGGGGAGATCTTTTCTGCAGTTATTTGATGTGGGATTCTGGTGAGTGCCGCGGGGAGTGGGATAACAGGAGTCGGAAGCCCTTTAAGGATTTTAAGGTCAAATTGTAGGTACTGGTGGTCAGACCATGGGATAGAGGTGTTGCTAATGAGGTGAACAGGGCAGTTGTGGTGGCTAACCCAGTCGAGCGTGCGACCTTTGATGTGGGTAGGTTCTGAGTTGACATGAGTAAACCCAAGTGTGGAGAGAGCTTTACACAAGGCAGTGGCCGCTGTGTCCTTTGGGTCATGGAGTCCAAGGTTCAAATCGCCTAAGAGCAGAACTTTAGAGTTTTTTTCAAATTATCTGAGAACGCATGCAGCAGGGCCTCATGGAATTCGATGCTAGGACCCGGGGGTCTGTAGACTAAGTGGATGGCAATGGTACAGTTGGGGGAGAGGTTGATTTTGTGTAGAAGGTAATCACAGTTGTTACCAATCTCCCCTTCAATCTTCCTGATATTAAAGGAGTCTTTAGCAGGGACGTTAAGTTCTCACTTTAACATCCCTGAAACTAAGGTTTTTTACTTGAATTTCAAAGGTTTTGTTCAATGTATTGCTCACCTTAACGTCTGTACAACTAACATTTGTTCCATGAATTTCAAAGGTTTTGTTACAATGTATTGCTCACCTTAACATCCCTAAAACAAACGTTTTTTCCTTGAATTTCAAGGGTTGTGTTATTCCATACATAATTGACATTAATAATACAGACAAATGGGCTAATGTAAACGATCTATCATGTGTAGAAAGGAAAATAAAATAAAAATGTACAACCACATTCCCCCCAAATAAACCTGTTGTTAAAAAAACTGTGTTTGCATATGTACTTAACTTTTTTCAGTGTTTATATTTATCTGTACTGTTGATGAATAGAAAGTTATTAAAGTAATACAGTAACTGTGTACAAAGACTACACTCAATATATCTTAAAATAAATGTTTACAAGACTAATGCCCATACATATATATATATATATATATACGTGCCTGCATTACCGGCATGCCGTAAACCGGAACTGATCACAAGCCATGCGGACATGCAAATAACGGCCTACTGAAGCCCGAAAAGTTAAGAACCCTGAGCAGTGTTTTCAAGAGCCACAGGTGCACACAATCAGCACAGGTGGAGGCAATGGAGTCTGGCACAGCACAAAAGGAGCATACCCACACACCACACCCCCTCTCACACCAAGATGATACCAATAGTAGTAGCATTACTGGAGCTGGAGGCCCTGCTTGCAAGGCAGCAACAACAACAAAAACCACAGCCCCCACCACAGAGGAGACACAGGAGGAGAAGGAGGGTGGGACAGGCCCAGCATGCCCCACCAGTGCAGCCACCGTTACAAGGCCGGCAGCCCCAATCCCTCGCATCAGAGCCACCCCCTTCAACCTAACACCAGAGCAGATCCACTCCCTGTACCGGCTTGACCGTGACACCATCACCACCATAGTGGACCTGATACATGACAACATGGTGAGCCTCATAGAAATACGCACCGCCATCCCCCCACCTACCAGCACTCAGTGGGGCACATGCATGGCATATCACAACCCTTATTTTCCTGGATACTGAACCAAGTGCTGGATGCCCTCCTCAAGCACACAATGGACTACATATCCTACCACGGACTCCCCAGGAGATATTCGATACAAAAGTTGCCTTCCATGCACTGGCAGCAATGCCAAATTGTACAGGTGCCCTCGACTGCACCCACTTGAAGTTGGTGGTCCCGCATGCCATGGAGGTGGCATATCGCAACCGCAAGCAATACCACTCCATCAACGTGAAGATGGTATGCAACGCCAGCAAGATCATCACACATTGCTGTGCCCGATATCCAGGATCAACTCATGACTCTTTGGTCCTGCGGAACTCCATGCTACCACGCTATATGGAGCGACATGCTGGACGACGTGCCTAGCTGCCTGGTGAGTTGCCTGACTGGGCCCTGGCAGTGCATTGGGGTTGTGAGGTGGGTGGCTGCATACTGCACCTGGGTGGAAGGGGGGGAGATGCATACTCCACCTGGGTGGAAATGTTGACGCCAGTGCACGATGTGCACCTCACCGAACTCTGTGCCCCAAAGCAAGTGAAAGGGCACATGACAAGCAAATCCCACAGTGATGAAGTAAGGCCGAAACCTAACACCACATGACTAACAGGTAACCAGGCCACATCCCACAACACATGCGCCACTCATCGGCGGCTCTCACACACCGTAAGGGCATCCTGCACTATGCACTGCATATCCACTATGTCGCTGCCTCCAGCATTTCACCACACAGGACAGTCATCCCTGGGAGTGCATTGAAGTGAGCGTAACAGGGATACCAGAGTGTGTCTCTGGTTCCGCACACCCATAGGACTGCTGCAAGTCACCATGGTACTGATCAGTGCAGAATGACGAATATGCTACTGACTACAGCCAACACTCCCTACTACCAAATCTCACAGAACACAACACATCAATGATTTCAGTACAACACTGCTGCATGCATATACGATGCACATGCAACAAGATGTGAGTGCACACCATAACCCATCTTGAAGATGCTACCCCTTCCATCATTCCATTGCACAGGACACATAGCGGGGCCTGAAATGGGGTCAATGCATCCAGGGACATGTGCGTATGGGCAGAAATCACCTGTTGCCATGTAAGACTAGTACAGTTGTCCGCCATGAATGTACGAACACTTACCTTCATTCCCCTCTCATGCAGGTGATGGTGGCTATCCCTTGAAGCGTGGCTCATGACCCCTGTCCGAAACCCACAGAACAGGCACGAGGAGGACTACAATCGTTCCCATACCCGTACACGTGTGGTGATTGAGCAGACCTTTGGCCTGTTTAAGGCACGATTCCGTTGCCTTAGCCGGTCGGGTGGGGCACTCATCTAGAGCCATGAGAAGGTGTCCAAGATCACCATGGCATGTGTAATGCTGCACAATATGTGCATCCATCGGAACGTGTCCCTGCCCCCTGACATGGAACTGCTACCACCTGATGATGATGAAGGGGAGGAGGAGGAAGAAGTGGCAGGACAGCATCACGGTGACGATGCACAGGAGGGAGGTGCCGTGCGGCTATCATTGATTGGACAATATTTCTGACACACAATTCAGCAGAGGGTGTGATGATGTCAGGACATCGGGCACTGGGTGTGGGGATACATGTACACTATGCACTGTGCAATATTAAATGACACATGCGCAATGATGAATGTCCACTCTGTTTTTTTTAGATGAACAACCGGTGTATTTAAAGTGAAAATTTCAACGTGAAAACCAAACCCTCCACCACCCTCCCCCTCTCCCACCACTACTCCCAAACACACCCTCACCCCCCTCCTCCTCCCACCACAACTCCCAAACACTGCATCACCCCCCACCCCCGCCCACCACAACTGGCAAACACACCCTCACCCACCTCCCCCTCCCACTACAACTCCCAAACACACCCTCACACCCCTCCCACCACAACTCCCAAACACACCCTCTCCCCCCTCCCCCTCCCACCACAACTCCCAAACACACCCTCACCCCCCCTCCCACCACAACTCCCAAACACACCATCACCCCCTCCCCCTCCCACCACAACAACCCCACACTAGTCCCATAGGGTCCACATTGCCCACATGTGGAGGACAGTAATGTCACTGTGTGCTCCTGGAGCCAGGGGGAGGCATGTCCTGGCGGTGCATCGTACGGAGCGACCGAAGGAGTCCGGGTCGAGTTGCTAGTTGAGGGGTGTCCTCATTCTGGGGCTGTTGTTCAGGATGTGCAGCCTCCAGAACATCGGCTATGCGGCCGAGGACCACACAGAGCCGGTTGGTGCTGTCCGTTATTACCTGGCCCAGTGCCCTCAATTCATCCCGCCACTCCTCCCTGGCCTGCAGATTGTCCTGCATAAAATCAGTGATCAGGGCTGTGAGCTGCTCAGCCGCTGTGCATCTGCGGCTGATGTTGTGGCCCTGCTGGGGATCGGGCTCACATGTCCTGCCAGCGCTTCCTCAAGGGAACTGGCCACAGGACTAGCATGTCCCTGTGTTGCTCCTTGGGGCTGTCGGCAACATCGAGGGGGCCGTGGCTGCAACCTCCCCAGCCACACTCGACTCCTCAG